>NC_086247.1:137539913-137845226 GCF_021018805.1 Prinia subflava
CTGCTGCACATTCATTTCATCTGACAGAAAACAAATTAGGAAGTTTTACTTATTTCCACCTCCTCTTCCCACAAATTTTATTTCTCTTTAAAATTAGAACACACAGTTAATCAAGTCTGTATCTGCCGTAGCATTTCCCTCATCACATTTCTTCCTTATGAACACATGATGGCCTCCACCCATCCCACTGGAGCACAATTCTTGTGCTCCTGAACACAGACCAAAAACCTCACAGACAGCACTCGAGATTTTCTGGGATTTATGTTATTTTCTCTTTGCTTTCTAGAGGTATGCTGTTCTTATCTCCACTGTTCCTCTTATAGCCAGGTGAGCTTTGGAGAGCTGCAAAATACTGCCATTCACCTCTCTCAGCCTTCTTCAGAGTACTTGAAGAGGACAGAACAAATCTAGAGACAGAGCAAACAAAGGCTACTTTGTGCAAGCAGAATAGATGTTTCCTACATTATCTTAACAAATATCTTGGTTATCTATTTAACAACAGCAAAATAAGTGTGAAACCATTAATGTATTCAGAGTGTGACCATGTTACTGGTAGCTCACATATAGAGATAAAAATATACTTTCTGACAACAAAATGCACCATCCAATATTACTCCTTTAATACATATAGAGTGTTCAGTGCTAAGTGCTGATTTTAAAATTAACTTTGGGATAAATTTAAAAAAATAGCTGCCAATGAATTTTTGTTCAAAAGTACATCTTTCCTTGGTGCCATAATGATACCAAAAATCAAAAGGAGCAACTACAAATAAAGTCAGCAAAGACAATATGCAGTATCTATGGAATCTCAGACTCCCAAGCTCCTCAACTAATAATTATTTAATAACTATGTGCATGATTTTACAAATGCTGTTTGCCAAATTTAGATGTATTTTCATGTGCCTGGCCAAAAATGAAGCTCTGACCTCACCAAAGACTCTGTTTTTTTTAGCCAGTTTGTCAGTGAAATAATTTGGTTTTTTTTTTTAAATAACATGAGCAGAACAACACACTATTCAATAAATGGATTCTTAAATATGGCTGAGCTGTCTCAGCTGGAATTTTTCAAAGCAATTACCCCTTAAAGCATTGAAACATATTTGCTGTGCAAAACATGGTGGTAATTTAAAATGCTACCATCCTTCTGCTATAATTATTTTATCTCCAGCAGTGTTGGAGGAACAAAACGTCGGATTTCTTGGCTGCTTTGGAGCTAAATCTGTAATTTTAATACAAATTGCCTATAAACACAAGACTAAGATGAACTACCTGGTGACTTCTCTAAACTGAAGTAACAGAAGGAAGCAATGGTGACATCGCTGCCTTTTTTCACTACACTTTACTGTCAGCGCTTTATATATAGAAAAAAAATCTGCTAAAAGCATTGTTTTGGCAAAGTTATAGGTACTGAAAACAGGATTTTAAATCACGAGCAAGTTCTATTTTCACATGGCCTACAGTACTCAAAATCTCTCTTTAACTTGGTGACATTTCAGCGTTTCTGAGGCCACACTGAATTTTCTGAATTTGCTTGCTTTTTAAACTTCAGGTGGAAACATCTCAATTATTTTTTTACTCCCCAACTTTTCATAGAATGTAACGTGTTATAAAATCATTCCTACTTCGTGAATAAAATCTAAGTACCCTTCAAGGCAGCCTTTTCCAAAGGTGCCAAGTGACCCAAAAAAAAAAAAAAAAAAAAAAAAAAAAAGCCATGAAAGACGTTCACTGCCTTGCACGTTGTAGAAGATGTAGAGTCACTAAAGAGAGCGGGGAAAGAAACACAACTCTGTGTGAAAACCAGCGAGCCTGACAGCGCTGTCCGGCCGGCTGGGGCGGGCCAGGCGCGGCCGCGGGAGGGGAGCGCAGGGGCCGGGCTGGGTCGGGCTGCTCGCTGCGGCCGGGGTTTGCCCGGGGGTGCGGGCAGGGCAGCGGCAGCAGCAGCGGAGCGGAGGGGATAGGCTGGGTCGGGGTTTGCCCGGGGGCAGCGGCCCCCGCCTCGGTCCGGCCCGGAGGCGTAGGGCGGCGCTGCGAGCACGGCGGGGCGGCCCCACTTCCCTCAGGCAGCGCCGGGCCCTGCTGAGCGGGACCGGGTCCCACAGAGCCGCCCCGCGCCTCCTCGCAGCGTCCGGAGCCGCCGCCCGCCCGCCCGCCAAGGTAAAGCGGGCAGGGAGGGATTAGCCGGAGCCCCGAGGGCTCCCGGCGCCCGACGGGGCGGGAGGGCTGCGGCCGGGCGGGCTGTGCGGGGTCCCCTCGCCGCCTGAGGGGCCCGGCGGCGAACGGCGCGGCTGCGGTGGGAGGTGCGGCAAAACCCGCTCTGGGCAGCGGAGCGGGAGCCCGCAGAGGGGACCCAGCCCCGCAGAGGGGGCACAGCCCCGCAGAGGGGACCCAGCCCCGCACATCGCGCTCCCCTCGGGACTGCGACCCTCTGGCGGCACGCCTGGGGGGATTGATGGTTGTTCTTCTCGGCGGGGTTGAGCTGGGTCAGACCGTCCCCATGCCCAGTCCCTGGGCGAAGCGAGTAGGGGGTTGATCACTGCATGGCAGCGGTGCCAAAGCTTCCCTGCAGCCTCCCGGGGCCGGCGGGGATCCCGAGGGACGCGCGGTGCCCTGTTCCAGGAACAGCCTTAGGGAAGGGAAGGCAGGAGGGAGAAGGCTGCGGACAGAGAACGCACCATGTGAACGCGCTAATCAGTCTTAAATTAAGCATGTAAGAGCGTGGTGCGGTTGTGGCCAAACAGCCAGTACAGACTTCTAAGGGACACAGTTAATATCTCGCTGCTGGTGGTGTATTTGAGCACCTGGTTTAGGGAAAAACTCTTTTTAAGTGTCGCCTGACTCGGAGAGCATCCATCCCGCATGATAGGCTCAGCTAAATACCACGGAGAAGTAACTGAAATGCAATCTCCACAAGCTTGGGGTGGTTTTCCAATCCCTCGTGCACCAAAAAGAGGAGTTATTAAATCCATTCATTATCAGATTGGGAAGAGGTATCTGGTAGTGTCTTTTGGGCAGCATATGATCCAGCCTGTCTCAATGGTCATTAAAAATTGTTGCAGGAATACAGCCTAGAAACAGAATAAGCAGGGTTCTAGCAGCTTAACTTTTTGAAGTCACTTTCTGCCTGAGATGACTCTGATTCTGTGAATAACTTGGCTCCCGTTTGTCTCTCCCTCTCAGAACTTTAGTTTGCAGAAGTTTGGCAGTCATTTTTCCTCTTTTTTTGTAGTTCCTCTTTATGAATTACATGACGTGTGTTTTGTCATCTCTTCCAAACCTACATCCATCTTATTTCACACATGAAATTTGTTGATTTTACTGTTAATTACCCTCCTGCTGCACAACAGTGATGTAAATGTAGTCAGGGCTTGATGTAGGCCATCTGTGTCATTAAAGACAAATAGGTGAGCTCCGGTGCTCCAGGGAGCTGAACTAGTGACCTACTCCACCTGTGCAGTCTCTAATCATTTGTCTTCACTAAATCTACAGTAATTTTTTTCTGGTTACTTTGTAAAGAATATGAATTTTGGTTAAAACTTGATGTCTGAGACAGAATGTTCAACTTGCTGCTGAACTTCTTTGATTCTGTTTTCCCCGTGAGCTTTCTAAGGAGACTATTATATTTAATTGTACTTGATGTTTTGTGCAAGCATAGCTTAAAAATGGAGATAACTTGGTTTGAAATATGGCATACAAATGTCTTTGAGAGGTTGAATCAATGGAGTATTACAAATAACTGAGTGGTCCTTGTTTTATTCTCAGAAAATTCTGGTCTGTCTGGGAACACACATAACTGGAAAAAATGTACTATCTCTGAAAAGAACATTTAATCGTTCCTTTGGTCTTCTCTTTCATTTTTAAATATCTACTGTGGGTATAACAGACTATTCTGGTATATGGAGGCAAAATGACTGATGGTTCAATATAATTATTAAGTAAATTGTGTTTTAATTGTTCATCTTGGAATTTGTGGTTATCAGTGTGTAGTATCTCCAGGCAGGGTGTGATGCTTTTGAGGTGGTGGTTTATTTTGTCAAGTGTATTTATTACAGCAAAGTTGGATTTTTTACATATCAAAAGTCACTATACTTGGGCAGTGGCTAGTAGATCACATGCCATAACTCGTGTACCTGTAAATCAGGTGTCACCTTGATATTTTTTGTAAAGACACTAACCCATTTGTTAGGATAAAAATTTGCACAGAGGCAACAGAATGAGCAGATGGGCCTGTTGGATGTTGTAACAAACTCAGTACTGAGCCCCAGGATTTCTTACAGGTAAAAAGATGTACCCAACCCACTAAGATTTTGCTTTTGCTATGTTTCACGTTTCCTGTTAAAAGAAATGTCTTAAAGCAATAAGAGGAAGAAGAGGCAGAAAGCTTTCTTTCTCTTGCTCTGCCCTAAGTAGTGAAGGGAGAGCTAGGACTTGGGCAGCCTGTGGATGGAGGGATCAGCTTTTGTGTCTCTTTGGCCCCACAAAATGTGTGAGAAAACCACGGGTCTGCCGTACTGCTCCAGATGAGAGAAGGGGTTGTTGCCCTGTCTTTCTCGCAGATTCGTGAACATCTGACCATTCATAAGATGATCTGGGAACATGGATTTTCTTAAAAGGATGCTTCTGTTTCAGAAGTTGCTTTACAGGAATGTAGCTGAATTTTGTTTTCCTGTATATGGTTAAGATATCAAGGCCCTTAGCCTTTCCTGCTCTCTTTGCAATCTACATGGGTAGATTCTACATGGGTTTTTCTTTCTCACAGACTATTTTTAATGTCTTTAGCTGGTGTATATCTTGGTTATTTAGTTGTAGGTTGATCTGACCTGTTCTGATGATGACTTCACATGGTCAGATGCTGATTTGGGGTGAAAGTGAAAAGAAGATCTCTTATTTGCCTGTAGCCATATGGAAGCTTTAGCTCATTTCCTTTGGAAGGTCTCTAGGGAAAATGGTATCTTGCATCCGTGCAGACCTTCCAAGTTACTTCTTGGGCTTTAGAGGCAGGACTCTCTCATGCACTGTAGATATGAGCTTTTGAGTCACCGATACAGTGTCTTACACCGAGAGATCGATACTGCTCTAACCTTGCTTTGGTGGCCTGGTTTTAGACAGCAGCCATCAGTCTCGCACTATAAAATTGCCTTCCTTTCCCTTCATTGTCTGAAAAGAGCTTGGGACAACCACGTCAGATGCAGATATCATAGAAATGCTACCATGTGTCTGCCCATGATTAGAAGTGATCCATGGCTCTTGGAAAAACGGGCGTTTGGGGCATTTCCTTACTGTCCAACCTATTGATTCATAGCTACCCTAGATATTACCAGTGTAGAAGCTGTATGTTGTACTGTGAAAGAAGGAAACTGGGTGCTATGTTCTTCTCAAGTTTCTGTAGGAGACTTTTGTGCATCTACAGCAGCATAAATAAGGTTGTGTTCCTCACACCCTCAGCTTCCATTTATAGTATTGCTTCTAGGTTTTGAATTAAAAGGAAACACAGATGACTTTGATCTGACTTCATTTTACTGTGGGAATTTACAAACTAGTTCGGTAATGATAGTTCAAAAAGTTTAGGCCTGTCATTAGTTTCAAAGACTTTCTTCCAATGAAATGACTTTTTAGATTTGTGGCTGGCTAATTGCCAGGAGCTACACCAGCCTGCACACAGCTCTGTTTCTTCTTGTTGAACATTGATTCAGCATGCTATGAATTTAGGCTCAAATAAATAAAGGCTACAGTCATTAGAAGTATTAGCAGTATTTTGGGGAGTAGATGCATTATGAATCCTAGAAGAAGAAAAATATTCAAATATTTTGTGTGTATACAAAACAAATTTTTCTCTGTTGCTCCATTTAGAAATGTGAAAAAAACCCACATCTGATAGAAGTTTTGCAGTGGATACATCTCGGTGCATTTCCATTTTTACTTTCACTCTGTATTTGCTTGTAATCTAAAGCAGCGGATGTAAAAGTGTGGCATGTGACATCAGTATTAAAGGACAAAACTCTCTTTGTCTGCTATCAGTGATGAGCAGACCCTGCGTGGTTGATGTCACCACCAACGGAAAGTCCTCAGTTGTCCTCAGACAATCCAACTGATAAAATAAACATTTTGGTGAAAATCTTGTCATTGTACGTACACCTGCTAGGGAGAGTGGGAATGGAAAGGGAGCAAATCTGCCTTTAGCAGCGTTGCTGGTCCACCAAGCTCAGAGAGAATCACTAGGAGCCAAAATCACTCATACAGGCACTCACTGAATGCTTTTGCTGATAAAAAATGCAAATTATCTTCGGAGTCCCCAGTTTTGGGCAAAATGATGTGTCTGCCTCAAAGGCAACTCACCAGGAAAGTTAGAAAGGTCAGCAGAATAATCATTTAAACTGCTGGCATCAAGTCCATGTTGGCAATGAAAATGTGCTCCTTGGTGGCCTTAGGTGATCCTTTTTGGTACTCTCATTTTGGTACTCTCATTTGGTACTCTCTTTAGGTAACCCTCGCTGCAGACACATGATTACTTCTGCATCAGAGCAAGATTTTGATGTACTTTTGAAGATTTTTCTAGTATTTTCTAACAATACTGGAAGGCCCCATTCCCTCACTTGCTATGGGGATCTCACTGAAGCATAGAAATAAGAAGGATTATTGGACCCAAAAATATTTTTGAAAAGTGATGTGGTTTTTCTGTCTGATTGCAAATTTTAAAACAAACAAACAACACCAAATACCCCTCAAAAAACCTCCCTACAAAAACAGTCAAATATTCATTACTGTTCTCACTGCTTTTTGATGAAATAGTGTATTTGAAATATCTGGGAATTCATCATAGCCTTAACTGCAGTTCTGTCCCATGGAGGTCATGCATGAAATCAGCAAAGCCTTTCATATCTGTCACGAGATTGGCCTCTTTTGTCTCCTCTGTGTCACGACGGAGTTGCTGTGACCAGATCAGCATTGTTCCATTCCTCCTCCACTTCTAAGGGAAAAAAGAGAGGGAGGCAGTAACATTTCCTTCTCATGGAAAACCTTAGAGAAATGGAAGAATGGAAATATCACAAGGTTCTTCTCCTTTTGGTGTATTTTCTTCTCATAACTGTTCCTTTGTGCAGTTCAGGGCTCTTTGGGTTGTGACAAAGCAACCACTGCCATGCCAATACAGCGTGCTGTCTGTGGTGACTCCAGGCTTCCACCTTCCTTACAGATCTTCATCTGAAACCTACTGCTTAAAGCTGCATGTAATCACTGCATTGTACAGACTGACAGGAGCAAATTTGCCAGGTGAAAAGTTAACAATGGGCTGTGGAATTGCACCTGACACTTCAGTCAGCAGTATAAAACTGAGATTTGTAACAAAATCTTAATTTAATTTTTCTACTACTCACTATGTTACTGAGCCCAGTACTTTAGTGGAATATCTATGAATTCATATTAAAGCATTACTTGCTTTATTTAATTTTAATATCTGAACTGCATACAAAACAAACAGATGGATTCAATAAAATTTTTACAGATTCATCCTTTTGCTTCACTCCTACTGTTAGAGCATTTTATGTTAGTGTTTTTTCCTTTTTCAGTGTTCCTTTCTCATACCATGTGTACCATCCCTTAAACATTTCTGGCAGTGATTAGAACATGTGATTATAAGACAGAAGATGGTGATTTAGAGCTTTTGCCAACAATGGGTCATAGGAGTAAGTTATTTGTATGTGGAGAAAGTTGTGTCATGGACCCCTGTAGCATATCTTGTGCTTACCTAGTGGCTCGCGGTGGGAGGCAGTGAGTGTTGGAAAAGCTGAGTCACTGACTATCCAATGTAGCAGTTCCTGTGCTCAAATTTGGTACTGTAACTTTTCTTTCTTTTTTTCTTCTTCCTAAGTTTGTGTTACTATTTTCACTATTCCACACTTCTAACATCTCTTGATTTTATAGGGAATTGAGGAGAAGAAGGATTTTTCCCTCATTTTACACCCCTGTATGCCTTCCTCTTTCATCCTTGTCTGCTATTTTCTGCCTGTTAGACAATCTATTAATGTGGGATCAGCCTACTTCATGTACTGTGAAGCTAAACATCAAAATTGCATTATTGTATTTTGCTGACAATTGTTTAACATACAAAACAGTCTCTTGTTGTCATCTAAGTTCTGGACAGCAGTATTGGGTAACAGAAAAAAAAAAAAAAAACCAGGAAGGAGAACATTGCACCAACATCAACAAGCTACAGATTATGGGAAGGAATGTGGAAACTATAGATTTCTGCTACTCAGGGTTACATTATTCATTTGCTATTCTGCGCTGCCATCATGGCAGGGAATGGGGGGCACCTGAAACTGAGGTTCTGATACTGAGTTCTGATGACTTGCATGTCTGCTGCTGTTTATGCCTGAGTAGAGCTGAAGTTGAAATGTGATCAACTCAAAAAGGATGAGCCTGGGTAAGCTGCAGGTTCATGAGCTCAGGGGACACACTTCCACCCAACTTTCTGCCTTTTCCAGTAGAAGGTATCTAGTGGAATGGAAATATTGTTCCTGTGTGCCATTGATCTGGCACAGAATAGGGAACTGTTTCTTTTACCAGTCTGTGTGAAGGCATAGGGCTAGAAATATGTCTCCTCCTACCATTTTATTCTGCACAGTTTGTGCTGCTTGTATGGCTCATGAGGAGAAAGTCGCCTGACTAGACCCTTCTACAGTAAATAATCCTGACAAAAGAAGAAGCAGAAGACTGAGACTGTAGCTGTATTCCTATAATGTTCTTAGACTCACAAGCCAGACTGAAGCACTTTGGTGAGGATACTGTATGAAATGAACAGAAGTGGCACTGTTTTGATTTCCTTAGAAACAATCCCCTTTGGGAGCTGACAGGAAGTACAAAGTGCAGTTCTGGTACACAGAAATTGCTCCCAAGCTTTCTCCTCCTTGAATATGTGCTTTGCATAGGGTTGGGGGTTTTTTCCCACCTTTCATAAGGTGCTTTTAGCTCACAGTTCCCCAGCTGCTCAAGTATATTTGAAATACATTTTTTGGAGCCAAGGATCCAGACTGTGTGTGTGCCCAAGAGTTACTGTGCAGAGGATCTTAGTGAGAAGTCTCATACCCAGCCTGCATGCCATATCCCTCTACACACCTTTACTGTAGCCACAGGTTAATTGTTCATCCTGTGCTCTTTCAGAACAAGAGCCCTTTATCAATCCTCTCCTCTGGCCTTGGGTAACTTCTTCCTGACATACTGTGAGTAAGCTTTTAGGTAGTCCCTTGTTCCTTTCAGCTTCACTTAAATGAGCCTCAGTGACCATTCGGTAATCTTGCCATCCTGCCTCACCCTAAGAACAGGACCCACAGCTGCTTCTCCCAGACACCACTCTCGGCAAGGGTGTTAAGGGAAAAAGGATGGTTGGGGGCAGTGCATTGAGGGAGAGGGGAAGGCTGGGCATGGTGGTGGATCCATCACAGAGGTGACGGATGCTGAGGCAGCAGCATCTGGACGATGGCCTCACACTCACACTCCTATGGTGCTTTACAAGCATATTAAATGTTTGTCTCTCTCTCCTCCCTCCCGCCACCCCCCACCACACTCCTTACCCTCTCTGTCCCTCTCTCTGAAAATGAAATACTCAAATATCACTGAAAAAGATGGTGGTCTCCTTGTGCATAGGAGTTCCTGTAGTGTTTATATTATTATTGTTATCTTGGCAAAGCAAGTGTAGAATACAAGTGCTGTCATTAAAGTGAAACAGTGTCGTTTTCAAGTCTATGAAATCTGGTACTTTCGGACTAATTAAGACTTTTGCCAAAATCAATCCTCACTACAGGTTTGTTCCTGGAAAACATGGTATAACTGTGTATTTCCAAAATGGCAAAAAAAGAGAACAAGTTTTTAAGAGGTTTAGTTGTATAAATGGCACAGTTAAAATTTATGTGAAACATGAGTAGGATCTGTGAGTTTGGGATGCTTTTATATAACAATAACACAAAAAATGTGTTTACCTCTGGGTGGGTGATTCTGGAATTAGTAATATGAGCTCTAGTACCCCATGTTAACATTAGAGTAAGATTCTCTCTTGATTGTATTTATCTGCCACTTTAATTTTAATCCAAAGCCAGATGTCACTCATTTTTGAACTAATAAAGGTACTTTGCAGTTGTAGTCTTCCTGAAGCTACTAGTGTTTTAGTGTGTCACTTTTATTCCCTCATGAATGGAGTTATAGCATGTCACACCATCCCTGAGATAAAAATGCAGTGTAACTTCAGCTGCAGATAAGCCTACAGTTATTGGCACACCAAATTTCCCAGAAGAATAGTGAACATTAGTAAAAAACTGCTTTCAGAGTTATCAGTATGTGCAAGCTTTTTATTGGAAAATATCGAGCTTATCAATGTTAGGTAAGTACAGTGCTGGAAGCAGTCTGATTGCTTTTAATTTATTCTTTCCAAAATGTGAGCTAGTGTTAAAGCAGAAGAGAGTTACAGAGCCATGTCATGTGGGTAAGAAAGAGGAAAGTCAGCATGCTAATTGTCAAATATGATTGTGATTTTGAAACCTTGGGGTCAGTTACCATTTCTGTTGTATCACTCCAAAAGTTCAATTTACATTCTTAGTATCTACTAGAATTACTAACTAGTAGATTAGCAGAGAGTAACTAGCAGAGACTGAAGTCTCTGCAGACTTCAGTCCAGATTGTGTTCCTCTGGACTGAAGTCTGCAGAGACAGATATTCTCTTGTACTTTACTTCATAAAAGTGGAAGGTATGGTGTAACCTGTTTATCATGAAAGCTTTACTCTGGTTCCAAATTGGTGGACCTTTATTTTAGATCTTGAAACATGAGGTTCATCATCCTTCCCTGAAGCTCTCTGCAATACTAGCACATCTAACTACAACTGCAGGTAGGGAAAACCAACAACTCAGCTTGCTTACTCACTAGTTTTGATGATGAGTTTCACAGTTACGCTATGCATGTTTCCCTGGAACAGTTATTTAGACTTTCTTTTACTATCCCATTGGTTTTGTGTTGTAAGTCAGGATGAAATGGTGCCTCAGTAACTTTCCCCTAGGTTTTGGTGCATTTTTTTAATGACACTAGTTTCACATCTGTTTTCTGTGACAGTCAGTTACCCTCTTTCCAGCTTTTCACTTTATGGTGGAACTCAGTCACTTTCATCATGCTTTCTTAGTTTTCTTCTTTTTTCTGTCTTTGCTATGGGATGATCTGCTTTGGGTAGTCTGTAGTACACAAGGAGTGAATCTCTGATTTGACAATTTACTCATCATGCTACTGCTGTGTCTCTCTAAAATATTTGTTTTCTTCATTCCACTGCGGAAAGCATTTAAGCATTAAGCAATAGCAGGAAGTTGCAGTGCTGTTAGTGGTTAGTGATCTGGGTAGTCAAACAGTGTTCATTTTGGTGGTCCTGATACTCAGACACCCACTGTAGTACAAAGACTAAGGCCTGAAAGTATGCTTTTGATGTTTCTGTGTGACTTGTCAAAATATCCTTCATGTATTTTTATCTCTGCTACTTACGTATGTGGCAGTTTAAGGATAGCAGCAATACTTTGAGTGTAATGACTGTGGCTGTTCACCAGATCACTAAGTGGGCTGGTTCCCAGTACTGTTCATAGCATGAATCCACTGTAAGTCTTCTGACCTTATGCTGTTCCTTACTCCTTTTTTGTTGTAGCCCTTTGGTTGGTTAAAATGCATCAACTCTACTGAGACTAAGTTGCAGAGATGATAACGTTTGTGCTTCCTGTTCAGTGTTTCACAAGGACTTTGAGCTGGTTTTCTGACTTCTCCAGTGCAATATGTGGCTTGGACCCCTCTTCCTGTGAGCAGGGACTAGCTCTGAGTATTCTCAGAACTGTCAGATACTAAAACACTAACAGTTCAAACTCTGCTTGGTATAGTACCATATCTGACACTGTATGGTCACTTTTTCAGATTTAATTATATTTTAAAGTAGGTTCTTTTTTTTTTTTTTAAGCAGGATGAGGGGTTTTTTAGGCAGTGTGAATTTTGTACCACTGTTTTACTCTTTTCATTTGCTAGCTTCCTGCCAAGTGTTAAGGATTCTATCAAACAATTCGATTTCCTATCTAAATTGGGAAGGTAAAAAAATTAAGAGATCCAGTGGTTCTGGAAGACTTCTGGTAAGTGGTGGGGTGAATTAATGAGTCAATACTTATGAATTACATAAACCTCTGAGGATTTAATATACATGCACTAAAAATGAGACTTATTGGTGGTTAGAATAGGAAGTTGAAGAGAAAATGTCCCCATATCTTAGATATACAGTATGAGATATATGTAGATATACAGTATGAGAAAGGTAGGACTATTAAATAAGTATTTTTAAAAAAAGTTTTTATGAGAACTTAGTGAAGATTTGAGAACATGAAAATGGGGGAAATAAAAAACAAGGAATACTTTTAACTGTGCTACTTCAAAAGGTGGTCCGCAAGGCATCAGTTTGAAAATCAACTACTTTAAAAATACGTTACATTTCACATATATGGCCTCCCACAAGGCCCTAAGGCCCTTCTTAGCTTGTTTATGTGTGACAACCGCAATTTCCTCATTTTTAATTTCAATTCTGGTGGGGTTTTTTGGGTTTTTTTGGGTTTTTTTTGTTTTGGGGGGGTTTGTTGTTGTTTTTGTTTTGTTTTGTTTGTTTTTCTTTTTGTTTTTTCCTCTGCTTAAAATCTTATGCATAGTGTGGGAAACTTATTGGTAAAGTACTGTTCTGTTTGGTTTAGGTTTTTTCCTGTTCAGTTTATTGTAGTTGGTAGTGATTTTAACAGTTCCTAGTATTAGGACAAAGTAAAGAAAAACCTGACAGAAGTGTTACAGTAGAGTAGGACTAGGTATGAAACTCAGTATTCTTCTGGGCACTTTGGTAAATCTTTTCCTTTTCTTCATTACTAATAGCTCATACACCTACACATTTCACCTTGAATTTCTGGTTTGAATAAGTTCAAGGCTGTTTATAAAATTCAGAAGAATTTGCTGATCCAAAATGCAACAACATCCAACAGGATAATTTCCAAACCTGCAAGTTTTTTAATCTGTTTATTTCTATCTAATAAAAGAAATGGCTATAAGTGGAGAGAAGTCAAAGAGGGGAAGAATGGATGGACAGTCTTTTGCAATTCCACCTTATGGGGACTCATATTACCATCTTAAATTTTTCTAGCTCTTAGCAAGGTCTTTGGTGAATATGTAGAGTTCTTATAGCAATTTAAAGGATCATTCAGTGTGTTTTAACAAAAAAAATATCCAACATGTTTGTTGATTATGGTAATAGTTTTGTCTTCCTAAACCAAATCAATAAAAATTCAAGAGAAAATAAAATACCAGTAGAGGCAGTGGCTTGGTGACAATATGACTTTATCTTTTTGTTGTTGTTGTTAATTACTGGGGAGGGCCCTTAGGTTTGATTTTTTCCTTTTTAGACAATTCTTATTACTTCTCAAGATACAAAGTTGCAACTGGTTGCAACTCAAGTGGTTTTTTGCCATTTTTTTTATTTCTGTTCTGTAAAAATATAGTAAAGGAGGATTTCAGTTTGTCAAAAGAACTTGTATGAAGAAAGTTGACATAGCTAGTGCTTTAAAAAAAATCTACCAAAAACATACAAATAACTGAAACTGATAAGATTTCCTTAGAAGATATTTTGATCTCCTAAATCAGAAAACAGGAAAACATAAAATTATTCAGTATTATTTAAACACTGATGAGATACTTATCAGTATGAACTGCTGCTCCATTTTCTGTCACATAACGAAAGTATCTTCACTCTTCCTGATCACGTAAGTGCCATTTTATCTAGCCTTTCTATGAAAATTGATTCTCCAAGTGCCAGGTGTGCAGGAAGCTACACAGCTGTTGATCCAAATAAATGAATTAAGATTCAGCGATCGTGTGCCACCCAGCAAACAGCTGAGTCTACAGAAACAGAGTGTTGTGTGCAGGGCTCTGTAGGAGAGGCGTGATACAGCCAGAGAGGGTGAGCCATCCGGTGTGGATTTGTCAGCTGGAAGGGAAGCAGATAAGGTGACTTTAACTCTCCACTGACTCAGTCCTGTGTGACATCTATTCCCCGCTCCTTGGGCAGAGCTGTGCATTCTCCACTGCTGGGCTACAGTTGCACTCAGCTCTGTCAACCACGTCCTATTAAAATGTCTTTAAGAGTATCCAGTTCCCAAATCTTCAGGTCTTTGATTTCTGGGATCTGAGAGAAATGTGGAAGTTGAAAATTCGGGTCTTGGTTGCCTGTGCCTTGTTTAGTTACATCACAATTCTCAAACTATACATTCTGACTTTAGGGTTCAGCGGCCTTTATAATTTATCTGTGGTATAGTTACATGACTAAAGATGCTCTATTAGAGGAAAAACATTAAGACTGAAGAACGAGAAACTTGCTGGTTTTCTTTTCTTACCAGTCTTTGTAGTCATTAGAGTTGTTCCTGTCCTCAGTTGATTGCTTTCTTGCATCAGGCTGGTCCTTCTCCTATAAGGTGCTGTGGTTGGTTGCCTTTGGCTGGCTACAGGTGCTTACCAAGGTACTCTATCACTTCACCTCCTCAGCAGAACAGGGACAGAAATTACAATGGAAAGCTCATGGATTGAGGTAAGGACAGGGAAATCACTTGCCAACTACCATTGAGCAAAACATGCTCAACATAGGCAAATTAAATTAATGTCTTGTAAGTTAATAAGATGGCAGGATAATGCAAAATAAGAAGAAAACAAAAAAGATCTTCACCCTACCTTTCCCTTCTTCCCAGGTTCAGCTTCACTCCCAACTCTTCTACCTCTTCCCACTCAAGTGGCGCAGGGGGATGGGGAGTGGGGTTTGCAGTCAGTTCACAATGCTTTGCCTCTGCTGCTCCTTCCTCCTCACACTGCTCCAGCCTGGGGACTGTCCCAAGGGAGACAGTCCTTCATGAACTTCAACATGAGACTTCCCCCAGGCTGCAGTTCTGCATCAGCTGTTCCAGCAGGGATCCTTCCCACACAGTGGAGTCTTAGAGGAACAGCCTGCTCCAGTGTGGGTTCTTCATGGGGCCACAGGTCCTACCAGGAAACCTGTGCTGTGTGGGCTCCTCTGCACAAGCTGCAGCTCCCACCAGGAGCCTGCCCCGCCCTGGCACGCCATGGGCCTCATCTTCATTCAGGGCACGTCCACCTGCTGTGGCAGGAGGTCCTCCACAGGCTGCAGTATGGAGATCTGCTCTGGCATGGTCCTTGGTGGGCTGTAGGGGAACAGCCTGCTTCACCATGGGCTTCACCATGGCCTGCAGGGGAATCTCTGTTCCAGCATCTGGAACATCTCTCCCTGCTTTAATACTGACCTTGGAGTCTGCAGGGTTGTATCACTTCTCTATTCCTACTGCTCTTTTACGGCTTCTGTGCAGCATTTTTTGCACCTTTCCTAAGTGTGTTGTCACAGAGGTGCCACCAGCATTGCCAGTGGTCTCAGCTTTGGCCAGCACCAAGTCCATCTTGGAGCCAGCTTGAACTCCTGTCCCACTCTGACATGGGGAGAGCTGCCTTCTCAGAGAAGTCACCTCTGCAGCCACAGCCCCCTCCCCCCTCAACCTTGTCACAAAATGCAGTACAAATGCACACAAACCCAGAGAGCTGATAGGACTACTTACATGTTTAAAGTTTGGCCCTAGTTTGAACCCTGGTTTTATGTGTTCAGTACCACAGTTCTCAATCCTTTGCAGGCTTGAGCCTCTTAATAAAGTGTTATTTCTAGTTCTTGTCTCTGGTAGCATTCCATGGCAGACACCCTTTTACACTGGACTTTCCCTGCAAAGGAGCAGATTTATGAGGAAGAGGATTATTACAGACGCTGTGTCTTCCCCATAGCTCAGCACCACTGATGTGATCCTGTCCTCACACTGCCCTCTTGCAACAAGCACTGCCATCGACTGTCATGCAGCATGTACCCATTTTCCTTGTCTCAGAGTGCTTCCTCAGATCTCTTGGGGTTGGTAAGGACTGGAGTTCTCTCAGTGCAGTGATAATTGAAAAAAAAGGGAGAACTATTGAGCCAAAAAGTTGGTCATGTACCTAACCACGACCTGCTTTTGCACTAGATAATACCCAATAAACTTCTGTACTATTAGTTATCTAGGCCAGTGAAAGAAGCCTTTCAAGATGAAACATTCAGGAATTTCCCAACATCTTTGTTCCCTTCTCCCTCTCACAGGCTAAATTTTTTTTATGTTTAAGATACAACCATGGTGACTTCATATGAAGTGTAAATGATAAAAGAAGGTCATTGGAACTTCTGATGAGCATAGATCAGAAGTGTGTGTTTTAGCACATACAGGATAAGGGTGCTGAACTGTTAGTAGTTACTTCGAAGGTATAGATTCAGGCTTTTGCATGTCATGAGCAATTGTTTTAAAGTTATTTGTGAACACAATATAAAGAGCATTGTGTATCTTCTGGTTTTGACCATTCCTGCCTTTGAAATGAACTTCTGAAATAAACTTCTTGTTTGTATTTTTTTTCTTCCAGATGGAGCAAACCTGCGATGATATAGATGAAATGTTCAGCAATTTACTTGGGGAAATGGACATGCTGACTCAGGTAAATAATTCTTTTTTTCCATCAAGATTAGAAAAATAGCTATTATGTGTTAGAGAAATGAGGGAACTTTTCTACATTTTTCATGTACTTCCACTCTGAATAAATACAGTTATATTACAGTAGTAAACCTTCAGCTTAATTTCTGTGCTTGTCAGTTAAAACAAGTGGCCCAAAGAATAAGGTAAATTCAGTACAGGGTAGGTTGTTAAATAGACCTAACTGCTTGTGAAAGACATTTTCTGAAAAAAACCCCAGCCCAGCAATTTAAATTCCTCTGGACTTGGTCCAAAGAAATTAAAGGATTCTGTGAAAACAGGAAGTTTGAGTCTGAATGTTCAGGTATGAAAGCTTAGCATACATTGGTAAATGGGAGGTAGCCTGAGTGTCAAATGTGAACTTTGGAAATGAAAGCAACATTATGAATATATGTTTAAAGGATTCTTTAGATATGGCAAAATATTAATCTGCAGTGAGGGTGGCATTCAAGAATTCATGGAGATATTATTCCCAATGCAGAATACACTCTTGAGATTATAAAACAGCATGAGCCTTTTTCTAAAGCTCTAATCATGAAATACTTCCTGCAAAAGCTGATGAAAGGAGAATTTTTATTTCTAGAAGAAAATCTACAAAGGGAATAAACTTGTTGTATTTGAATAAATGCATGATTGAAACAATTAAGTTGTCATCTTGAATGTGTGAGTTTGGTTACAGCCTCTGTTTTAAGGATGTCTTTCTTCTTGGTGAATCCCAGTGCTTGACAAATTAAATACCAGTAATTCTGAGTCACAGAATAGAAATTGTGCTTAAACAGGGTGAAAGCCAAGATTTCACATGGTATTGTTAGCTGTCAAATCACAGTACCTTGTCCCTCTATAGACCGTCTGCTCTTTAGGGCGTTTTGTAAACATGCATATTTGTTTTATGTCTTTATATATATATATGGAGGGATTTATGATAATCTCATTTCATTATTATACCTTCAAAGAACAAAAGACCGCTTGTGATAAATTTTACCTCCTCAGACTGGGCACAGCAGTGTTACAAGTGCAGGTGGTGCAAAGAGAGTGAGGCTCTTGTCTCTGTGCTCCCTGGTGCAGTACTGGCTGGGACAGAGTGCTCCTGAGACTGAGACAGGCTTCTCCTCCTCTCTAAAGTTCTGGAATCACCTCTCACATCAACATTGTACTGGAGAAAGAGGCAGGAGTGTCTGAAAGCTTGAAAACTTTCAGTGAACTGAACTGGATCTGTTAATGCCTTCAGACTCTTAACTTTCAAAACAAGACTGTAGATTTCCACACTTTTTCACCAGTCTGTCTGTTCCTAAAGTAAGTGTAAATGATAGAAGCACACAGAGATACCTCTATGTCATAACAGGGCTGAAAAGGAGATGCAAATTGGCCTTTTCTGCCCCAAACTAGGAATTCTCTATTTACACAGATTTGCAGTTTACACTGCAACAGCATGAGGTTTTGATGGTGGTATTTGGGGTTGGGGTTTTTTTCAAACAATAGGAGAAAGCAACAGCTAGGTTTCATTTATACTGGTAAATAAAGCACTCTGGAAAGAAAATGGCACTGTGGCTCAAATGTGTACACAGCTAAACTCTTTCTCCACCCCTGTTCAAAAAGCCCAAGAAAGCTAAAAATCAGTCTTTCTTTGCCCACTATCTCGATTAGAAACAGTCCAGTTCTGTGCTGTTCCCCACACCAAGCCCAGGTGTTGCCTGACAGGAGTTGCTGCCATCAGCATTGGGATGAGAAGCATGCAAAACCCGTGCTGTGATTGTGGGACAGTGCTTGAACCCTTGTCCTGGCCCTAGTTAGTTCACCAGTCCAGCATAATCTCAGAAACCAGGGTGTGTCATTCTGTTCTGTAAGAAGAGTTTATTTCATTAGATAATTCAGGTAATTGGTTTTGAAATGTTAATATATGTAGTAGTAATTATATAATCAGATACCCATTTTTTCTTCTTTCTTAACAGAGTTTAGGAGTGGAGACTGTACCACCTCCATGCCCCAAAGTGTCCAACAATGAATTTAGCTTTACAGTTGGTTTTAAAGATTTAAATGGTAAGTAGCCAAATGGACTCTTTCATACCTTTTATGGTTGCTTAAAATACTTCATAGCAACAAATGAGAAGAAAATCTTTACATACCCTGATCAAAAACCCCAAACCAAACAAAAGAACCCTCTTTTGCTGGAGGGAGAGGTGCATTTTTGTGTCTCAATTTAGGAAACTTCAAAGGGAACAATTTTTTGAGGCATTACACCATTTAAATAGAAGTCAGACTTTTAAAAATGTCTGAGTGTAGAGGAAAACAAAATTGAGAAGTCTCCCAAGTAACTTTCTAAAATGTGACCTTTTTAATGTAAAGATTTAACTTGGTGGAAGACAAAGTTCCTCAGTGTGATGTCAGAGCTGTGTAAGCATTTCTGTCCAGTGGAAGTATCAGCTTCAGCTGCTTCCACTTTTCAGTGCTTATTCTCATTTTGGTTTGCAGTGTCACTTTTGCATGTACAGCTGCTTGCTGAGGCTGTGTGGCAAAACGAGTGAGGGCATTTATCTGGGTTTGAAGCAATCTGAGTTTGATTTTGTTAGTAATTGGGGTTTTTTTTGTTTGTTTTGCTTTGCTTTGCTTTGTTTTGTTTTTTTGACTGAGAGGTGGTTGTTTGCATTAACCTGAGTTAGTGTTAATCTCTGGTTTTGCCCCAGGATCAGTTCCCTGTTGGGTTTCCTAAAGACTCTATCAGTAAAGTGGCTAGAGCTATGTTAATAGAGAGGATCATAAGCCAACTTTCCCACTGTAAAGAAAAACTTAATAAATACTATATTAATATAACAGGGAGAGCAGAGTAAACTGAGATGGCCTAGTGACATGCTCACACTTGGTCTTACGAATGACTATTCTTTATTGGACTATATTAGCGTTTTTGAATATCTAATTCAGTGCTCTCCATCCCTCTGAAAATCTTGCTTAAAAGTTTTCCCAGTGTGTGATTTATTTATTTCTTAACTGGGCTCTTTAAAGAGGTTTAAACCACTGACCCTGTTCAATCTTAAAGAGCCCTTCTCTTCTAGAAAGCTAGATCATCCTACAGGGTTTTGCTCCACACTATCTCTTTACACCATAGTTAGTTCAAACAACCACAAATTACATGTGAAGTTCTGGTATAGGATTTTATCTTCTGGTCTGCTGAAGCAGAAAACAGAAAGAAAAGGTACAATGTTTCTGTTGCTTTATAAGACACTTTTAAAAGAGACTTTCTTGTTCTTGTTTAAAGGATCCTCAAAAGCGTGTGTGATGTACCACACATGTGGTATGTCACAGATCACACAATTACTGATGTGCTACAGATGATACCATGCAGTTTCTTGTGTCTTGATATTATATGATTCTGCTTCATTTTAATTTTAGAGTTGTAGAACAGTAAAAATATATGGAGATATCCTTGATTTAGGCCTCACTTACATGGTTTGTTGTGTGCTGTTCCAGAACTTGCTAGTCATTTATATATGTGCTTACAGCCTAATGGGAGCTCATGGAATTTCTTACATTCATGTCACTAAGCATGTCCCCAGTAACCTTGCTGGATCAGGGCCATGTTTTGTAACATCATGAGGGCCTGAGACTATCACTGGAACTGAAGCATCCTGTCCTGTTCAGTTTGTATTTGAAGAGTTCCTTGTACTCTGAACTTCTGGATAACCAGATTAATGGCTGGTCTGAAAGCACATTTGTTTCTTGAACCCATGTAAAATGTTGTTTCCTTTCCCATAACCCTGTAACCATGCCTTCTGCAATTTAATCTCTGCTGAACTGGAAACTGCTTTGCATTGCACTCCCTCTCTGACACATTTTTTGGTTTTCTTTGTAGAATCGCTAAATGCCCTAGAGGACAAAGACCTGGATGCTTTAATGGCTGATCTTGTAGCAGACCTTAATGATGTTGAACAGAAAACTTTACAAGCCCAGAAAGCTTCTTGCAATCAGCAAAGTACAGTCAGTGAGCCTTCAACAGGCTTGAACAGTGACATTTATTCTAAAGTAAGTCCCTATGTTACCATTACTGGACAGTCTGGGGATGATTTGCCCCCTCCACCTCCAGACCCCGAACCAGAACTACCACCACCACCACCACCTCCTCCTCCTGAGCCACTTACTCAGGTAAGTCTGTGTGGAACCTTATTCTAAGCATTCAGTAGTTCTTGTCATTTTGCAAGTGGTATTTGGTACTGGAACACAAGTGGATCTCCCAGGTAGATACAGCTTGGGAAGGTTCTGCAATGGTGGAACATGCATCAGCTCTGGAGTGAAATTTCTACTGTTGTGGCCTCAGCAGTTTCTGCCCATTCCTTGATCTATTGCCCATTCCTTCATCTTTCTAATCATCATTTTGATAGCCCAATACAGGCATAATCATTGCAAATGGTTTATTGTAACAGAAAATTTATCACTGAATTTTTTTAAGAAGCACTGATCAGTTAATATCTTCTTATAGAGAGCTTGGTTTTGGCATCGGTGCATAGCATGGCCAATGATCTCCACTTTGTGAAGATGTCACTATGTGTGCTCATTGCAGTCTGTGCTATTTGTACTGATGACAAAATTCTGTGGGTGTTTCCCAGCTCGATCCCTGACCTAAGGGATTTCTTGCAATAGGAAAGGCTGTTCATTTGTGTAAAACTCAACATTTGCTAAGTGATCAGGTCCAGGGACAAGCACAAGAAGTACCTCTCCTGGTCCTAACATAGAATTACTGCTCTTCTTGATCTTGCCCTTGAAAGGAAGTAATGAAAACTATCTGCAATAGGGGACAAATGCTCTTAGGAGGTGCCAAAGTCATCAGTAGGTAACTGTTTACAATTATTTATAGCAACTGGCTTACCTGTATGTAAAATTTCAGACTTATCACAACCTCTTCCATGTGCTTCCTCTTCTGTGCTTCTTGCAGAGCTGTTTTAACAACTGAAATAAAGTGTGATATTTGTAGTATTTTTTTGACGTGAGGTTGTGGAGAGGTAGATAACTGTGAGAATTCTGCCCTGTCACAGCCCTGTGAGGAGAAGAGAAGGCATTAAAAGAGTGATGTAGCCCTCCAAAAAATGAATCTGAAATAATGAAATGCACAAATATATCTCTTTCAGTATTCATGTTCACAGTAGCTATGAATGAGAGAAGATATTTACGTTTAGAGAATGGAAATATTTTAGGGAACATGAAAAGTATCAGTCAGTTTTGCTTAAAACTGTGGTCAGTTCATTGCTGTTGAAAAGCCCACATGAAACTGAATATGAATCATGTCAGCATCACTGCTGTCCCTATGTTGGAATCATACAGGAGACATATTCAGCAGAAGGAACAGAAAATTGGATAGGAAAATTGGATATGTTTGATGACATAAAAACTGATTCACTGGATTCATTGATGCATAGGACCTTTCAATGCTGTTTGAAGAATGAAACTCATAAACATATGAGAGAAGCTTTGCCATTTTCCTACATGTCAAAGATAATAATGAACTTTCTGTCTTAAAGGAATTTCAACATTTGCAGAATATCAGATAAACAGCTTCAAAAGCTGAAGCATTTTTTTTAACTAGTATGACTGATATAGAAGAGATGCTATCAAGATGCGTTCTATCCGTTTCTTTCAAACATTTCCCCATCTTGATTTAGACTCATGATCTTTAAGGAAATGCCAAGCTTCTAAGTAGTCTTGTTTGTCAGCTGACAAGTGTGGTCTGGAAGGGCAGCTGGTTAGGTGGGCTGAGACTGACCAGATCAAGGGCTAGTAATGGTTTGCTGGCTGGTAACAAGTGGGATCAGCACTAGGGTTTATATTGTTTAGCATTTTCATCTGTGAACTGAGTGATAGCATAAAAACCCACCTGCAGATGTGCTAAAGATGCTTTTAATTAAGCATCTGACTGTGAAGATCACTGGCAGACCTTCAGTGCAAGGGGACTTAAAACATGAGGACTAGGCCAGCAAAACTCTCAGAAACCCAGCAAGGTACAAGGTCCTGCACCTGGGGTGTAATAACCATTTGTACAGTTTGGGAGAGGACAGGCTGAGCAGCAGCCCTGCTGGAAAGGAGATCCTGCAGGAAACCACAGTGAATAAGATCCATGAGTGAAAGATCATTCAGTAGAGGAAACTGGCCTCTGTTGGGAGGAGTATGACCAGCAAACTAAGGGAGTTATTGTTCCTTTCTCTTGGCTCTGGTGGTCCCACTCCTGGAATACTGCACTCCATTCTAGATGTGGAGACCCTGGAGGCTGTCCAGCAGAGAGCTGAAGGAATGGCCAGAGGCATGTGGTGATCAGGAGCCAGCAAGGACAGGCTGAGGGAGCTGTGCTTGTTTCATCTGACAGAGGAGGCCCGGGAGTGATCTAATGACAGCCTAAAAATACCTGAAGGATAGATGCAAAGCTGGAGCCAAATTCTTCCATGGTAGTGTTAGATCACTAAGGTGGAAGTGCCAACAGCTACTTGTTATAGCTTTGTAGTTTCAGACAGGGCATTAGGAAAGTGTTTTCCTCTTCAGATGGTGGTATAGCACTGGAACAGGTGACCAAGAGAGATCCTTGAAGGTTTTCCAAACTTTTCTAGACAAAATCATGACTGATCTGATCTAATGTTGGTGACCATTCTGCCTTGGGCAGAAGCCTGACAATGGACCCTCAGACCTTTCTTCAGGCAGCATTTTTATGATGCTGGGATCTAAAGCTCACTGAAATCAACTGTGCTGGAGTTCTTTCCATTGAGTGTTGTACTGAGCTAATTCTTTATTAGCTTGACATCATGCATTACCTGAGGGTCAAACCAGATTTTAGAGTGGGGAGAATATGTACTTGCTAAACATGACTAGAATTCTATATGAAAAAAATGTAGCCAAAAGTTACTTCCCACTCAGTTGAACTGTTCCTCTGAGACTGATCTCTAATGATATTCCCTGGTCTTCTTTCTAGATTCAGGGAGTGTCAGAGAACAGGTTGTAGAAGCAGTTCTAAGGAATATAGCAACAATACTTTATTTCCTCATTAAGGCATTGGTTTGGCTTTTTCCTGCAGCTGTAGCCTCATTTTGTGATACAGGCTGTATTCAAATACTGATGGCGTTCCCACTGTGGCTTACTGTCCACAAAATTGCCACAGGGCTATTACACAGGTTGCAGTGTGAGTGATGGAGGTAATAACCATTTAAAATTAATATGGAAAGAATTGATTTCAAATTAATATTCATTGTCTTGATTAGTATTTGTTTTGACATGACATTTCTGCTCCGTAGAATGAAATTCAGCTGTAAGTGGAATTTATTTTGTGTCATCAAAATCCAAGTTCCTGTTAGCCAGGATTCTTTATAAGTGGATCATGAGCCAATTAAGGCTGAAGTTGTGTTCAACACTTCTGGTTATCCACAGTCAAATAAGAACAGTGTTAGTAATTCCCAATGCAACCACGATATTAAGACCCTATTTTCTAACCTTTAGGTGTGCCAAAATAAAGAAGTATGGCCTTTCTTTCAGGGAAGCATAAAACTGTCTCATAAATTTCCATCAACTCTGACATTTCTTCTTAAAACTGCCCTTCAGCTAAATAAGGCTTCTTCATTTGCTATTGACATGATGACTTCATGTGCTTCTGTTTAAAGATCCAGAAAATGCCATGATGATACTGTAGCAGGAAAACAAATCCTGTAGCTTGTGTAAGCATTTCTGTAACACTGCAAAATTTTGCATCTGGTAGTTTATTTCCTTTTTCTGCATTAAGTCAAAGCTTATGAAACCATTAGGCTGTCAGGTTAGAGCTCTGTTGCACTGATTTATACAATGTGTGAACTCTGTTCAACACAGGTCACATGCAGGTGAAGCCTGAATTATACCTACCTAAAATTTTCATCAGAATGCCTGCCCACACCACACTCAACCATTTTGGTTAAGGTGTTTTTCCTGCTTCCTGCATAAGGGTGGTAAGGGGAGGGCCACAGTGTGAGAGGCTGTGTGCTTTTCCCTCTGTACAATAGTCAGCCTCACTGCAGCAGCCACCTTTAGGCTACCAAGGCTTTTCTTGGATTCTCTAAGTTAAGCACTGCTAAGCTATAGCAATGCAAATTTCCACACCTGCAGAGAAAAAAAAAAAAGAGATTTTTAACTGATTGCGTGGTATTTATAGTGGAGAGTTTGATAACAGGAAACATGCTTGAAGCAGTGATACAAGATGTTTACTTCAGCAGGAGGGATGTCAGTCAGGAGTACTTCAGCTACTGTCGAACATGCCTCAAAACTTGAGATGAATAAGATAACCTTCTTTGCTCTTTCTTTGCTATGATTGTATTATATCTTAGTAACAGGGAAGTGATGGCAGTGCTTAGTAAGGCTTAGTTTCTTGCAAGTGCATCTTCTTGAGTTATAGCCAGATCTCTTGGTGTGAAGACCACTAAAAATTATGACTTTAGGTAGCAAATGGAGGCTGAAGGTAGCAGAAATCTTGTGTGGAAGCAGAACAGGAACTTTATCCAACAGTCCTTGACTGGAAGTTGGTAGCCAGTGAGTAGCATAGCACAAAATCCTCCCCCGTGCAAACAAGGGAAACTGAAAGTAAGAGAGGAACAGAAACAGCAAAAACCAGCTGAGAGGCAAAAAAGCTTTGAGAAGACAGACTTCAGTAGAGGCAAGAGGGATGTTGAGTTGCAAAGAAACAGAACCCTTCAGTAGTACTGGAGGAGTCCAAGTCCTGGGAACTACCATCACTTGCAGTCCAAAATGTGCTTTTCCAACTCCAAATGTGACTGGAGGAGACTTCTTGAAGAGAAATGGCATAAAGGAATAGTCCCAATCCATACAGCAGTCACAGAGACAACACTAGGCACTGGCATTTGGTACATGTAGCTAAAATTCTCAGCCACTGGGGATCCAGAGTCTTCTTGGATCACAGATGTCATTGATACTGAGGGGCATGATATTGATAGAGCTGCTTTTTAAAAGTAAAGCTGGGTGATACTGAGATTTCTGGGATTCTTTCTGTGGCATTCAGCAAAAGCTGGAATGAACTTGTGTGCTCTAACTGTCTGTGTTAATATGAATAGGTCCATTAGTAGAATTAAAAGCCATGGTATCATCCAGTTAATGGAGGTGTTCCTCTCAGTAAGTATCTATGCAAAAAGAGATCATATGTGGCAAGTCAAAGAATTCAAGTAAACAAATGTACTGAATACAGGATATAAAATTATAATTGGTGTAATTGCAAGCCAAAATTTTGGTAAAATCATACAAATTCTAGTTCTCTTACCCCAATGAGAAGCAAGTTTTCTTCCAAGCAGCTGCAGCCACAATGCTATTTCACTCAGTCTAGATCTTCACCTTCTCTTTTGTATCAGCTGTATGTACAGAAACACAGAAGAGTCCAATTGTCAGGCATTCCTGTAGCATTTGAGGAACAGATCATGTAAGAACTGTATGACTGAGCAACAGTAGGGAGCACTGGACTTGTAAATCAAAGCTTTGTCTTAAGGATATTAGATCAAGGAAAGCTGGAGATTATCTGTATATATGAAGTTTGCTGTGACAAGCCTTATCTTCAGGATATAAATATCAAGAAACAACCCTTTTCAAGTAGACGTAAATTGCTGAGATTACTTAACAAGAAATACACCAAATATTTTGTGTCTTTTCAGGAAGAACTAGAGGCAAAGGCTAAAGCTGACAAGATTAAACTTGCATTGGAGAAACTGAAGGAAGCCAAAGTTAAAAAGGTGAGCCATAAAATAGTACATGCTACCATAAGACTTAAAAATTACAAAGGTTCCAGCCAGTGTCTGCACCATGCTGCAGTGTGACAGTAATTATGCCCACTCATCCTAAACTAGTATTCCATCTGAACTTAACAGAAGCTGCAGGTGTTCAGTAACTCCAAATAGTGGATGTGAACTAAAAACTGTCATGACCTGTCAGTCTTGCTCAAAGGAGGTGGGAAGTTCTGGAGCCTGCAGAGCTTCCAGGAATTGAAGCTTTCAATAAATTTGGAGATGTCCAGACTTGAGATGGTTCCCACAGAACACTTCATGTTCATGTACAAATGCTACTTCTGAGAGAATGTGTTGGGATGATTTCACTGATATTGACTTTGTAAAGCTCTGTAACAAAAGTTAGGACTGCTCATTGGTCACCCACTTTTCCTTGTAATGTTAGGAATTCTCCATTGGGAGACTTTTTTTTTCCCCAACTTTTTTTTTTCCCACTCTGAATATTTGGAACCATATGGTAGAAGTAAGGTTCAATCTTGTGCCCATGTTACTGTAGTGAAATTACTGTGTCATTCTTGAATTCTAAATTGACTAAATATTGTCAGGAAAACTGATTTTCTCTGTTTTACCAAAAGCAGAGGACAAAGGGCAGGGGTGGTGGTGAAAAGCAAGCTGACAGCCCTGGACTTCAGGAGAGCAGACTTTGGCTTCTGCAAAGATCTGCTTGGAAGAGTCCCATATGGGACTTCCTGGTGGGAAGAAGGGATCAAGAAAGCTGGTTAATATTTAAAGATCACCTCCTTCAAACTCAAGAGAGTTCCATCCCAATGGAAGATGATCAGAAAGTATCATGAACATGATCAGGACTATCTCCTTTGAGGAAAGGCTGAGATTGCCTAGGGAAGAGAGGGATCTATGTGGTTCTTGTCTGTCTCGAGAAAACTCTCAAAAGAGGGTGCAAAGAGAATGGAGCTGGGCTCTCTTCAGTGCTGCCCAGTGATGTGCCTCTGCATTGGGCACAAACTGAAACACAGGAGGCTCTGAACACCAGGAAACAGGCTCTGAACACACTTCTTCACTGTGAGGGGGGGTGAGCCTGGCACAGGTTTGCCAGGCAGGTTGTGGAGCCTCCCTCCTTGGAGATGATAACAAACAAACCCATGTGGGCAGGGTCCTGGCCGTTGGTGGCCCTGCTTGCCCAGGCAGCTGGACTGGATGACCACCGCAGGTGCCTTCCAATCTCGGCTGTTTTGTGATTCTGTGAAGGTGGAAGCTGCATGCGTATTTCTCACCAATCAATTATAACCAGACAAAAATCCCCTTTTGCCTTTAACGTGTAAGATTATGCACATACAACACTTCTTTTACTCTATAATCTGCATTATGGCTCAGCTGCTTATTCTTCTTACAAGGATTGGAATGAAAACAAGTTCATGGATTTTGTTACATTTGTTTTTGCTTTTCAGAGATAGTGTAGATTTTCTCTTGGGGATTATAACTGCTTCTACCTGACCTTTTACACAGATTGTCTCTTTAGAACCAAAGCTTTTTATGCACACATTTTAAAATAAAGAGCTATGCAAGACTATATGGAAGGGCTTCCAACTCACATAGCGATATACAGGCCTTGTAGAGAATTATTCTATTGTTTTAAGTACTAATGGAGCATTTTAAGTACTTTCTTATAATGTATTTCCAGTTCTTTATCACATTTTATGTACTTCAGCAATTTCTTGCATTGTTCCTCTCTAAAGAAAGTTCACTCTGTTTCTTGTTTAACAAACAAGAACATATGAAGAAGTGATGACTGTCTTAATTAAGGTTAATTTGGTCAATGTTAGTGACTCATGAAGGGAACAGGAGGGGCACTTACTGATCTCTTCTCTGTGATGGCCAGCGACAGAACCCAAGGGAATGGCCTGGAACAGGCCTGCCAGGGAAGTGGTCACAGCACCAGCCTGACAGAGTTCAAGAAACATGACAATGCTCTGGGGCACATGGTGTGACTCTTGGGGTTGTCCTGTGCAGGACCAGGAACTGGCCTTGATGATCCCGATGGGGCCCTTCCAGCTTAGCATATTCTGTGAACTCATCTGTTTTCTTATTGATGACTGTTGGACTATGGCCCATCTTAGTACAATCCAATTTCAGGTTATTCTGTTGGTGTGGCAAGATTATTCCATTCTTTTTCTATTTAATACTAAATTTTCCTGATTTGTAGCTTGCTTTAAGGATGCTCTGTCCTTTTGTACTTATTTTCCCTGTCAAGCATTTTTCTTAATTGCACACATAGTAGATTTAGAGAAGAGATTAACTTCTGCTTTTTCTTCATAGCAATTTCACCTTTCCTGAGGCTGTGCATAGGACAAAGCTCAATTTTATTTTTAGAGAAAAGATCTTTATTTTGGTGGCATTATAATGTGGGAACTTCAGAGCTGTTTTATTCTCTCAACTTGCTGTTAGACAGGATGCCTTTGAATCAGTAATAACCTTCAGCCTTTATCTTTCTTATCTGTGTTAGCAGATTCAGGCTAGTCTTTTTCTTGCTTCTGAAATGACCTGACTCTTCTTGTTCTCAGCTTGTTATCAAGGTGCACATGAACGATAACAGCACAAAGTCCCTAATGGTGGATGAGCGCCAGGTGGCACGGGACGTTCTGGACAACCTCTTTGAGAAAACCCATTGTGACTGCAATGTTGACTGGTGTCTGTATGAGATGTACCCAGAGCTGCAGATTGGTAAGTAGTGACATAGCACATAGCAAATAGATAGAGGGCTGGTAATCTTGAAAGATCAGGCAAGTGTTGGTAATCTTGAAAATATAGTAACATTCCTCCTGCTCATGTGTCCCCTGGTGCTGGAACATCACAGAGTCTAAGCTGAGGGATGCTGCAGGAATATATTTGGTCTGTTTGTCCTGTAGAAATGAGTCCATTCAGCTATGCTATGACCTGCAGAAGACTCCTTGCTCTTCATCATTTCCATTATTTTATTTTACACAAAATGAAGGAGCCATATGAATTTTAAGGTGATGACAAACTCAAACACACCACTACTCAAATCCACTTTTTGAAGAGAGGATGCAGTGCTGGAGTCCTGTCAGCAGGCGTGTAGTATATACTGGCCAAACAAATGTCATTTAACAAGACTTTGGGAGAGGTGTTTCAGTCATTTCTAATGCTTTTCATTTGTGGTAATTGTTTTCTTAAGTGTAGCTGTGTACAGGATATTGCTCTGTGATGGGGCTGCAGCTAAGCTCTGCTGATGGTGAGTTATTCACCTGGCCTAGAAAACAGCTGTGCAAAACTTAGAAATTGTTCTGTGCAACATAATGAGTCTTGTTTGAAAAAGGCTTCAAGATTTCTTTCATTAAGAACAGAAAATTCTCTAACTGTGAAGTATTTCAGAGGCTTTTTATTTTCCAGACTGAAAAGGTATTGACATCACAAGGAGAAGGGAAATTGCCACAACTTTCTTTCAGAGTCACATTTGACCAAGAGAAATATGAAATTGTCAAACAGCCTTTAACATTCTCAGTTTACAGTCTCCCAGCAGAGATCTGAAAATTCACCAGTAAAGTTAAGTATCAATATCACACTTTAAAAGAGCCCCAGGAGTAGTCATTCTGCTAAACTAAACAATAGAAATTTAAAAATAACTGGAAAAAAGCCTGATTGGTCTTGAGCAAAGAGATCCTCATTTGCTTGTAAGAGTGGTGCAGAAATGTACTGCCAATGTGTTTTTGCCACTTGATTAAGATAAGGGTGCTTCATTCTTTTATACCTGCTTATCTTAACTAAGGAAAGACTGGAAATGTCATTTGACCCCAGAAATCTGACTGAATTATTTTGGAGTGTTTTCCCATCTTAGAAAATTGCTCCATTTTTGTTCAATGTGGCTTGGACAAACATGTCTGAGTATTAGGATGACAGCATATAAACATTTTCTGAATCTCCATAATCTTTAAAAAGAATGTACTTGTGTTTCTTCATAATCTGGATAGATATTTGAATTTCCAATCATGCAATTAAAATGGAAGGTATCAGGGAGATTGTTTGCTACAAACATGGGGGTTAACAGTTAGAATTTTTTTGTAAAAATTACTTGTGCTGCTTTAGTCTCAGCTAATGCTAGGTGATTTTGGTTAGTGTTAGGGTATTGGTATAGTAAGGATTTACTCTCATGATAAATAAAAATTATTTTAAAAGCCAGGACAGAAGAAAAGTACCAAAGGAAATAAACTTGTGTCTGATTCAAGAAAAAAGGAAAAATCTGTTAACTCCTGATGCAGTGATCTATTACCAGGTCCAGATCTGCTGAGGATGGATCCTTTTTGTTTGCAGAAGGCAGTTTCAAAATGAGTGAAACAGTACATGTTCTTTCTTCTGCTTCTAATGCACAGCCACATGTAGTTGCTTTTATTCAAAGTCAGAACAATGTGAGCCATTCTTCATTTTCGTCATAATACTTCTTGGCTGCTCTGTATAGCTTCATTACTATCAGCACAAAGATAGAACTTTTCTCCACTTCATCTTTCTGCCTGCTTTCCATGTTAGTATTAAAGCGAATAAAATTATGTTTACTTTAAGAAGCAAATCTGAACAGCAAAACTTCTTGCTGAACTGAAGGTCCAAACTACTTTTATATCACAGGCTCCATGACAGGTTGTCTTACATATACGGTTATTTTGAAAGACTGCCATTGTAAATAAAATAACTACAGTTTAAAATTAAATACATCAGGTGAAAATTAAATACCTCTTAAATATCACAAATAATCTCAGTAGTGAGATGGTGATGTAACACTGGGCTGAACGTACCAGCATCTATTTTGCAATAAAGACTATTATAGTCTTATAATGGGCATCCAGATTTTACTTTTTTTAGGTAAAAGTAATTATTAAAAAGACCCTCCTGAGGATAATAAAATCACATTTTCCATACAAGAAAATCCTAGTGCAGCAATTGAACAAGGAAAAATATATGTGGCAAAAATTAGCGTTACTGTCTGAGAATTGTTTCATGCCTATCCTGAATTATAAGGTACTGTTGACCCTTCAAACCATTAATGGGGTTTTATGTAGTGCTTTCCATTTCCAGTGTATTGCAAAAGTACCGGTTGCTAAATGAGGAGTGTTATGTTGTTGGTGTTAAAAGTTACTGTGTATGTGCAAATGGGTCTTGAAGCTAATCTCATTCTGTGAATTTAATTAATTCAAAAGATATAGGTTGGAGGGGAATAACTAAACCCTTGTCAAAAGTAACACGTGCTAGAGAAAGCCTACAAAATGTATGCTCTGTTACCTCCTCTGATGCCAGGCCTATCTAGGCCATTGGAAGACGTGATCATCACAGACCACAGAAATGGGAGTGTGGCTGTTCCCAGGAAACTGCCAAAATCCAACCAAAAATTGGAGCTGAGTGAATTCCCTATCCCAGTACTGAATTTGTAAAAAAGTTCAGGTTAGGACCCTCCAAAATGACCTGACAAGTTATGCTGAATACGTTTTCCTTTAGGAGGGGTTTTATGTTACTCTTGAGAAATCTTATATAAATGAAACTGAAGTGGAAAAGATCAGTTACCTAATCTCAGCACACCCTGTGGCCTTCCTGGGTGGAGGACTGGGGTTCAGAGCAGATCAGGAGGGAACAGAGCTGACATTCAGTCTCTTGCATCCCTGGTAAGGTTTTTAACTACAGAGATGCTGGGTGAACCAGTATGTCTTGACATCAGCTCTCATAATTTTCTCTGTTTCACTGTTTGTGGTTTTAAGTACAGTTGCTTGAAACCAAAAATTTTATTTTCAGTGGATAGAATTCTTCCTGTTGACAAAAAACAAATCTTCATTGTAAAAGAAGTAAAGCAAAAAGACAAATAAATAAATTTTTACTTTTTTTTTCCCAATTCATTAGCCAAAATTTATACATACCCCGCTCCTGTCCTCCAGTCTGCAGTACTGCAAACCCTAAAAAAACCAAAATCAATTAAAAGCAGAAAGCCGTGAAAAATATGGGTGTAACCATCTACTCCTGATGGATCACTGTTTCCATCCCTTGCAGTCTTCAAGCAACAGCAGAGATGCAGGAGGAATCCAGGAGCATGGCACAGCTACCTAGGGTGTCTTTTGTGGCTGCTTTGCTGTTCCATGTGACACAATTTCATGTGGGTTTTGCACCCATCTGTGCAGTGGAAAGGAGTGCTGGACTGTCCAGCACTGAGTGAACATCAGATAATGATTGCATTCTTACACAGGAATTTCTGCAGCCTCAGGAGAGGGCAGAAACGGTTTGAATGTCTTACATTATCTTCTCTGTCTCTCCAGAAAGGTTTTTTGAAGACCATGAAAATGTTGTTGAAGTGTTATCAGACTGGACTCGAGACACTGAGAATAAGATTCTGTTTTTGGAAAAAAGTCAAAAATATGCTTTATTTAAAAATCCCCAGGTAAGCTAACATGGTATTTGGATAAGAGTCTAAACTAGGGTCATTTAGTCTGCATGCTACCTATTGCATTAATAGTCTACTTTCAGCTCTGCCCATTCTGAGAAAGCAAAACTTGTATTTTCAACTGAAAAACCCATCAGGATGTTGAGGGCAAGGATTTGAAACTCTTTTTTCTGATACTATTTTGGAGTCCTATCTGTAGAGGTAAAAGCTGAAGAATGTAGTTCTCCTCCAGTATGAGCTACTGCTTGGGTACAGCTCTGAGAACTGGGTGAGATGGCACAGCTGTGAAAACCTGGCCTTTGTTATTACTCCAGCTTCTCCACTATTTCTGCTGATGAGTATCAACATTTCCTTGAAGGCCCAGTTTTTGCCAGTTGTACGTGAAACTTCATGAAGGGTATACTGAATACTACAGAGGATTTACTGGATTTTGTTTATACTGAGGAGAAGAATTGGGTTATCAGTAACTTGTGCACATTAACTTTGTAAAGGAGGGTCTGCACACTGAATTGCATCAAATTATTCAGACAGGTATATACATAAATTGTTTTATTTCTTGTGTTACGTGGTCAAACATGTATGTACAAACATCCTGGAACGTACAGTTGCTGGATTCTGGGGCGCAAGATCTTTCCCCATGTCAGCTGACTGTTAGCTCACTGAGCATCTGGTTTGTTCCTAAGGGCCACAAGAGAAAAATGAGCAATTCAGCATTGCCGAAAAAAATGAGTCAAATATGTAATTTGGCAGCAAATCTCACCAAGCTGCTCATTAGGAAGTTGTTTTTTATAGAATGAGCCAATGTTTCAAATAAAACGTGCAGAAAAGAAGTTTCCTTCATTGACAAAGTACCCACAGTCAGGGAAGGAAAACTTATCCTGCAATGTACATGGATTAATGTTGATTTTTAATATGAAACAGCAAAAGCAAGTTTGGAAATACAGCATAGTGGCTCAGTGTCCTCCTTTCTAGAGCACATAAACCTACCCAGCAGCAGAGATTCTACTTCACATTTGATTCATACACTGTGGTGTTATTTGGGTAGAATGGCTTAGAACAAGGCTCTGAACCTCAAACAGGAAGTAAAACTTTGATGAATATTCTGCTCCAATGAATATTGCATTTTGGTTGCAATGAAATTTAGAAATAAATGTGACCTAAACCAAAACCAAAGTGTAACTCTGTCCTCGTGTTTCAGCTGGATCTGGGCAAGCCTGCAGTCATTGAGTTTTAGCCCCTCCATGATAAGCTCTAAAATGAACAGTCTAAGGAAGCTGGATCAGTTGTGACTGTCACGCTGTTGAAATATTTTGCCAATAATAAAATCTGACCATCTGTCAGGCGTGGTAAACTCAAACACTGTGAATGGGGAAAACAGTACAGTCATATCAGCACTTTGTGGCAGAAAGTAATCTGTACTGTACAGAGCTCACACTAAATACTGAAACGTGGTAAAATACCTGATCTGCAGTGAGTCCCTGAAAAGGTGAGGCAAGCGGAAATGCTGAGTTGTTTGGGGTAGGATGTGTGATTACCTCAGTAACTACTGATGGACGTTATGGTGTAACCAGTGGGAAACTGAAATCTTGTGCTCTGAGACTGCTCAGGATATTCAGCCTCCTTCTGGCTCAGTCAAGGCTGCCATGTAAAACTCATTTTGGGAGTACACAAATTGCAGAATGTTTTTTTTGACACACCCAGTGGTGCTAATGCTGCAGCAGTTGAATTCCTTGTTTATTTCATGCTCATTCTGTTGGAAGGGTTTTGTGGAGATCTCACCATTTTTTAACTTGCAGATATTTTTCTGGGGAAAAAAAGAGGCAAATTCCAAAGGTGGCCAGGTGCCTAAAGTTTATTCTTAGACAAATTAGTGATACAAAATTTTCATCACAAAGATTCGACACAATTGAGTGCTTTTAAAAATCTTATAAAGATGGGCAGATGACCTCCTAAAACACTGGACCTCCGAAGAAGGTCTGCAACCAGTGCCAATGTTCACTGTTTCTTTCTGTGAGCTAGTTATAGATGGATTTAACAACTATTAATTTAAAGTGTTTCATTCTCTAAGAGGGAATTGAGGTTCTGAAATGCAGGATTTATTCCCTATGTGCTGGCACTGTGTTGCTCAGATAATGCCCATGGGTTTTTTTGAAGACTATCATTCTTGGCCTGCAGCACTTGGTAGTTTTTCTGCAGCTTTGTTTCTGAAATATTTCTTAAAAGTGTTTGGAATACCTTTAGAAAAAGCTACTATAAAATTCTCAGGTGTTCCCCCTGCCATGAAGAAAGGCACACTTTTGCCCTCTGCTCACTGTGATGTAATAGACTCGCAGGGAACTTGCAGTAAAAGATTGCTCCATGAATGCCATCAGTGACTCATCTGCAGAGAGGGAACATCACAAGTCTGTGACTAAAGAGTGAAACAAAAATACTTGCTGGTACATGGGCAAATAAAGAGAACCTTTATAGCATTGGAAAGGTGATGTTTTGTCATATGGTTAAGTGATGCTGGTTTAATCTTGAAAGGAAAGGTTGTCAGGTCTCAACACCTCTTTTCAAAAAACTCAAAGAATGCCTCTCAGCTAAAAGATACTAAAAAGGAAGAAAAATGAAGGAAACTTACTGTTTTTAAGATGGAGCTGAATCTAAACTCCTTGCTCTAAGTGCTGGTCATGTTCTTAGAATGCTTTATTTTACTTCTGTTTGCACCAACTTCAATTTCCTGTGTTTTTCTTTTGATAAAATCTAACAGTGCAGGCACAACTGCATGTGCTTTTGTTTGTTTGTTTTCTTATTTCTGGACAGTATTTATGAAAATTATTGAAAGTCTGTACAGAGGGTACTTTATGTTTCTGCTCCCTCATATGTAAGCCAAAAGTCAGAGCTACACCTTCCAATGGAGAACCCATACACTGAATTGTTATTTTATTTCTTCTGAAGAGCAAGAGTTCTCAACAGCGTGAGAAGGAGGTGGAGTAAGGATTTGTAATGTCTTTTATAACAGAAAGCTATAGTGAGTTTCATGCTTGAATATTTATCTACTATCCACCAGGTGATACTTTTGTTTTTCACCAGCTTGGCCACATTTATGAATCAAAGTTTTCCTTTTGCCTCCACTGTAACCCAGCGATAAAAACATAAAAGTGTGACTGGGAATATGGTTGTCGAGTGTGCTGGCAAAAGTGCAAAGAAATAGAAGTGAGAAAAGGGAGGTGTTTTTCACTGTACTCCCATTGTTTATTAATCTTAATTTCTCGCTCTTTTTTGCGGTTTCAAAAGAGCTTTGCCTTTAGCTTCATGTATTTTTTTACTTTTATGATCTTCAGAGCAATCATAGGTATCTTCTAGTATTTTTAATGTTCAGTTTTCTAGGGGACACACTATGATATGGCTTGTGGATATGACCTTGTTCTATTTTTTCTGCACAAACCATGCTGCAGTTGAAATGATCTGAAATGGGAAGTGAGCTGGCCAGTTCTTGCCTCATATTGGGTGCAGGTTGGATGAGCATGAACAGGCAGCCCGTTGCTCAAAGAAGCTAGCCATGAGTATGAAGCAGCTGCCTTGTTTTATGCACACTATTTGGTCTGTGCTGTTCTGGCTTTTTTCAGATCTTCTGGAAAATTAATTTCAAGAGCTTGAAAGCAAAAATACAACGTAAGTGTAAGAGGAGGCAGAGGGAGCGTGCTCTCTTGGAGTACCTGTTTTTTGCCATGCAACAAGTAGTTGCTGCTGCATTCCCACTTGGATGGGTCTGTGTATGAAAAAAAAGTGAAAGGTGTGAGAGAGGTGCTGTTTCATTTAGGAGGATCATTTTTTGAGCACAGAGACATAAACACCAATCAGAGAGTTTGATAGTGCAGTAGTTAAGTACTGTTTCTGTCATGATCCATGTTTGCTTTGATCACATGTCAACACAGATGTTCTTGGACACTACTGAAAACACTTTCTGTCTCCACTGTTTGAGGGTTATACAGTGCAGAGATACAGCCTGATTTTTTTTTTACCTACCTTTCCACAGGAAAGAAGAAGGCTGTGTCCCTCAGTGGAAAGGTTGCATGCATAGACTTTTGAAATAGTTAATTCTCAAATCTGTAGATACATGTAGAAAGCTGCCCTCCAGCTACATCTTGTCCCAGTAATGACCTGACATCCCAAACCAAACATGCATTTCCCAGTGGTGTCCTCACACAGGAAAGAGCTTGCCTTTTATCATGACCTTTGACTACTGGACTTGAAATGACCTCTTCTGGACACATGTGGTTTGCCTCCTCTAGGATGAATGCTTCTGGTCAAAAATAGACGACCACACAGTGATGAAACAAGTACAGTGTTCAGTCTGCTCCCCACATTTTTAGCCACTGACAAATAATAAGTACCATGTCCTTCCAGATTTCAGAACAGAGACATAAAGGAGGTAATCAGTAATAAATGAAGTGTGTGTTGACAGGTGAAAGACAACAGTGTACATCTGTGTAACATTGGGTTAGGTGACAGAGCCCTGTTTCCCTAATGAAAAAGCTGTGACATTAGAGATCTAGCATGGATATCCTTACAAACTTTCTCTCTTTACGACTGTGTCGGTACGGGGTGGTCTGGGCTTCTGCTAAATAAATGCCAGATGCCTGGATGGGAATCAGTTGTAGTCAGAGGAGCTTTGTTTTTGTATTATCAATCCACAGAAGGCTGACTAAGTCAGATGGATGGTCTCCCCACTAGCAGTAAAGTTGATGAGCCAAGCCTTGTTGAGACAGTGATAAGGTGTACTTACCTTGGTAAATCTTCATTGTGTATTTTAGGGGTTGTACTATGTCTTTATAATGGTCTAGAGAAGAAGCCTTACAGCTTGCTTGTCCGTCCACTTTCCAAATCTATCCCAAGGTCTGGAGACCCAACCCATCCTATAACAGAATTGAAGCCCAGCTGCAAGAGTGCTGCCTGTCAAGAGGAGCTGTTGCACATGCACTGATCACCAGGCTGCAGCTGCTCAGAACTTCTAAGTGGGTTTTGTTTAGAGCTGATTTGGGGTTTTTTCTCACTCTGAATATCACCTTTAGATCTAACTGCAAAGGCGTGGACCTTAGTGTTTGCTTACCTTCAGCTGTGGACTAAAAATATGTCCAGACAGTCTGAAGCCAGCTGCATTTCCTAGGATAACTGTCTATTGTATTGAATGTTGAAGTTTCTCACACCACAGACATGGCCTCAGCATAGGCCACATTGCAGGTGTCTGTGTTTCTGAGCTCCCCTGTCTGACTTAATGTGAACTTTGAAGAAAGCAGTTTTTAAAGAACTGTTTTTGAGATCCAGACCTCTTCTGCTTCCTCTCCTGGTGCTCCTCCAAAAACGGTCTGCTCTGAAGCTTGCATTGTGGCAGACAGCTGTTCACAGCACTGCTTTGAAAGAAGATGTGGTTGAGTGGAAGAGCAGGGTTTCACTTCAGATGAATTGCATTGCTGTAAATGTGGTCTGCCGGCAGGGCAGATTTGCTGCTTATTTTTTCTTCTTTCTTATACTGTGGCAACAGCCTGTTGTTCCTTCATTTACACACTTCTCATTTGTATTTTGGTAATGTTTGCATTTATGTTGCAGTTTAGGTGTTGAGGAGTTCTAGGCATGTAAATATGTTATTGCTTTCTCACAGTCTTGAGACAGGAAAAAATAGAGATAAAAAGTCAGGTAAAGTGAAAAACTGTAAACCACAAGAACTCTGAGTGTAACCATTCTGGCCTCAGGGCCATGGATCCAAATGCTCCTTGATGCATCCATCCTTGGTCTCTCTTCACACCCAGCTGCCTTAGTGTCTGCAGGCAGCTGTCTGTGCTTGTCTGGCCCTGCTTGCTGTGGAGCAAAGCCACTGCACATGCTCCAGCACACTAGTCCTAGCATCCTTCCCATTTGTCAGAATCTGCACATATGTCCACATGCTGTCCTTTTGTCCATCTGTACAATGCAGATGGATGCAGACTGGTTATTGTGTTTAACAGTGGGTGAATTTGTTTTTATGGGTTCCTTATTTTTGGGGCACGCAGGCACTGGGTCCTCCAAGGGCAGCTGCAGCTTCACAGAAACAGAGGAGTGCAGCCTTTATTTTCAGTAGGCTGGAGTATATGTGCCAAGATATCATGGTGATCACTTCTTCAGATTTCTTCTAGATTTTTGAACAGTTTCTTCACTGCATAAAAGTACTTTGAAGAACATGAACAAGGGTACAAAAGTAGAAAGTAGTAACTTTGGATAAAGGTATATAAACTTTGGTATATGAGCGCTTTGACTAAAAAATTGAGATCTGAGTTATATCCAGAGTGTAAGATACGAAGCATGCAAATGATCAGATTGGATTGTAGGGAAAATGCCTTCTAGTCTTTTGATACTGCATTGTATTCATTGTATATCAGAATGCAGACAAGTGTTAGGTTCTCTACAATCTGTAATAATACAGGAAGCAGTGACTTGGAATTGAAATGCTAAAACCCAGACCCATTGAGCCAGAAAAATAGCCAAAAACATAAGCCACTTGTTTTAATTTTTGGAGGCCATATTTACATGGGTAGAAACAATCTTGTATTATCTTTGAATTATATTCAGGCTAAAGAATTAAAATTCATGAGCAGGCAGATGAGATAAAATTTTTCTGTGAGAAGAAGGGTCTGTCTTTTGCACCTGCTGATTGGGTACTCAGTATTGAAAGACTCAGTAACTATTGAGTGAGTTTGTAGCAATCTTGTTACTTGTATTGCTGGCTTTATAATGAACATGAACTTCTTTTGTGTCTTCATCAGAATTTCTACCTGGCAAACAAAGGGAAGAAAGAAAGCAAAGAAATGAATGATAAAAACAAAGAGGCTTTGCTGGAGGTAAGCCAAATTGTCAGGCTGATGATACAAATGTCGCCAAGACTGCTACCATTTGCATCTGCTCTTCAATAACATTTAGTTCTTTGTGGGAAATAGTATAACAACAGGAAGTTCTGTGATTACTGGAGTCTTTGTGTGTTGGGTTTAGTATGTAGACTTTCCTCTGCATCTGCTGCTCCTCATTAAAAGTGCACATTGATCACCCTTAGGCCAGCCCTTGGGGGACTTCTTGTTGTTGGGAAGGTTGATCAGTACTGAATAATTATCTTTAGGTTAGAAGTGGATTTACTTCTCAACTTACTTACTGTACTACAACAGAAAAAGACCCATTCACTTTTCCAGAAAGTCTGTTTAATCTCTTCCCTTTCCTGCTCGAGTTTTGCTTCAGATGTACACTTGAAAGAGAAAAATCCAGAGCTATTTGAAAGAAAAGATTACCACAGTTCTCCAGGCAAGCAGTTTGGGAAAAGCTCACAAAGAAAATGCTTTTCTCAGGTGACTGAGGACTCACATTTCAAAATCAGTGCATCTCATGAAGGCACCAGATGTTAACCAGCAGAAGTCCTGGTGAATACTAAATGAAAACATTAAGTGATAAGTGTGTTGGCATTAAAAGTTACCCAACAGTAAGTCCTTCAAGCAAACAATTAGTGTATCTGATTAAAGTGTTTTAAATGCTAGCATATATTTCACAGTGAAGACAGAGACTGAGCTGTTTTTAGAGCTCTAAGCAGTTTCTAAAGAATCTCTCTACCAAAGTATTTCTCTACAGTACCTATAAACACTGCAGTAGAGAAAAAAAAACCCCAACAACAGTACCATCCACTCTGTTCTATAGCCTTCACTGGGCACATCTATGTCTAGTTAAAAGCCTTTGTTTTTGCTTGACCCTGAGGAATGGAGGTTTTGCAAGCCTTCTTTATCAGTATGTGAGCACCCAGCATTAGCTTGGAAAAGTTTTCTTTACCTGTCTAAGGTGTTCATCTCCCTAGTAACTGCATTCCCTGTGTTCATATGTTCACTCTCACGAGAAATGTCTTTCTTTTTCAAGGGAGAATTTTTCTGCCATATATTGATAGGATTGTGCTTAAATGGATTTATTTTGTGCATTATTATTCTTGTTGCACAGGAAAGCTTCTGTGGGACATCTGTCATTGTGCCAGAGCTTGAAGGGGCCCTTTATTTAAAAGAAGATGGAAAAAAGTCCTGGAAGAGGCGTTATTTTCTTCTACGAGCTTCTGGAATTTATTATGTACCCAGAGGAAAAACCAAGGTCAGGAAGCCAAATAATCCTTTTAGCAATAAAACAATTCATGGAGGTGAAAGAGTAGAACTCCCAAGGTGGCATTTGAAGAGCACTGTCTGGTGCATATGAGAGGGCTGAGATTTCCATGGTTCAGCTTTTACTGCACCACTTGTGCAAATACTAGAATGCAGTCACTGAATCCTGTCACGTTTCTCTCCTTTTGATTTCTAGGGATAGATAAAAGCATTAATAAAATAGTGCTCCTCCAGAAGGCAGGAGGGAAAAGAAAAATAGCATAGCACCCATCAGCGGGTGGTGTGCTGCCAAAATGCTTCACAGTTATATGGGTTCCCTGTGAAAGAATACCTTAAAAAGTTGTCAAGTAAACTAATTTCTTGTCACAAAAAAGAATTTTACTTTGCTTGATACTGACTTTCTGCACCAATAACCAGCACATGAAATGCTGTACATTTTTAATACAGTGATCTGTACATAGGGAATGTGTTGTGTCTTTTATGGCTTTTTAAGACCACCCATTGTGTAGAAAGAAGTGAGTCAGAAGCATCTACCCGGCTGAATCAAATTTACTTACATTTAGTATTGCAAAATATTTAAAGAGTCTGAATTGCCAGCACTGGATGTATTGCACATACAGCTGTGGCTTTTCATTTCCACAATCACGAGGTAGAACAGTGGATTCTGGGACGGCTGGTATATAGGTTTTTTGTGTGTATTCTGAAAACCACTTCTGTTACCACTTACAGCTCTGTTAATGCTTCATATTCAGAAATGCTGCTGCTGCAGGTGAAGCTTTACTGTTATGATTTGTGCTTTGAAACTTAACTCTTCTGCTATTTCCTGACTAAAGTACAAAGGGAAAATCTTGTAAAGGGTTGTTGTGCTGCTGCTCCAGTAACCTGTGTTTATAACCGAATCACAGATCACCTTGCTGCTTTCACAGCAATTCATTTTTACTTTACTTGACCCTGAGATAATGGCTTTCATGCCTCAAATCAGGTTGTACACACAACATCCTGTCAATTAGTATCTAGAATGCTATTTAGAAGGTGCTTAAAGTGGAAAAAATGTAAAAGTAATCAAATGCAAAGTCCATCTTGGACATTTCCTTGTAGCATGCCTCCAACAATGACCAGTAGTACAGTGCCAAAACAAGGCAAGCATGTCCTGATAGTTACTCAGCCTTTTTTCATCCAGGGATACCTGTTCCAGTGACTTTTCATCATAGTGCAAATGAGGGAAGTGCTTTCTATTTTCAGGTGATAGGCTGTAAACAGCTTCTAACCCTTCTAGTCCCCTTGTAACAGCTGTTTAACTCTCTAGTGCCTGTTCGTCATTACAGCCTGTGTAACAGCCTGTAAGTGAGCATTTTTAGGAATTGTGTGCTTTAAAGTCACTGTATTGCCACCAAGAGTCTAGCTCTTTAGGAGGTAGTCACAGCTCTTTAGGAGGTAGTCACAGCTCTTTAAAATGGTAGCACAGTCATCTGTTTGCTCCTGCATCTGTAACAGCCTTCAGCAAAACGATGCCTATGCCCATGTCTGAGCCATTCCAGACAGAGTCAAGTCTCTCACCTCAAATCTGTGCTTAATGGGGATCTAAGTGATTGCTGCAGTCTGTGTTGGAACAGCTGAGGATGAGGTACGCGTGTCTGGAGTGGAGACAGTAATCTCTGGGACATGAGCAGATGCAGTGAGGGTGTTAAAGCACTGCAGTAGAATTCAGTGGAGCTCTTCAGTTAAAGCCCTTGAGTTATGAGAGATCATCCCTTGTCAGGGTAGCATGAGAAGTGCACATCATTCAGTTGTGGGCAGAGTAGTCCCACAACAGAGTTGAGGTTACAGAAACGAACACTTGCAGACCACAGCATCTTCCGTTGCTGCAGCTGTTTTAAAATTCATCATATATATTCCTGTTTTCACTTGTTAAAAAAAGCAAAGACATCTGGCATACCTTTGGCGCTTTGTGCTGGCTGTAAAATACATGGCGAAGGCGAAAATACAGGGGCACACTCAGATAATTTTACGTACATACTTGTGGGTTTTGTTTGTTATTTGTTAACAAACCAGCACCAGTCAGCACTGCTATCTTAATTTCTTTCTTCAGCATTGCTCTACTTACATCCCATTCAAAAACGTGCTGTTAATGGGCAGGGTCACAAAACAAAAGCATCAGAATTACAGATAATTAGAAAATCTATTCCTGTTAATCGTGTTGCTTTGTCATGTTAACGTTGCTATGTCATGTTAACATTGCACAAATACTCACAAAAGCGCCTTTGTCCCTTGCATAAAAATCTGTTCCTTAGAAGATAATAAACACAGCACTCATATTGGTTTTAATCACTATTGCCTGGTTCCTAATAGAAAGGAGCAACACATTATACACGATGGATTTGAGCATATTTAGGAACTTTAAGATGTTTGGAAAACCGATGTCCACACAGTCACTGGCAGTCTTTGGCATTGTCAGCTGCAGTGGAGACAGGAGAGAGAGAGAAGCCCTGTCCACATCTAGTAGGAAGTGTTTCTCCACAACTCTTACTTGCAAACTCAGTTTGTAAATAAAACTGACTCAAGGGTATATTGTAATGAAAATACTATTAAGAATGATAACAGCAGACAAAAACCATCATATGCATATTATAAAGATTTTTAGGGGTAGAGGGAGTTCATGGTTTGTTGTTTTATTTTTTCTTTTTTCCCCTACAATTTCCTGATTTCTCAGTGACCATGTGAAATGACTAGTTTTGTATTTCCATGCAAAGGATTGCAAAAGTTACTGTATGCAGAATTCATCACTGAAAAACATGCCAACAACAGAAATCTTGTTATTTTAGCAATATATAGTGAACAAGCAAACGTTAGGATAAACAGAAATGGAATAATGCCAGGAAATTTGAGAAAATTCAAAGCAAAACAGAATAAATTGTGCTTATTTCCTGATGAGGGGTTGTTTGCTACATGTTCAAAAGAAGAACAAGCTCCCAGTGCAATTTAGAACCCCAAAACTTCTTTCGCCACTCAGAATTTTTAGGGTGTGGTTTATTACTATGATGTTCTCTTTGGTCATATTATACATAAGCTAAAATCTCCACACAAAGCAATGAAGCACAGCATAACCAGAACAAGAGCAAAATGTTGAACTGTGTTATAGATTATTCATAATATGTACTGACCCTCTTCCAATTTTTATTTTAAGAAAGCAGACACTTAAAATTAATCCTTGTTTTTTCAGTCACCTCCATGAGAATTACAGGAATAAAAATCACTGGCATTCATGCACTTGATAAAGGTCCTATTAATGAATTTCACATCAAAATTCTATTTGTTCTAACAATGGTGGGCTTGGTTTTCATTTGTAGACATCACGGGATCTGGCATGCTTCCTTCAGTTTGAGAACGTCAATGTGTATTATGGTTATCAACACAAAGTGAAATACAAGGCACCTACAGATCACTGCTTTGTCTTAAAGGTAATGTACAAAAAAAAAGTTCTGCAAATGTCACACAAATGTCTGGAAATTTTCTTTTATATTCAAAGATGTTTAAGTTTGAATCTCTTCTTCAAAATCATGTGTAATATCTTCTTTGCTTCATTGTTTTCAGCAACATACATTTAGAACCTTAATTTTATTACTGATAATCCTGTGATATATGACTACACCGCATCCTAAAGTTGTCTTCAGAACAGGGTTGAATATGCTGGCTGTTCAGGTGACTGGACATGTTTGGGCAGGTGACACCCATGGCAGATGTACGATGAGAAGTCTGGCAGTCCCTAATTTTGATGCTGTGAGCACTATGGATTGTACACTAAAAAGCACATCTACTTTTTTTGTGGTGTAGTCATATCTGTTGAGGGGTTTGTTGAACTGAGACGCAAAATTTTGCAGGAATAAACATCTCATTTGTCCTATTTTACTGCACTGCTGTTTCTGGCAGGAAGACAAAATACATGGCTCATCCACTCATGAAAACCAATGCTTGTTCTTGAATAAGTATCTCATTGCTGCCTCTCCAGGTAATAGCATTTCAAATAGGCTGGGGATTCTGCATTCCTCTCAGGAAAGGAAAAGCCCATGCTTTTCACCTAGTTCAGACAGCAGAAATGAAGCTTTGAGGTTTCAGTAATTTGGCCTTGCTTGCTATTTGTCGTATCACTGTGTACAAGACAGAAGATAATCATGTTGCTGCTTTCCTTTTTATAGGTGTGCAGTGCAAACAAAGTATTGGAAAACACAGTATCTTGCCATCTCAGAAAAAAAAGTACAGGAAACATTCACAGCAGACCACTTACAGTACCACATTTCTGGCTCTAGCTGCACACTTAAAGCACTTTTTTATTCCGTTCCAGAGTATCTGAGTATCTGAGTTCTAGAGTATCTGCTAGCCTAATTTACATATGGCCAAGCAGAAGTGGCTTATAGACACAGATTTATTTTCTGAAACAGATGTATCTAATTAACACAGATGAACAATTTTAATACTATAGTCCTTCACAAAACACTCTACAAGAAACACGGATGAGTTTTTAGAAGTTAACAGGTAAGCACTGCTTCTGAGAAGTACAACCTCTAATGAAAAGAAAGGAAAAAGGGAGCTGATGTAAAAAATAAGGGGAAATTGGTTTTCTAAACAGATGACTGGTCTAAGAACTGACTGGTTTAATAACAGTTGTTCACATTCTGTTCAGGCATATTTTTTGAATGTATGTAGCAATGTGTTTAACTGTTCACAATAGTTAGGTAAACTTTCTGGACTTACTGCCATCTTTTCTGAAAAGAGGTACGCTATTTACACTAGCAAAACATCACACCTCAACTGAAATTCTTGCTTTATTTCATGTGTGATTTTAGTGCTCTGCCTTCAATGTGAAATGGGAAGAATGAGATCAAAAGCTCACACAGGAAAGCTTTATGTATAATAGGTTTATACACGTATGAAACCTACTTAGCAAATCATGTTTGCTCTGATGTTTCTAAAATGTGTTTGCAGTGCACTAGAAAAAACATTGTATCAGTAATTATTTCTGAACAATGTAACTTAGTGATTAATGGATTATGTTACAGTGCTTGTTTTTCATTATAATTGTTACCAATCATCATTTGGTAGATTCTTTACCCACTCAGTTTCAGACTTGGCTTTTTTTAATGGCTGGCTTCAACTGGAGTTGGTCAGGAGTTACAGGCAAATGCTGATATCTTCGTATCTTCTGTTGTTTCAGAAGTGAAAGTCTCCCACTTGGGGTGGCTTTCTGAGGGCAGTGGAGTGTTTAATATTTATTATAATTTCTGTATATTCATTTGAATTCTGTATATAAATAGAGTATTAATTCTACTTTTTAAAGCCGTGCCGCTGAAATGAGTTCTCACATATCCTTGTCTTACCTTTAGAGGTTGGAGCTGAGGATGTAATACATCTTGAGATCTGTGGGCTGAGGGAAAGAGCAAAGTTAAATGTCAGTCTCTCTGATTGGATCTTGGTGACACAGAAGTGTGTGGACGGTAACACTGAGCCATTTATCACACTTAGTCACATTTTTGCCTTGTCCGGTTTGATCTGCAAATCTCCCAGAAGAAAATACCTCTCTTGCTGGGTGACACTTGTCCTGACATGCCGAAGGAAAACAAACCATCATTCTTGAGATATTCCTCATTCTGCCATATTTTGAGAATGAAGTCCTCAAGAAGAAATAACAGTACTCTGACAGACAGGTGCAGTGAGCAAAAGGCAGTGGATGTAATGGGTAAACATTTGTTTTTATTACACAGGAAGCTAGTAATTTTGAAGGAATTTGGATGCCCAGTTCAGTTGGAAATTTCTCCACAGCTAAGACGACTCTTCTGTGTCTTCACAGCTCTTCCATTCCCCTATGTGTGCCTTGCCACAGAGGGCAGGATAAGATTAACTGTCTTACAACAAACGAGGGAAGGTAATTGAAGGAGTAGCAGCCACAGCCCATGCTAGCTGTTCACTTAGGTGGCTGTAAAGCAAAGGAAATATTTTGGGAAAAAAGGTTTGTCTGGAAGCCTTTATTCGCTCCAGCAACTGTAATGCCACTTGGGAAGTTTTTGAATAGCATGCCACTACATTATTTAAAGAGCTGTTTCTTCCTGAGGACCCCCTTAGGAGCTGCTATGTCAAAACCGTGAGCAGTCATCGGCCAAGTTACTTGCTCTGCTGTTTCAAACATAACAAAAGAACCTGCCCAGCTCAGGCAAGAGACCAGTTTATACTTTATAGTACAGGAGAAATGAAAGGATGTAGCAGTTTCAGCAGTACCTTGCTTCTGTGGTAGGAAAATTTCTAGATGGAAAGTCCTGGTGAATTCACAACTATATTTTCCCAGCTTTGAGAACTGAGTTGAAAAAATACCATATTCATTTCTCAGTGGTTAAGCTGTTGGTGTCCTTACTTCAAGAACAGGGACATGCCCTTTGTTCATTCAAATGGCAGCAAATGTCCAGTACTGTAGGCTTATTTGGAGTTGAGTGTGGCTTAATACTTGAAGGAAGTGTTCTTTCTTTTCGTCTGGTCCTCAGTTGTATGATGAGCCTTCTAAACAAATAATATATATATATTTGTAATATTTGATCCTGCTTTGAAGGTCTTTTCTCACATTAGCAGAGAGAAAAGAGAAACATTTCCTTTTGCCTCCCCCCAGTCTTGGTCATCTTTGCAGTGTGCCTTTATGGAGGGAAGAGCACTCAGGAAAAAATATAAGAATGAGGAGAGGATTCCTGCCATTTTTACATCTATGTTCCAGGCATTACCAAGAATGTAAAGAGAATGTAAACACTGTAACTAATGTTAACCACAATCCTGGTGACCTGGTTTTAGCCAGAACAATGAGATTTTTCAGGTTGTCTGACACAGCCCTGAATAATATGGGTCTTGCCTCAAAGTCTTCATGACATTTCTTCGAATGTTGCTGCACTTTGATCTCTCTGAAGGGGATGTAGACTTTTTCTCCAATTTGTTGTCCTCAGCTACAGTCAGGTATAGGGCCTGCAGAGGCAGTGAGCTTTTGGTCATAGTGCCTGTCCTAGCTAATGTGCATCCAGTCACCAGGAGCTGGCAGCTCCCTCTGTCCTGTTTCTTGGTGTTCCATTTCAACTTCAGTAATCATACCTGTGTTATGTAGCTAATGCTGGCTTGGGTGCTGGTATTAGTGTAGCAACAAGGTCATGCACATCGTGAGCAGGTTGCTTTGATACTTATCCCGAAGCTGTGGTGGGTTTTGCAGCCTGGGATATTGGAGCTGCACCTAAACTAGCTCAAATATAAGTATTCCTATCTGCAGATCCATGCTTTTGGATATTCCTCTTACAGCTAGAGAAGCACAGTATGTTGGGAGTGCTCCTTGTGTATCATTTGTTCCCATTATGTCAGCACCCCACTGTATATACTGTACCTCAGGGCAAAAATGGGGTGTGCTTTGCTTATTTGTTAATAATCAAGACACTGAGGAGATAATGGGCAAAAGGGTCGGGTGCCAGAAACAATTAAACATCACAGTGTTTACTAGCAAAACAGGGAGCATTTTGCTGAGCTTATTCAGAAGTTTTCTTTCAGGATGATTCAGGAGACAACTGCAGTAACAGAACAAAGCAGCTACTTCCTCGTATCAGGCAGTAGAAAGCCCAGCTGTGACCAACCAGACAGAGCACAGCTGGCTGGTTGGTGGCTGAGAGCAGGGTCACCTTCAGCTGTGCCTGTGCAGCAGACCAGGACTGACGTGGCTGGGTCCTGAGCACAAGACTGCAGCCTGGCACAGAGCCTGTGATGTTGGCTTTCAGGAATCCTTAGGCCTTGGGGCAACTAACAGCTTGAAGAACTGTGCCTTATTTCCCAGGGGCTGTTCGGTCTATGCTGAGCTTTAACCTTCTTAAATGCACTTGTTCTATACCACTGCTAAGCAAACCTTCGTCCCTCAAAGGAATTCCCACATTTCAAAACCCAGAAACAACACAAAGAACTCTCAAAATATTAAAAACAGAGCCTCTGAGTATAAGAAGTACTTATTTGGACATCTGCTTCTATAAATATGCAGATTCTTCCTATTTTGTACTCAACCTAAGTCTAATGCTTTCATAAATTTAAAGATCCCACCCTTCTCATTGACATCAGACAAAGTGGGTCTTTTCCTAATAGAGATCTCCATATGCAGAGAAGAGGAAAGGAAAGGTCAGCCAAGTTTGAAAAAAGACCCTCACTCAAACCTGCATCTCTCAAGTTCGGATTTGTTATTCTGCAGAATAGGCAGAAGAGGGTCACAGCACAGCTCTCCCTGCCACCCTGCACAGAGTGCTGGCCACTCCTGGGAGAGCAATGCTGAGGGAACAGAATTCTCTCTCCTTTCTGGTAAAAATAGATTCACACACTGCACACAGCAAGTAGGAATGGTTTGGTTCCTCAGAGCCACCTTTGCATTTACAAACATGTCATTTTATATCCAGATTCTCTGCAAATTTTCTCATTCACCATCTACTATGTTATGTGGGAAATGCTGTGGAAGTAAATGAGACCTATAATGATTTATTTCATATTCTGAAACAGAAAGCCCACAAAAATAAGGTATTTCCCCATGAAGGAAGGAATCTGTCCATCATGCTAGCAACAGCATCTATTGCACTGAGCAGAAATTGTGAACGTAATGTTTATTTTGGGGATTGTCTCTGTGTGTGCATGCGCACGCATGCTCGTCCAGGAGCTGATTTTGTCACACCATGTTGCAAAATCTTTCAAAGCAGACAAATAGCAAGGTAATCTATATGCAAATTTGCTGGTTTAGTCAATCTGATGTGCCTGTGACAAAGAGTAGATTTAATTATAGTTTATTGGTGCTGGTTATGCTTGAGTAATCTGGAGGTAATGGTGCATAGTGCTGAATTAATCTAGGATGAAAAAAATTGGTTTCCTGGGGATAAACTGAGACAAAGGCAAATCATCCCCTATTTCTACAGCTGGATACATTTTCCTGTGCAATCAAAACAGTTAAGTTTTCCTGGCATCATTTGGCACCATGATTTAAACCACAAAATTCTAATGATCCAAAGAATTTTGGAAGTAAATTTTCAAAAAGAATAGTTTGTTTGCAATAGCAGCATCATTCTAGCAGGTAATTTGGTATTTAGCTTCTCCTGATTCCCTCTTTCCTCACACCCCATGTGCTCCATGCAAGCTGAGTCATGTACATAATGTATTCAACACAAAAAGTTAAAAAGGTAGAAGCAGAATTAGCAGTGCTTGAGATAGAAAACACTGTGAATAACAACTATGTAGAACAAATGACTAGGGCAGGAAACAAAGATAGAAAGCAGGAGATTTTTTTTAATGAGAAAGATTTGGAAATTGTGTTAGTATGAGTGCTTCAGATAAGTATTTCAGAGTAAATTCACTGCTAGATTAACTGAGAAAGCAGAATTAGAAATGCTTTTTATTGCAGAACAGTTTCAGGTATATGGGATTACAGTCACGTACATGCACAGTTTTGCTAGAATAATGTATAAACATCGGGGGAATAAGGACAGAGAATGGACAGGGAGAAATTGAGTATGATAGCTTTGGAAAATATTACTTCCTGTATAAAGCAGACCTCTTTGGTTACAATGGCTATTATATATATTAATATATTAATGACCTAAAAATTTTGCCTAAGGTCATTAGAGAAATGTAGGTCAAAAGAATAATTTCCTTATAATAGGCAATTATTCTTTTATACACATAGAGTTCACACATCTTCAAAAGATCAGTTAAGTATGATCATCTTCATGCAAGGGGTGCATAGCATCCGAATTTAACCATGATGAATAGTAGATTGCAAATCTGAACAATTTCAGTGTGACTTTTGAAAGGTACTGACTACTAATTCTGCTTTCAGTCATGGGAGCCCAAAGAGTCTCAGCTTTTCAGAGAAGCTAGTTCAACACAGCACAAGTTCATTGGTAGTAGTAAAGGTATCCAAAAGCATTGAGCATTTTGTGGAAATTTGGCCAAAAGCCAAAGCTTGTGATCCAAAGTTAGTCACTCTTTATACTTCAGGCTATTGTTTCTGCCTCAGAGACTAAGTAATGATCCATATATTTTGGGGCAAGGAATGCAATGAAATGCCTGAATAACTTCAGTTTACTTTTCATCATCAGTGTTGGAAGAAGGCAATGCAAAAGAACATTTTATTGGGATACTCTCCAATTTCATGAACACATGGCCTTCAGTCATTTGTTTTGGCAGACACCATAGAAACCACATCATTCAGTTCCCATTTCTTGAGGTTTTCAATGTGTTTTATCTTTTTTTTCCTTAGGCAGAGTTTACTTTATATCTGAAAATGTTATCTGTGGACAAATATTTTTTAAAATCTCTCTGGAAAACAAACTCTGTATATTCAAGTGCTTCTGCTTTTTTTATCTCAGACAGTTGATACTTAGAGAGGAGACAGTGGGACAAGGGAGAATACTAGGTTCTGTTCCAAGCCTTCTCAGTGCTTTTTTGGGTGTAACACAGCACATCGTTTTGCAGGCTGATATTCAAGATGCTCAGATCTTAATACCTGCAAAATCGGCTCAATGATGCGACTAATTCATCATTATTAAGAGTTTTGACTTTGATAGATGAAAGTTCACTGTAGTCCATATTATTTCAAAGCAGTATTCAATTTTTTTAATATGAGAAAAATTCTGGAGAACCTTTCTACTTGCATATTTCCACTTTTCTTTTAAACAATGACTTCTAGAGTTCTTGCTTTTTAAGCAGTTGTCTTTCATAATTAATTTTGTTGCTGCATATTTCCGAGGCAAAGGTGCTAAACCTTTCCAGGGAACATGTTTTCACTTTGCTGTCAGATGATTTTAATGATCTTTTCAGGACATGGTATGCATCCCATAACAAAATAATTTATCTGTGTCTATGTGTGAGATGTGGCATACTGAGGTTAGTGTTATTTTGCCTTAAAGTACAGTATTTCTCACATGGCTGTCGTGATTCATATTGTTGACCTCTGTTAGTCTGTTGTTGACCTCTGTTGTCTTCTCTGTTAGTCAGAGAAGTTATTACAGAGACTCTGAATCTAGTTTAGTAAAACCAGACTTGCACAGTGACTACAGCTGCTTATGTCTGTGTGCTAAACTAAACACTCTCCTGAGACACCAGAGCTGTGAAAGGAAGAAATTGGTCCACACAGAATCATAGAATTGTTTGGGGATCTTCATACCAAGTCAGCATTTCCAGGCACTTCAAGCTGCCTAGGTTCTTCTTCAAATTGCTTATTCTGAGTCACCATTTTTATGCACTGTGTAGTAGATTTTATGTGAAGTTTTAAGTGGAAAATTGAGTATACAAAGGTCAACATCTAGAGCCAAGGCTTCTGCCATTTGTACTGCCAAAGCAATTCCACTATGATACAGTTCCTCCAAGTGAGCAAATGGTGGGGTGGGTGGGCTGTGACAATTCTTGGCTGAAACATTTTACCTTCCTACCTATAGTAGCATGCTTCATGCATCTAGAAACCACAGGAAGCTAAAAGTCTCCATCTGAGCCAGTTACTAATAATACTGTACGGGTATAAACCTTCAGAGCTTAGCTTGGTGCTGCTGGTGTTTGTTCCTGTGGTCTGGCCTTGCAAGCAGCACCTGTACTGGCAGCCTGGAACAGTCCTCCTTAGGCCTGATCCAAAGCCCTTGTGAGGTGAGGGGGATATTTCCATCTGACCTCAGTGGGCTCTGGATTCTTCATGTGTCATTCATAAAGTTACATGTAAAAAGAGCTGGTGGTGCTGCTGCTTCTTGGAAAATGAGAGACAATACAGTTCTCAGCTGTAACAGATTATACAGAGTGCCTGCATGGCTCTGAGGGGTCTGACCTTCCTTCTCAGAGCTGAGGGTTCAGCAGCCTGCTAGTTTGCTCCCTAACTGACAGCACATATTTGTGACTGTGCACTTAATCATGGTTGCTGATTGCAGTAATTTAATCAAGGAACTGATTGGGGCAATTTGGAATAGATCCCACTGGTGAATATCAGTAGTTAAGATGGATTGCCCAGTGGAGACAATAGCCAGCGAAAGATAGGGTAAAGGGTAGCCAGTAGGTAACTCACATGTTATCCAGCAAGGCACACTGTCTCCTTGTTCACTGACAGTTCCCCCTCAGCTTCTCAGGATTGTGAGACCCCCACAGTCTGAAAATATTCATAGGGTAAGGAGTGAGGTGAGGAAACTTGCTGATAGTATTATGTTATTCAGCTCATTGAGAAAAAGGGCAGACTGAAGAATGCTGGAAGGCCATTGGGAGGCTGAGATCAGCGCGCAGTAGTTGTCAGATATATAAATCAAGCATTAAGAATGATTAGGAAAGACATAGATGGTAAAACAGTAAATGTTGCCTTACCATGGCACAAGTTCATGGTTTCTGTTCACCTATGCAGTTCTGGTCCTCTCGTGTCAAAGAGAATATATAATAAATTTGCAAAAGTATCAAGCAGGAGCAACAAGGATAAGCAAAGGTAAGGAATTACTTTGACTTGAAGAATGACTGAAGAGACTGGAAGCCTGTAGGCTGAAAAGGAGAGACAGCTTGCCACAAGTATGATGTGGATCTCTAGGCTCTGGGGTGGCGTGGAAAGGTGTGGCTAGGGGTCAGGCATTCAGTCTCTTCCAAAACAAGAATGTTACACAAAGATAAGGGCAGTCAGGATTAGAGAAGGAGATGGCTCTTTAAAGAGTGTGTGACAACCTTGCAAAAATTGTTGCTAAAAGGTGCTGTGGATGCCAGAACTCTCTGTGCTCAATAAAAAACTGAAGAAATACCTGGAAGAGAACTTATTTACAGGGAAACCCTGTGAGTCTCTGAAAATCGCTGAAGATCTTTGTAGACTGAGAGCGTACAGAGAAGGAAGTATCATATATGCTTATCTTGTACTTTTCCTTCCCCCATTTCTGGCCACTCTCAGAGTCCAGACACTGGGTTCAGGGACCATTGATCTGACACAGTATAGGTGTTCTTTTGAAACGGGTATTTCCATAGGGTGCCCCAGAGGAGAGGTCTGCAGCAGCCTCTCTGGCCACCCTAGAAGCAGATCCCAGTGGCAGGGCTGTATGTGCAGCTTGCTTGTTATGCCATGTGAACATTCTTCCAGGTGTTTTGTTTGCATGAAGCATTTGTTAAATTATGGAAGTCTTCTATTTTTTCGTGTAATAAAAACAGTCATTGGTAGGTGTGATGTTTAAAAAGCGGGGGTGCGGGGGGGGGAGAGGAATATGTAGATGCAATATGTAGATACTTCTTGCCATGAAAAAGGGGAAGGAAAAGCTCCTTTCTTCCTTTTTGAAAGGTTTGCCTGCCACCTGCTGGGTTCAGTAGGACCTTACACACTGGAGCAAAATTGCTACTTGGTGGTTGAAAAGTGCCTGAACAACTGAATTTACCGAAGGTTGCAGTGTCTTTATTTGCACCTCCTGGTCCTTTTGTCTCCATTGGTGACAATGTAACCCAGGTATATGGGATGTACTCTGTCACACAAAAAAGCGCCTGCTTACAGTTCCCTTTCAAAGGTACCATTCAGGCTGAATTCTCTACTAATTTTCACTGTGTTTGATCACCTCATGGAGAAATAGTGGAAGGAAATAAGGATTTTTGGGCATAGCAGAGCCCACTGTGAGCAGCATTCAGGCTCTCTGAGGCTGTGGGAGACAAGGACAGGCAGATGCTGGGAGCTGGAGCAGGCTGTTTGTCCAGGGGTCTGGTTACTGCCTCAGTTTGATCTGTGGCAGAGGTGTATAAAAATGAGATACAGCCCTGTAGGCTGAGCTGTGTGGAGGGGTGATGTGTGGGTGTACCAGGTGGGTGAGGGCCCATGAGGTGGGCATGGCACCTGCTCTGCAGTTAAGACACGTGGTGACAGTGAGCTGGCACCTCTGGGCTTGCAGGGTGAGCTGCTCTCAACCTGGGAATGCCCCAGAGCAAGGCAATGGAAAAAGGTAGCCATGGGCACTTCCAGGGGTGGAAGCAGACTTGGCATATTCATTGTCCAGGGGAGATGGCCAGCTGTGTGTTTGCAGAAAAATGGCCAACACTGTGGCCTGTGTGAGCAGGTGAGTGCAAACATGCAGGGACTTGTAACATGGTTACCTGCAGCGCTGCCTAGGGATGCGTCTGTCACTGTGAAACCTCTTGTTTTTTTCTTCCTCACAGTTGAGGAAGAAAAAATGATATGTTCCCTCTCACTCCATGATTTGATGATACAGGGCTTTGGCAGCAAGAGTGGCTTGTGCAGTCCCATCCTGTCATCCATCCCTTGCCACTCATTCTCTCCTCAAGCCACAATGTCCCTTATTCCTCACGGTATCTGAGGTCATGCTGTGGACTGCTGGGTTTTAAAACATATAAACCAAAACTACAGCATGATGAAGGGGGTTATATTTAACCCAGATCAGTTCCTGTTTTGGGGTTTTTTTAAAATCAGAATGTGGCCTCCTGAGCAGCTGGGTCAGCACAAGAAAGGGAAGCCTGGTGTCTGCAATGCTGAGTGAGGAGCAAGGGACACGTGGCTGAGGAGCAAGTTGCTGTATTTGGCTCTGCTTTTGGGCCCTTGGGTCACCCAGCTGTGGGCAGGTTTGGCCTGTGGAGCAGGATGTCCCACCTACCAGCAGATATTTGTGAGGAGGTGGCACCTACATGAGGCAGAGGCTGCCAGCACTCACTGCCGGGAGGGACCTTGCTGAGCTCCCCACATGCAGCATTGCTCTGCTTCAGGGCCTTAGTGACACCTACAAACCCAGTGTCCTTGCTAGGTGGAGGTGTGCTTTGAATTTTTAACTGCACAGGCTGAAAAGAGAGTGAATCCTTGGAGCATATATAGCAGTCACAATATTTCACTAACTGTGCATTTACAATTTTTAAGAATATAGATAGAAATGAACACATAAATAAGGGATAACGAAGCGGTTTTCCTTTGGGTCCATTCTTTCCTTTGCATATTAAGAGATGGCAGCATGTTATTCCATGCAAGTTACTAAAGACTTACATCCTTCTCTGCTTTAGCAAGGAAACCAAATTCCTTTAGAGTCTTAGAGAGAATGTTCAGTCCTAGGCAAGTAGGAAGACTGGCATTTTGATGGTCTTTGAGTTGCAAAGGTATGTCAACACATACCCATACTACCTTGATCAACGAAGGAAAGAGGTCCTAAATTTTGTCCAAAATGAAAAAAAAAAAAAGTTTTGAAATTGTAGAGGTTTCTGGTACAAACAGATGAAAAATAATACTTCTGATGGTGCTGGATTTTGAATGATCCTCTGTCTAGAACATATCACAGTATTAGATACAATTTTTGCAAAAACAGCAAGAGTAAAGCAGAATAAGAATATATAAGAAAAAACCTACAATTGAGCCCAAAGAAAAACAGTCAGTTAGGAGGAAAAATCTGTTTCAGCTGAAAGTTTATACTTAAATTAAACATACTCTTTGAAAACTAATTATATTCAACGTTGAGTCTGGGTGCCTCATGTATGGCAAACCACAAAATGAGAAACAGACTTCTAGTGTTTGTACATTGAGTATTGGACCTTGAACCAGAGCAATTGTAGATTTCATTGAACTCTAGGTCACTGTTACATTTCTGAAACCCTTGAATTCATATTACAATGCATTTAAGTAATTTCAAGCAAAAACTGCCAGTGGCAACTCATGTATTGTTCATAATACCCATATTTTTTATATTTTCTTATACTTAGATTTTGCTGCCTTTTTTTTTTTTTCAAATCATCTTCATGTTGTGTTTTCACAGGGTGATTGTGTAGTGCCTTCACACTTTTGAAAAGTGATTTAATTTCTGTGTTTGTCTAATTTTATAAATTAATATCTTTCAGCACCCCCAGATTCAAAAGGAGTCACAATATATCAAGTACTTGTGCTGTGATGATAAAGCAACCCTGCATCAGTGGGTAACAGGAATAAGAATTGCCAAGGTGAGATTAAAATTAAATTTCCTTTAATACGTTTTCTGTAAAATCAAGTCTTCCTGAGGTTACTGACTGTCATCATCCCAACTGGAAATGCTGTGACAAGAATGAGCATTCACGCTAATTTTGCCATAGAAACAAAGCTCAGAAGTGCATGATGATGATGGATTTGCTCATGGAATGTCCCTGTACCTTAGCTATCAGTATGTTTTCCTTATTAACACAGGAGTGAGTTCAGCAGCTATAAAACTCATGTACTCATAAAACTTACTGCACAGTTATCTAGCTCAATAATAATATGCTGTGGCTAAAGTGCAAACTCTGGTCAGTCCAGTTGTGACATTTTTCAGACAGTCCTACCCAATTTGTCTGCCTCACTCTGTACAAAAACATCCTAATTGACAGCCCATTCTTCTTTGTGCAAAACATTAAAGTAGATGGATTTATACATAGCCTTGGTATTGGCTGTATTTTCCCATACAGACGTATTCCTCTTACCTGTTAGTCTGGGCTTTTTCCTGGCAGTTCTGCTGCAGGGTGGCATATAACAAAGGTGTGGGGTGAACATAAAATTATGTTCTGTCTTACACTGACACAGCTGTTTGCTCTAGAGCCTGGGGGTTGGTGTCTCAAGTCTCCAGTTTAAAAATGTAATACTTGGAAAAAGATACTGGGAACAGTTGATCTTAAATCCAGGTTTCAAGAAGTTTAGGAACATGAAATGTAAGAATGATATCAGTAGGACTGTGTTTGGTCATGGGGATTCATGTTTTATTTTGCTTTCCACCTGGCCCTACACAGAAAAGGGCACACTACTGCTAGAAAGACACTTTTTGACAAAACCAAATACGAAGAAACAGGGTCAGAAAAGTTGCCCAAGAGCAAAATTAATCCTTGGCCTATGTCAAGCCTCTGTCAAGCTCATGTTATTGTTTGATTCTTTTGCAGTATGGCAAGACACTCTATGACAATTACAAATGTGCAGTGAAGAAAGCTGGCTTGTGCTCTCGGTGGGCGAATCAAAAAGTGGTGGAACCAGCTGCCCCTGCAGGATCCTCAGTAGCAGGTACTGACACTATCACAGAAGCTGAGTCACATTTATTGCCCCTTCTATTATCATCAGTGTTGCATAGAGTCTTTGTTCAGAAAACTGTCCCATGGATTCAGCAAGATGTCTTTTTATAGACAGGCCAGTGCAGCAGCAAAGCTCTCACTTTACAGTTAGAACTTGGAGAATACAAAGACAGTTCACTGAAGATCAGTTTAAATCCACATAACTTAATAAGGCCTTTTTCTGTTGGCATCTGAATCCTTTATTCTCCATCTGCATTTTGCAGGCTGATGGTCCATGTCTTAGAACTTTCTGTTTGCTGCCCCTACACTGGCTGTATTGGAGTTTTTTTTCCAATTAGTAAAAGGGGTGAGTGGGATATTCTGAGACTGTTGTAGAAAGATTATTACAGGATGAGCTGCTCTCTGTCCCAGGCTTTCACTCATTTGTGTGGTGACAATGTGAGTGTTGGGACACAAGAGTAAGAAAGGATTGCATTATTTTCTAACCTTACTTTTCCAGTAGCTTCATCATACTGCTGTTACTGATCTAATCATGATACCAGTACAACAGTGCATGATACTAGCTGTAACTTGCATGACTATTTTTACTTTACATGCTTAAGATATGCTTTATTAGGAAAGGTGTGCTGGCCAAGTACTTACTGTCATGAGGCAGGTGAAATCAGTGTTGGCAGTTAATATTCTGACTTCTCATGTAGACAACTCAAATACCTTTCTAGGGCTTTTTTGAGTATGTGGGGGATAGAGGGTGGTCTTCCTACTATTCCTTGGAGTCAAGTCATTAATAAATAATACATGTCTGGCGTGGTGAGACCCAGACAACAATAACAGACTGTTTTGAGATCAGGGAGGTTTCTGATGGGGGAAGGTGTTTTAAGGGTTCATTTTACTTCTCATTATCCTGCTCTGATTTTGTTAGCAATAAATTCACTTTATATCTCTAAGTTGTGCTTGTCTTGCCTTTGATGGTATTTGGTGAGTGATCTCTCCTGGTTCTTATCTCTATCCATGAACTGTTTGTAAAATTTTCTCTCCTCTGTCCAACTGCAGAGAGGAGAGCAGCTTTTGGGGGTGCCTGGCATCCAGCCAGCATCAGCCCTTGACAGGAGGAAGTTTGCTTGAGTGAGGGTGGATTTGACAGTCGTGGAACATTTGTGTTTGGGTGCTGACAGCAGTAGAGAGGTGTCTGGCCAGGGGGGCTCCATGCTTGTGCTCCCATCTGTCCTGGATGTGGGCAGGACTGAGACCTTAAAAAGGCTGGATATACATGTGTGACTTCAGCTCCTGACTAGAATGCAGGAACACTGCATGTGTTCTATAGAATATACTGCTGTGTATAACTTTAACTAATGGATTGCATTTAATGGTTAAGTAGCCTGGAAAGGTTTTAGTCATGTATACTGTCTCTGTGGAAATACCACTGAAGGATCATTAGTGTTGTAATTGGGGCAAGTCACTGTGATTCTGGGGATCTTACATTTGCTGTAGCTGCCCTATATGAAACCTGGGGCCTGACTGTGCTACTAGAGCTGCCTAACTGTGAGCAGTTGTTGGTCTGTGTTTTGGAAATGGAACAAAGTATGTTCACTTCTGTTTGCAGATGGCTCCACAGCCCTTTGTATTGGCTGACTTCACTACAGGCTAAAATCTGCTATAGAAAACTACAGTCCTGTGTGAACTGGGCAGTTAAGAGAGCACTGTGTGTACTCTCTTAACTTCAGTGGCAGCCAAGGAAGGCAGGTGAAACTTTGGTTCTCACTTACCATGTAGCCACTATTCCCTGCACACACTGCTGTAACCAGCATTGGTGTGTTCACATATACCCCAACTGTGTAGTTTGTGGCTCTGAAGGGTCCCAGGTCGGTCAAAAGATATTGTTGCCCTCTCTGCCTTACTATGTGCTTTTGAACACTAAAAAAATCAGTGTATGGAGTGCTCCTGCACAATTATTATGATGTTTGAAAGATGGAAGATGTCGCTTTACACAGCTGTTCTTTATCACTACAAGGATAAATATTTTCATTTGAGTATCTATATTTGCATTATTTGGACTTTTTTTTTTTTTACTTAAACCAAATGCTAGTTCGCTATAAAATTTTGAAGACATTAACTTGTAAAGAATACTATAACATTTAAATTAAAAATAAATCTCGATAACAGAATGCAGGGGCTGACATACTCTGTTGTCTGGGAATCCATTAGCTGGCTGGCAGGAGATGATGTATCAAGTGTTGCTTTCAAGTCTTGCATAGTTTATGACATCTATTAACAGAAGAAGAAACAGATTACTGTGTCCCAGCCTTCTGTTACATAATTTTTGCTAAGCAGAACACCATACCTTGCACTATAGATAGAGTGGATCTCTCTGCTCTCCTTCATTTAGTTAAATCTCAGACTGAGGGCAGCAACATCTCTGAGCAGTGTGAAAACCAAACTCCTGCTCAGCTATGAAGAGCAGACAAAAGGAGGTGAGACAGTAACTTGTTCCACTTCAGGGAGCATTGCCCCTCCAGGCTGCAGAACCCAGGGATTTACATCTCCTGCCACTGAGGAAGGAGAGCCACAAAATTGGTTTCATCTCTTTTTTGACTTCCATGTTAGTCCTTCAACAAACACAAGATTGTAGTTTGAATAATCCAAATGGTACTTTGGATTAAATATGCTGAACAATATGCAGGCATAGGCATAAAACCTAAGGACATTAGACCACCTTCTGTCATCCCTTGAAGCTTAAATAGCCTTAGTAAATCAGGCACACTGCAGAGTTTGTCTTACTTCTCTGCCAGTCATGGAATTTGCAGGTATGGCAGTAAAAATATTCTATTTCTTATCATATTCCTGGTACCTCTTTGCTGATCAGTAAAGTACACATTAAGATTAAAACCATTGTTGTGCTTAGTCTGCACTGTAGACAGCTAAGGGCTCACTAAAATCCGAGAAGTACAAGTGGAACTTTACTGGATCTCAGAACTGTAAATTATAATAGAGCTGAGGCAGTCATTAAGGTTTGCAAATGTAGGTCTCTAGGCACCAAACACTGTCTACTACTTTGACACATACAGCTTTCAAAATGCTACACTAAACTGGAGAGTATTTAATCCCCATCAGACTACACAGGGGCAGGGGATTTTTTTATAATTTAAGTTGTAAATATGTTCTTTGGTCTCACATTCACTTACTGCATTTGACAGTACTGGGTTATTTATGCATATCCCTTGCACAAGCAGAAATGGTGGGCAGATGTTTTGCAGAGCATTAACTTAGCCAGCTTCCAGATCCACACTAATCTGAGAACTCAGTGAAGTTCAGAAATCTTGGTGATTCCAAATGGGGCAGATATTTCAGAGCTGGGAAGATGTTTTAGCTCATTTACTAAAGAAAGTGAGTGGATCAGCCCCTCTGTAGGATTTCAGACCTTCACTCCCATGACTGATTGATATAAAACTATGGTGCTTTTAGTCTTTAGCCTAAATTAAACAACAACAACAACAACAACAAAAGCAATAAAAACTGGGAATGCAGTAATACTACAGCACACTGCAAACTTCAAAATGCTGTTAGGAAACACAGGTATTGTAATGTAAGGTACTTTCTTTATTTTCATAAAGTAATGAACTGACTATGAGAAGTCACAAAATGGGCTTGAAGAAGAAAATAGATTTTGCTATTATTATTATACATTAGTTATGTATAAAAACCCTACATCAAGTGTTTCCTTGTGGAAGTTGTAAAGAAATTTTATAGACCTTTTCTTACTTGGGTATTCCCTGATCTGGTTAATATCACAAAAACATAACACTCTCTTCCCTTTGGCTCCTCTCCTTGTTACAGGTACTGTTCAGTCAAATGGACAGATTCCCCAAAGTGTTAGTTGTTCTACTGCAGAATTTCCAGACACTCAGAAGAAAGTGGATACATCTGAGGCACAAGTAAGCAGTTACTACAGTTAAATGTCATCTTGAATGAGTTCTCCAAGTTTGTTTTCCTTCACCTACTGTCTTCCCCCCAAAGTGCCAATGAGAAGGATCTGGCTCCTGGGAAGGGTGGCTGCCCCTCCTCACTTTTGGCCACTGCAAACAGTGTGTGTGCTGTGCAGAACCAGGGCCTCTGATGGGAGGGGAGGGCACAGCCACCCACTGCTTCAGTTCTCCAGAACAAGCAGCCAGGAGTTCATGTGGCAGGAATAGGAGTGTGCCTGCAGGGATGGTCTCCAAGTGTGCTGCCAGAACCTTGGTGCCATGTTCTTTCTATGCCCCCCAAAAAAAGTCTTGCCTTAGAAACACAAGGCATACAGTAGTGTTTTCAGTAGGGAGCACTGCACAGCTGGAGATGAGTGTGTAAGAAAGGAGAAACTGATTAGAACTAAGGGAAAACATTACATGCTTTCCTTAGGCTCTAAATGCATTTCTTCGTTAAGCTACAAATTTTGTGTACTTGCACCAAATTTGGCTGTAAAAATATCAAAGGGTACAGTAAGAGAACCTCAAGAACATCATACAGAAAAAAAGTGTGCATTTGTGTGCAGTTCTTTATCCAATCTCTCCATCATGCATGAAGTGCACAGGACACATTCAGTTAAATTTCTAGGATATTCCTGTCACCAGCATTGTGTTCTACACTTCTTGTTTCTGTCTTTGAGTTCTTCCTGTTTCTCTGAACCTCACTTCCTCCAGACCAGATCACAATCTGAGAACTCAGCCAGTGGTTCCCTCCTCCAGTGTCTGATTTATTTCCATGTTTGTAGGCAAGGAGTGAGGAAGAGGAGGCATACATGTTACAATTAGCTCGTGCCAGAATTAATGCTGCTGGCTGCAGGGATGCAGAGCACTTTTCTCTAGAAGCAGCAAACAAACAGGAGGAACTGGAGATCCCAGTGCAGCCACTGAGCTTTGATCTCATTGCAATTATGGACAAGGTGGGATAGCGCCTGTGACTGGAATGTTGTCATGAAGGGCCACAGGCTGTTCAGGAGAGACAGACCAGGAACGTGCAGGGGTGGAGTTGCCCTCAATGTGGGACAACACTTGGAGTGTTGCTCTGCCTTGGTGAGGATAAAAGGGCGGGCTAGTAAGGGTGACACCATTGTGGGTGCTCCCTATGGCTGCCTGAGCAGGAGGGAGTGGATGAGGCCTTCTACAGGCAGCTGGAAGCAGCCCCACAGCCACAGGCCTGGTTCCTGGGGGCTTTAACTACCCTGACACCTTCTGCAGAAGCAGAACAGCAAAGCACAGGCAGTGCAGCAGGTTCCTGGAAAGCACTGGTGACAGCTTCCTGGATCCCACAGGGAATGCTGGGCTGCCCGACCTTACACTAAGAAACAGGGAAGGCCTTGTTGGACATGGGATGGCTGAGCAGCCTTGGCTGCACTGACCACGAGATTGTAGAGTTCAGTATTGAAGGAAGAGGTAGCAGGACAGAGAGCAAGATTTCAGACAGGGACTTTAGGAGAGCTAACTGTAGCATCTTTAGGGATCTTCTTGGAAGAATCCCATGGGAGAAGGCCCTCAAGGGAAGAGGATTCCAAGAGAGGTGGTCAGTATTCAAGGATCATTTCTTCCAGGCTCAAGGACAATGCATCCCAAAGATACTTCTTTGATGTTAGTCTTACTAACTGCAATTATTTGAAATTTTAAAAGCACTCATCTTCTGTGGACAACATTCAAAGAAGCACTATGAATGCTGTTAACAGGGAGGTTTCCACTGTCAAACCTCTGCAGGTAGCTCCAGAAAGAAAACAAAATACTATTTTCATGTTTCAGGCAAAATGTACTCAATCTAATTTTCCTGTCTACTACACTCCTGTATTTTCACATACTTTTTATGTTCTTAGGCAGTGGCATTAGTTTACACATTTGCTGACTGTGTCTGTCTTTTTACTTTTCTGTTTATTAAAGGCTGAAACAAATAATGCCAGTGCACGTGGCCTGGCACAGCCATTGCTGAGGGCACACAAAGCCCAGAGTAAGAGGACCTCACTGCAGCCTCCTCCTCCCCCTGAAAGGCGTTCATCTGCTATTTCTGCTTCACCGGTTCTGCCCTCCAAAGTGAAACGAGACAGCGGCATTTTCCTAACAGATCCAGACAGCTTCCCAGCACCACCACCTACACTGAAGATTGATTTTCCTCCACCACCACCATCTGATTTCTGTGAACCACCTCCTGATTTTGTGCCCCCACCACCACCAGTGTCCAGCAGCAGTAATGGAGATGTGCCATTACCCCCTCCACCTCCACCTGTCTCCAGTAAGCCACCAGCACTTCCAGCAAAGAAACCTGTACCACTTCCTCCAAAAAGGCTGGAAAACACAGGACAAGATGGAGAGCCACAGTCAGCAGGGCCACCTCTGATTGCAGGGGGAGGCAAGCAAGCAGATTTCATGTCTGACCTAATGAAAGCTCTTGAGAAGAAACGAGGCAACAGCTCTTGAACTCTGGGAGTGGGCAGTCTTTAAGACACAGCAGGTTTTGTGAGGCATCACAGGTCATGCTGGATCAGGTTTCTCCAGGAGGAATTCTCCTTCAGAGTTCCTCTTGGGATCTCAAGAGGGTGGGGCACCCTTTGTCCCCCTCTTTGTCCCTGTAACCCACTCCTTTCCCCCTGCACCTCACCATCCCCTGCTCTTAACACCCTTTCCAGCACCAGCCAAGGTAAGAAGGAGCTGGAGTCTTGCTTCCCTCCACAAGGACAGCCAGCGATGGTGGAGCAGCACTCTGGAGCCTTTCTAGAAAGTGAAATGCATCTACTCTGGCTGCCTTTTTAGTAGAATTGGAGTTAAAGGAAAAATACAATGTTCTCATGCAGACTTTAAGAAGTGAGAAGGAAGATTCCTTTTCAGGACTGCCCTTAAAAGCTCTTTATCAGAAACTCCCAACTGTGGAGGGTTTTCTTCCAATACAAAGATGCTTTTAAATACTTTTTTAAATAGTCTGCCTTAAAAATTAAAGCCTCAGCTAGAATATTGTGAGATGCAAGTTAGGGCCAGGACCATTCCAGACAGTGTCATCCCAAATGTTATACACTCCTGTTTCTATATGCAACTCAGTCATACTTGTCAGCATTCACAGCTCCTGCTTTGAAACTTCATTTATTTGGTTACCTTAGACAAAGAAAAATAATTATTTTTAAATCATGTATGCTTTCATGGTAAGCAGGAATTTTTTTTCTGTTGGTTAACATTTCTCTTCAAACTGTACTTTGAAATGATCTGTCCTGTGAAAGACTTTGTAATTATCTTGATAGATATTACCTGATAGGATGTAAAATCCTCATACTTTCTTGTACATTTGTTCTCCCCATTTAATTCTCCACTGTTCACTTAGGAAGCATTGTTAGCTCTTAAATAAAAATAGCTTCTATTTTATATCTGTACAAAGTGTTACAAAGTTAATGAACAAAGTGTACAGAGTTAATGAACAGCCATTTTACTGGCAATTGAAATTAAAAATATTTTAAAGAATTTTTGCCTGTACCTTCTAGACTTTGTTTTTATTTGTTCTGGTCTTTGCCTCTTCTCATGCACATTTGACCTTCTAATATATCATCAGCAGTATATCTCTGTAATTTGAATTATAAAAAAGCATAAAAAGCAAAGTGTGTGGTCTAAATAAATAAATGCATGACAGCAGCTGACAGAGCAGGGGGTGAGCCTGCTTTGTTTGTCAGAATGGATTCCCACATCCAGAAGTGGCGGTGGAGCCAAGAGAATGACAAGCTGCTGGCACTGCCATGGTCTGTGCTTTGGGTCATCTCTGTTTGTGGCTTGAGGTTGGCTTGTCAAAACTTGCATACCTGCATGACAGCTTAGCAGACATAAGAAAGCTGCAACCATGTCTTCAGAAAGAACCTCGACCTTTGAAATTACTACCTTTAAATTTTTTTCTTTTCTTTAAAACTGAAAACAGCGTTTGGAACCACATGCATTTCTTCCTGAAATGATTTTGCTTTAAACACCATGTTGAGCTGACACAGAGAGAGTCCATCCAGCTCTTACTGGTTTTTGAGCTCCCTTGCTTTCAGCTGAACTGCACAAAAAGTTCTTACCAAGAGAACTGTGCCCACCAGTATGGAAAGTGTCCCCTGGGAGTCTTGCATTGACATGCTGGGACATTCCAAAGGTATCTCAGCACCTTCAAACTGCCAAACTGAGGAGCGCCCTCAAGGCCAGGGAAAGCTCATACAAGCTTCAGTTCAGAGTGGAGGGGAAAATTACCAATGACCCAAAAGTAAGAGAGTTAAAACTAGAAGTTAAAAAAAAATTAAGAAGTGAGGAAAGGATTACTGTTTCCCAATCCCTTTCCATATATAACTGAAGGAAGCATTATACAGAATCACTGAGGAGCTATGTGTCATTTTCTGACTAGGTATTAGGAGTGCACATATTTGATGTACTTGGGTGACAACAGTTGTCTGCTAGTCAACTATTTTTAAATCAAATTAATTTTATGAAATATACACCCAGCATCAAAATAAAGCAGAACATGTCCCTTGGAAAAATGTTGCACAATAAGGTCACAAAGCACTGAGACTTTTACAACGGCTTTTCTAGCATTCACTCTTCTCACCAGATCACTCAGCCTCCAACCATATTTCTTTCCTCCCTTCTCTTTTGTTATAACACAAAGAAATCAATTTTATACGTTTTACATCTGCAGTCGATCATAATTCATGCACTTAATCTTACACAAAAGAAGTTGAACTTTCTTCAAAACAAAAAACATCAAAGCCTGCAGAAAACTCCAGAAATCAAGTAAAATTCTGTGATGATTAAACCTCTATCAACTATTTGTATGTACATGGTTACGTGGAATTTTTAAAATGTAAGATTTAAACTCCATTCAAAGAACAAAGCTGCCTCTTATTGATACAGAATTACTTGGTTTGATCTGGTACCAAAATATGCTGCAAAATACATTCAAAGATGTTCCAATGCTGTAATTCAAAGCATTTGTAAAAAGAAATGAATCCTTCCACCTCTACCTAACCTATTGCCTTCTGGTCTGTACATCACCACACCTTAGAGTACTTTAGCCTGCAAATATCTGAAATTGAGGCCTGTCCTTTTTAACCTTCCTCCATACCTGAAATGGAAGCAGTCTCAGCTGAGATGCTTCCAACACAGTCCTTTTCCAGGTCCAAACAGTGAATTTTTCTCTGAGACTTCATATCTATGTACCAATAATCTTTCTACTCCTATCAAAAGATACTTTCAAAGGGCAGTGGTCCTCTGGATAGGTACCTGACACCAGCAATGACACCAAGACTCACTCTGCAGAGAGTCACTCCCAAGACAGACAACTTTGGTAACTATTTGGTAACTGAATTCCTTTAAATCTTTTGTCAGTTTAATGGGGCAAAACATAATCAGAATGAGAAAAGGTGTCAAGGTCTAAGATGATCCTCTGTGCCAGGTCTGCAAGATTTAAGCATTTATGTCTGCAGAACATGGCTATATTTGACCAGTGTGTAACAGCAAGAGGAAAATCCATCAAAATACTGCATGATTAAAATGAGCTTAGATGGATTTTAAATTAAGAAGTCACAAAAAGCCATTAAGACCCACCTGATCAGCCATGGATTTTGAGAGGTTGAGTGTGACAGGTTTTTTTGAGAGGTTAAGTGTGATGGCACTTAAATATTGGGACTCAGAGTAATGCACAGCTGAATGTGAGGCAGAGTTGTCAATGCCAGCATAATCTGCTGATGCAACCACACACAGTGATGCACTTCTTTAATCTTAAGACTTCATCGTTGGTCAAGAACAGTAACAGATTCCAGTCCACAAAGTCTGAGGGACAGAAGTTCCCGTGGCTCGATGCATTAGCCCTATTTGAAGGCTTGAGCTTTGACCTTGATCATTCTTCTGGCTTTGAATTTCCCTCAGGATGAACAGCTGACTTTCAGATGCTTGGCCCAAGCTGGGGGGCGCAGGGAATACCCTGCTCTCTCTGCAGCCTCCTGCCTCTGAAAGGGGTGTTGTAAAACCTGCTCCAGGAGCTGAACCTGGAAGCAATTAAAAATGGGTATGTTTTTATACAAAATCTTTTGTGGTAAACAAGGAAAGTTTTTTCCACTTTGCCTTGAGCACCCTCCCGGCTTCAGAAACTATCACATGAATTGCTTACTATTATTAGTACTACTATTAATATAGTCACTACTATTTATAATTAATACTATCAATAATTTTGTTAATATTTTAGATAGAAATTGGTGTTATATGGTACAATTTTAGTCAAAATGTCGAACAGTTCAAAGTGTAAATGTAAAAATTGTTTCATTAGCTGTTATGCCAGTTATTATTAAATCTGTCAAGAAAAACATTATCTTACCTCTGAGAAATCATTCAAATTAGCTTTTTGCACTGCTGATTCTGCCATCCAATTCCTAAGTATGTATCTAGGATTAACATCTGATACCAAGAGTAAATAATGTTAAATTTAGTTAGACATATTCAACAAAAGGAGAACAGTCATTGAAACATGTCACTGAAATCTTCAAGAAGATTTAAATTTGCAGATCAAGAAAAAAAAAAGGCATAAAAAGGAAAAGGAATTAATCAGTCTACTTAATTCTATGAATTGCTAAAAGGATTTTTAAACTTGCAGTATCAGTAGTGCCAAAGTACAAACAGAAATTAGAGTGGCACTGAACTTGACATCAGTACAGGAAGGATTTCCTGTCAGAACACCAGCAGCCTTTTCAAGTGCCATGAATTACCCTGGCCTGGGTTCCTGCTGTGTTGATGGAAAACATTTCAATGTTTCAATGGCAATACCTTCCTGGAGATCACAAAAATGAATATTGTATTATTTAATTTAAAAAGTAATTACTAAGATAACCTTTAAAGCATATGTACTTAGATACTCTTTCTATGTCATGTAACAAAAGTTTTGCCCTAAAAGCCTTTAATGTTACATCTGAGCTGTATTTTTTAGAAACTACTTTTTCAACTTTCCTTTTAATCTCCTGGCTGGAGTAGGCAGAGGTTCCTCAGTGTTTTCCACATCTGTTGTATCCTTGTGGAAAACCTCATGACAACTGCACTACTCCCCTGCCTTGTTTCAGGCTGCTTTTGTCTAATGAGCAGTAGAGAGAATGTAGCAACACTGGAAAATGAATGCTGAATTGGTAAATCAGGTCATATCCTACAGCAGAGCCACTAACAACTTTTAAAAGGAGTTTTGTCAAACTGTCTGCCAAGAACAATTCTTACACGCACACATGGCTCTAATTATAAAATTTTTAGCAGATTATGTCAATGAAATTCTTATTTTTGTTCTGCAGTTAAAGGCTAGAATTCTACAAGTGATGACCTACCTTATGATCAAAACAACACGACAGAATAATTGTAACACTTTGAGTCTGCTTTGGAGTCTTAATTTGCCATTGGTCTGTATATTTGCCCCAATTCAGCAAGCATTTATTAATTAAGGTATTAGTTACTGATCCCAAAGGTGTTTCATCCATGCACTTGAAACCAAAAGTCTGTGATTTATGGATATACACACACTTCATCTCCATCTCTTTCCACTGATGTCCCAGTAGGTTTTGTATGAATAAATGTTTGTTTTATATATTTCTTTTAAAAAATCCATGGAGTTTTATAAAATATTCTTATAAATACCCTTACAGCATATTTAAAAGATGGTATTGGAAAAAGCAGAGGAATCATCAAAATTATAATCTCAAACTTCCCTCTACTCAATTCCTTTAATCAATTAGTTATTAATTTGTTTACAAATAATATATTAGAAGGGGCCACAGACATTCTTCTTTTTCACACCCCCACTGTCCAGTATGTACTTACACATATTAAAAAAACCAATAAATTAACTGTCTATTGGAATCCTGATAACCTCTACACAGGCATAACAATACTCTGCCCCAGCTGCTAAAAAATAGTGTTTTACCACTTGGCAAAACACTTTGCTCTGGCCAGGTATTTGATTTAATCTAGTTATCAATAGTAAAGTGTGATAACTGTTAAAAAATATTCTAAAAGGTGAAAAAGTTAACATATGACTCATTCAAAAAATGGTAATTCACATTAGAGCTGTGAGTCATTTTAGCAGGAGAATATTTGTCCCAGAAATAAATTCTTAACAATTGAAAACTGACAGGTTTCACAGTGGTTTTAAAAATATCGGTATTTAACACAAGTGACAAGGTAATTATGAAAGAGTAATACAAGCCAGGTAAGAAAAGGACAAAGCAAAAGAACTTTTGCACCCTTATAAGCATGATCTGGTCTACTTTTTTTACATGCTTCTTTTGTAAAGAAATACAATTTTAGACTTGGATTGTCAAAACTTTCTGATCAACTCCAGAAGAACTAAGTTTAGGCAGTGCAAGATAAAATGCTAAGAACTGAAAACTAAGTAAAGGGAGAAAAAATAAAAATAATGAGTAAGTGATGACTTCAAATGATTCAAGTTAATGTACTTTGAGAAGTGAGATTTTTTATGACACTTACTAACAATAAGGGAAGGGTGATGAATAATGAGGTGTTAATGCCAATATATTCAAGGACAGTCAAAGACAGCAATACACAATTTAGTGGAACTTCCCAACCCAGCTGAGAATCTGATGAGCCAGGACAGTTTTGTCTTCAACATGAAATGCTGGGTAAAAATGCAGAGTTGACTGAATTGAGACAGATTTCTGCTGGAAGTTGTGCTGACAAGGACAGCTGTTACAAGCAAATGCTCAAACAAACATCAAAACAAAAACTGAAATAATTTTAAAGAGACCACAGGGCCATCTAAGTAATCTATTTAAATGCACAGATGTAAAAATGTGAAAAAAAAAGAAAGAAAGAAAAAAAAAATTTCCAAAAGCCTCTGTAAGAAACTTCAGTCACAATCTATTATGGGAAAAATCCAACAAGAGTTGTTGATTTTAAATAAAACAATAACAAACTAACATCAGTAGCCTATTATAAATTTTTGCAGCTCTACAGTGTGAATAGAGAGTGGTAGTTGATTATATGGAAGAAAACTAACCGAGGCATGAATCTTTGCAGATCAAGTTTTGACTGCTACCAAAACTAAGACCATTAGCACAAGTGTGCTAATTGTGGAGGCAAAACCTTTTCCATGTTTAATCCGTCTCCTGTACTATGAGATCTTCTGAGGAGCATATGGAAAAACATGTTGATGGTTTGCAGAAGATCATTGACAAACTAGGATCCTTTCTGATTTGGAATAAAACCTCAGAATATCATGATTTTCTCTAAAAGCAGATTCAAAAGATACAGAAAAATTAAAAGTGTGTTTAGACAGTTTTTCAGTATTCAATTTTAGCTGGGGAAAACAGGAGCTTGAAAACTCAAAATGATAATTGAGCAAAGGGCCTCAGAAACTCACAGATGAAGCTTTTTAACCTATCAAAAACAAGAAAATAAATATTTCTTCTTGGTAGCTCTTTTCATGTTAACTTTCTAAAATGCATACAGAATTTTAAGAAGTGTTCTTTAAAAAAGATAGAGCCTTTGTTAGAAAATGGAGATGCAAACCTGAAGCCATAAATTGTGCCCTCTATAGTTTTACTGTCTCATTACTGAAAGTCAGTGCCAGCTTCTACCATTTTCCTAGCAAATCAATTGGAGCTGTGGAAGAAAGAGGCCAATCAATATCTAACAAAAGAGTGCAGCCATTTCCATCCTGCTCTGCAGGAAGCACCCTGCAAAGCAGTGAAGCCTCTTGTGCAGAGTTTGATCAGATCCTGTAGTTCCTTCATTCCCTTTTGGCCATTGATTTTCAGTTGCTCATTTTCTCTTATAAGCAAATTTCACATATTTACCACAGCTTACTGCAGATCAAAAATATCTCCCACTGAATAATTCTTGGAGTTTCATATCCACTGTTTCTGCTGTGATACTTAACTGCCATTTTGTGTTTAGAATAACTTGGAGAATCAAAGCACCTTTTGTGCCCAGTCCTTTCACAAGGAATTTTTTTCTCTGGGTGACAGAAAGAAAAAGTGTTTCCCTATCAGAAATCTGAATTCTCTGTAGCATGTAGAAAGGACAGAGACAGACAGGATGAATGTATAGTGTTACAAGATTTGCAGCAGCATAATGAGAGCTTCTCCTCTTCAGAAAAATACTGTATTTTAGTTCTACCCAAAAAGAAAAGTATCTAACACTAAAGAAACATATGTATTTGCCATCTGTAAGCAGACTCCTTTGGATTGTTTTACTTACTTGCCATTCTTGTTCTTCTTTTGGCATCTGAGTCACCATTGTTACTACACATGAAAAACAAATGAAAAGAAGAAAAATAGAAAGCAGTTTAGCTAATAAGGGTTATTGCTGATTTATTTTTAGAAATATCTTATTTCACTTCCATTAAAATCATTAGGTGCTCTGCTTTTGTGTTTGGCAGAAGCTCTAAGAATGATAAGACTTGGAAAAAAACTGCACATTTTCTTGTAGGTTTTGTGCCTTTTATTGATTTGTCCCCTAAGAATTCTATTTACTGAATAAAATTTCCAAGTACCTGATATGTATTTATTTTCACTACTATTAGCCATGCATATCATATATAACTAAGAAAAAAATGTTAGATTCTTTACTGATTTAACACAAAAGAATCCTGTGCATTCCTATCTATGCAACACCACGGTTTCCAAACACAATCTGTGATTTGCAACTGTTCAACTTCCATCCCCTGCCACCATAAAGCAATGTCATTACATAGTAAATATATATCTGTATAAACAGTCATTAAACACTACTCATTTCTGTGTACTTGAAAAGCCTGTTTGTGATTCTTGGGCTAAGTCTGTGGGATTGGTATTTTAAGAAAAATTGTTAACTTAAGAAAATTGATCAGGTGCTCAGTGAAGGACAAAGAACAGAAATGACTCCTTCCATGTCATTTTAATGTATCAGTGTGTCAAACCAGAACTACAACAGTAATCATTGTTGAATCCAGCACAATCTAGAACCATGAAGACAAAAAAGATGTATGAAACCATGTTTGGGCCAGTTTATTAGAGCCACTAAAGACTGTGCAAAATCACTGCAGATTAAAGTTGCCTGCTTCTGGCAAATACACAATTTAAACTGCAATCAGACTTACCTGTTTAATCTCAGGAGGTACATAGTAACCCATTCTGAAAATAATTTGTGTTTACCCAGATCCTGGAGAGCCCAGAACTCCTAAAGAGAAAGAAACATTTATTGACAGATAATCAGAATTATTTTCCTGTTAAGCAAAAACCAAAGTAAGCAGCAAATATTGTGTTTTAACCCCACCTGGCAACTAAGCCTCACATAACCACTTGCTCATGCTCCCCTTCAATGGAGGTTTACAGTAAAAGTAAGAAAACTCATGGGTTGAGATAAGAACAGTTTAATAGTTGAAATAATTGAATAATAACAATAATAATAGTCACAATAGCAATGAAAAGGAAAATATTAAAAAGAGAGAAAAATAAAACCTGACAGAAACAAGTGATGCAAATGAAAAAATAATTGCTCAACAACCTATGCCCAGCCAGTTCCCAGGCAGGGTCCTCCCTCCCAGCTCTGCCCTAGTTTATTTGCTGAGCATTTGTTTATGACACTGAGTGCTGTGGGATTTTCCTTTGGCCAGTTTGGGTCACCTGTCCTGGCTCTGTCCCCTCCCAGCTTCTTGTGCACCCCGAGCCTCCTGCTGGCAGACCACCATGAGGAGCTGGAAAGTCTTTGACTTAGTGGAAGCCCTGCTCAGCAACAACTAAACCATCAGTGTGTTATCAGCATTATTCACAATCTAAATCTAAAACACAGCACTGGACCAGATACTAGAAACAAAATTAACTCTATCCCAGCTGAAACCAGGACAATGAACAATAAAAGGATTTAAAAGGCAAACATATGATGACCCTTCAAAGAATTTTCTCCCTAAGCACTCTATTAGTATCTTTTCCTCTGTATTCAAATTATTTCTTTTTGCTAGCATGATACATCCATACTAATCCATCTCTGTTATGACAAATTTTACCTAAACACCTCTAGCACTTCACCCCTGTTTTTCCTTGGCTTATTGTCTGACCTATTGCATTTTTAAGGTATATAATTACAGGTTTCACTCTCTTCTGAGACTTGTAAATGGGTCAGATAGATTAATAGAGATTATTTTTTTTCATCAAAAATTGTGCAATAAAACAAAATATGAAAATAAAGAAAAGGTGAAGAGAAAGGAAAACTAAAGGTTACAGGGATAGAGGAAAACTGAGAAGAATAGAGACCAGCAGGAGAGGAGACAGAACTTGGAAAAGGCTGACAGCAAGAAATCAGAGCTTGGGGTTCCTGCCTCCAGTGATGGAGAGCAAACACAAACGCCCTGGCTGGTTACACTGAGCTCCCAGCTGCTTCATATTCCTCAGCTGAAAGCAGCCAAAGCTCACAGACAAAAAATGAACTTCAGAGAAAGAACAGATTAGGAAGAACTGGACACAGATAAAAGGAGGTAAACAGCACACATTCCAGAAAAAGAAGTAAGGAAAATTAAAAGCAAGAAGAAAAAGTTTTGATCCCATCTCAGGGTTTTTTTGTTTTGGGTTTGTTTTGGGGGTTTTTTGTGTGTGTTTGTTTGTTTTTTGTTTGTTTGTTGTTTGGTTTTTGTGGGTTTTTTTGGTTTGGTTTTTTTGTGGGGTTTTTTTTTGAGGCATAAGAGTAAAAAATATATAAAAACTGTATTTGATCATAAAAATGAACACACAAACTATTAAGAGCTGGGATTCAGGCAGGTGGATAACAGGTGAGTGTGAGAATCAAGCATTTGTTCAAAGATGTGCAGAGTTAGGCTGCTTTAGGGGGAATTTCAGAATGTTTTCAGTTAATACTAAATATAAGGACTCCTGCAATGTTCCCAAATGATTCTGGCATTTTTAGATCAATTTTGGTATGCAGCTGAAAATGTCTTAAGTGATGTACAAATCAATATGAAAACTTACTCATAAAAGAATTGGTGGGTAAATAAACAGAGCTGAAATTACTTTAAAAGTGAAATTCTTTAAAACAATAAAGATTTTTACCAGCATGAAATTGTACTTTTTTTTCCATATCAGTTTTGGAACTCAGAATTTGTGGGCTAAATCATTTAATTGTGTGGAAAAAAAAGAGATCCGGTTGCTACCAAGTGAAGGCTGGAAATGACCCTTGGTGTAGCAGCAGGGTCACAACTACACCACAATTGCTGGTTCCTCAGCCAACATTCAAAGAAGGGGAGATGGAGTTGCCATAAATGGAAAAATCCCTTGGGTTTTATGACAAAAGTACCTTCTCTTACAAACACACTCATCCTCTTAACACCCTCCTGTGCAAATGATTAATTCCAAAGCCACAACTCCTGGGGTTTTTTGTTGCTTACCTCTAGAGTACCTAAACTTTTAAACTCATAATGGTTTCAAGTTCATAGAAAAGGTCAGGATAGACCTCTTACTTAGCAGAAAAAACCAAGGAAAACCAGAAAATTTGCTCAAAATCACTTAATTATACTTGGAAAAAGAACCATCAACTCCTCATCTTCATTCTGTGTTTTACACAGTCATCCTGCTGCCTAAAAACAACCTCCTAAGTCCACCTGCTCTCGTTTTAAACTGACTTCAAAAACAGACATAAATCAGATGTTTGGGGAAGGCAGGGAAGCTTCCCAGGCAAAATGAACAATATTCATCACATGGAAATGGCATTGTATTAAAGAATAGAAGAAAAAAATAATTTTGGCTCTCAAAAAAGGCTATTTTCTTTCCAGATTAGGTTGCTTTTCAGAACCAGATTACAAGCTTCCTTTTCAGAATTCCCCTTTTGCTTTTTTATCCAATTATGACTTGCTTAACATCTCAGTTGAGTTTAAATATTTCAGCTATATTTCCAGTTTCAAAGATTGCACTACATCCAGGTAAAACATTTTAAATACTCTCATGTCTTTTATATATGGTTATACTTGGTCCTGAAGAACAAGTTTATGCTAAGCAAGCAACGCAGGATGGGATAGCAGGCTGAGCAGGACACAATAGCAAAACGTATTCCTACACTTTAAATTACATTTAGAACCAATCTCATGCTCAAGGAAAGGCAGAGGCCATTCTGGGCAAAGTTGTAGCAGGAGTTTATGTTGAGATGGGATCTCACCATTAGATACTGAGATAAGCAAATACACCTCAGAGCAGAGGTTTAGGCCACCTGCTAAATCCAGGTCAGGAACTAGGTTGACCTAAGGCTGAAATTTTCCTCATGAGCCCTGTGCAAATTCACTTGTTGGACAAAAGGTATTAAACAAAACAACAACAAAAAAAAGGGAGATGAGGGGGAAGAAAGTTTTTTGTAGCAGACCCACATCAAATGTGAAGAAAATCACATTCCCAGTTGTGTATGAGTATTTATGACTACTCATACTGGAGATGTACCAAAGGCTGAAAATCTGACTTGAGCATCCTTCATTAATGCACCTTTCATTAGCAGAGCCATCATTACCAGACACAGCTTTACAAGGAGTGGTAGCCTGACACAGGTGTATTATTCCCTCTGTCCCTTAATAATGATATAATAACATATTTCCCAGCTGAATCATGGCTTGAGATAGCCTCTACTATATTGAGGTTAAGCTCAACTTGATTTACTCTTTTTCTATTTTCCTAAGACTGGGTGCTTGTATTTATACCTCAGAAATCTGGAGCTCCTTTAACTGGTCTGCAGTAATTTCACTCAGCTCTCGGAATGTCATTGTAAAATCAGCCCTTGTATCTTCCATAATCTAGTGAATAAAGATATTTCTATGAGTGCTTTTCAAGTGGGGGGGGTCAGTTCAGACATTTGCCAACAGAATTAGCAAAGTAAACTCACTTTTAAGAGGAAAGCAATCAAATAGTTATCATTCTCATTCTCCCCAAGGAGACCCAATTTTGTTTTGAATAGTTCTGTGAAACTGAAAATAGTAACAAAGTATGGAAAATGTGAATATTATATATTTTATAGTATTGTGACTAGAAGATTTCAGTTCTGAAAGTGCATACCGACTGTGATAGTGCTCACCATACCCCTTCAAAATTTGGGAAGCTCTGCAAAACAAAAGAAAGGTCAAGTTCTAAGGAACTAAAATGCTGCTGTGGGTATAATCCTGCTGTACAGTAAACAACAAAACCTTCTGTCTGCTATCTCAGAAACATTGATATTCTGAATCATCTGGGATCTGTTCTTCATTTAAGAATCTTTACAAGAGGTTATTAAAATGCTACTTCATTACTTCAGGAGCATTCCTGGTCTTCCTAACTGTCTTACAAAACAAGCTAGACAAACTTAGAACAGAAAATAACAGGCTAAGGTCCTACCTTAGTGAAAGGAGAAAGGATCACACAGCATCTAATACCTCCCTGTGGTCCTGTTCTGCTACTATTTAAGACCAACAAAAACTTTTCTCCCCACCCTCCAATCCTATTCTGGCCAATAATTAATCCAGACTTAATTTCCAGTTAAAAAAAAAATAAAAAGCTAATCCCTTTCTTTCCCAAACATATGGTGGTTACAGGGTCTCCCATCTCACCAGTTCCTTTAAGCATTATGATATTTTAAGGGTTACTTACAGCTGCTTTTGCCTGGGATCCAATAAAGGTTTTAGAGCTTGTAACAGCTTGCTGAGATTAAAAAGCCCAACACTTGCCTGGTTTCCTATTTTATATCTCCCTTCATCATCAGATGTGTTTGGAACAAAATCTGTTTTAAACAAAACATTACTTTTCCATAGCAGAGTAATAACAACAAACAATCAGTGTTAAAATATTGAAATACATTAATTTTATACTTATACAGCAAACTTATAGAAGACCTGAAACTACTAAATATTTAAAATCAGATCACAAGAGTACTTATTTAAAGTGAATTAATTCAAGATCTATTATTTGCAAATGTAAGGAATACATCCTTTACATACAAGTACCCATGTGTCACAAGTGACATTTTCCTACCTGAAGTTACAAGACAAATTCAGGTGCTTACAGAGAAAAAGACCATTTTTGCATTAAAAACACTGTTTTTTAAACTTAAACCCAACATTTTTACTACATCTACTGGTACTATTTAGCACATAGATTAGGCAAACAAATGTCCAACTAGATTCAGGATTTAAGTATTTATGGAAAAGTCACACATATAGCAAACATGTATTTAATAGGCCACCTAAGCAAGCTTTGTTTCAATTGGACAAGCAAGCTTTGTATTCACATAAAAATCAGGCCTAATGTGTTCCAGTATGCAAATCCATTATCTGGGAGATAATAAGTGCCTGTCATGCAAGTTGCAAGTACCCAGAAGTGAAATGTATGCCTGTGTACAGCAGCAGCCTCAGAGGGGATCAGTGGGAGCCCCTCACTCAGATCAAACCCACACAAGCTGAGCAGTGCAGCATTGCCCGAGTCCTCAGAGGGCACTGACAGCAAATGGAGATTCAAGGAGAGACTCGTTCCTCATCTGTCAGATCTGCTGAGTGGTCCAAGTCTGGATTTCAACTCTGCTGCCTCTCATCAGGCTCCAGGGTGCAGTGTCTGGCTGGGACAGAGTCAGTTCTCCTCACAGCAGCCTGTCTGCACCGTGTGTTGCACTTGTGACTAAAGCAGTGCTGATGGCACAGCAGTGCTCTACACATTGCTCAGCAGGGCTGGCCCAGCATCAAGGGCTCTATTCTCACTCTGTAACCCCAGAAAATGAAGCTGGGGTGGGCAAGAGGCAAGGAGGGGATGCAGCTGAACCCAGTGACCAAAGGGACACTCCACACTTATAACATCATGATCAGCAATAAAAACTGGGGGTAGTTTTTCCAAGGCAGCTTATGTTGGGGATTGACTCGGCATCAGTCTGGTGGTGAGATTGGTAAGTGATTGTCTTTGCACCACTTGCTGATCACCCTTGCCTTTTTTCCCCCTTGACTTATTCAAATGTCTTTATCTTAACCCATAAGCCTTTTCTTAGCCTTGCTTTTTCAATTCTCTCCCTCAGCCCACAGCAGGGAGGACTGAATAAGTGGCTTGTGGGTCCTTATTTGCCAGCTGGGGCCAATCCACCCTATAGAGAAAGATCTAAAAGCAAAAAAGCCCCATTTTGTTCAATACAATAGAAAAACATAGGACATTTATTCTCATGACTTCTCCTTAATTTGAGACTTCAGGCAAGAAAATACATAGCAAGATAACCACTGCTGATTCTGAAGTTTATTCAGTTGCAAACTATAGACAATGTTCTAAGAATACACATTTATGTACATACTGAACCTGTATCTATCAATCCCTGACTGACTGAGTTAAGACTTTCAAAGAAAGGTTACCATGACTGTGTAGGTTTGATTTCTTTTCTTCCAACATATAATTACCTGCTGTGACTATAAAGCTAGAGCTTCATGCATGCAAAGTTACTGTCTTCCACTTCTGCTTTTGGCTGCTTCCAGCAATACACAATTTTTAGTTTTCTAGGCTTCTGCTGTAGCATCTATTGAATTGATGGTGTTCAAGTGTAAACACTCTCATGGAAATGAGTTTAATAATAGTATTTCATTAACAAGACTTTTAGTCCTTGAATGCAACCTATATAGTGTATCATAAAAGTGGTCACTGATGCAATTTTTTTCCCCTAAAACTCTTCATACAGTACACATGCTTATGGTTTTTCTGCTAATAATGAAAGGAGTTTTCATGCAATGGAAACTATATGATCTAATATAAAAAGATTATTTTAAGTTAAAAAAAAAATAAAAACATGCTACACTCACTTGGGTAATAGGAGTCCATGAATCCAAATGGACCATAATCTATTGTTATGGACAACAGACTGAAGTTATCTGTATTGCACACACCTGCAATTAAACAGGATGGAAAAACAGAAGTTAAAATTGCACCTGAAGCCTGGTCTCTAGGCAATTTGCAGTGGAACAGGTCCACTGAACTTAGAGAGCTCTCAGGAATCAGGCTGTGGAAAAGGAACCCGTCCCTCTGGCCAGCCCCGCAGGACACCGAGGCTCCCACTGCTGCATTGGGGTTAACCCCCAAAGCTGCAGAAAGCCAGACAGCTCTGCCTCCTGTGCCCTGAGAGAGGCCAGGGCTTTCTGTGGCTGGATTGGGTTCAGAGCAGTTAAACCCACACATGGCATCAGAACCCTGCCTTTGGACACTGCACTGTGCCTACAGCTCTGAGCACCCTTGCTCCCCTATCCCCGTCCTGTCACTGTTGTGCTCTGAGAGATCAGACAGTGTAACTCTGTCACAACAGCCCCTTGTGTAGCAGGTAAAGCTCCAGGTGGAGACACCAGCAGAACTGAAACCACGGTGACAAAAAAAGCCATTTTAAGTGCATTACTGTAAAGTGTCCCTCCCCTAAAGCCAATGCCATCTGGCACCTTACCATGTGCAAACCCCACAGACATCCACAAGGAAATGAGATTTGCAGTCTCTGACACGACTGTAGAGAAAAATTCCTAAAATCAAATACATCTTTTACTTCAAGTCTTCTGTATCAAAAATATTGAAATATGTAAGCATTTTATTCACTTTAGAAATACGTAATACAGTCTATTTTTCAAATTTATGTATCTGTCTGTCAGGACTTGCTATTCCTATTCTAAATTATGTGAATGCATAATGACCTTATCCAGCAAAGGCTATAGTTAAATAAGTATACACAGATGCCCTTAAAAAAATTAACAAGTAAAATTAAAAAAAAAAAAGACACTACATATACTAGGCAGTATACTAGAATATACTGTATATACACTATTTACATTAGCAAAAGCACACTTCATCACTTCATGACCACTGTTGACTGACAACCTGAGCAATAAGAGCACAAAAAAAACTACAGAAAATGGAAGCCTCACAATAAACATTTCCATAATGGAAACTGGTGAAAAATGTTCATATTTGACTTTGGGAAAACAAAACAAAACAACAACAACAACAACAAAAAAAAAATCAATAAGCAGATTTTTACTGCAGAGAATTAACAAACTTTTGCTACTAAAAGCTAACTGGAAGCTTACTTCAAATTTTAAAATCTTGTAAAACTTGAAATTGTGAAGACCTTCCTGTAATTTTTGTTCACATGCTTGTGGAAAATAAAAATTACTCTTAAAAAAAGACTTACCAGGTATCTGTTTGAATCATTCATTTCTATTGATGGAAAGTGTTCCTGGATGATAAAGTCTAGCAATCTTCTGTAACAGCAGAAACAGAATTCTTTAAACAAAACTGGTACTTTGGAACTGGGCATTAAAAATTCTTGTTTTCAAACAGCAAAATGCTGATCTACAGCTTGCCACACATAGCTATTAAAAAACTCAGTCTATTTATTCCAATGAATATTAGATTAAGCTCTTCCAAGTGCTTAGAGATAAAACCTAAGGTTGTAGTCATAAATACAACTGGAGACTGCCACACAGAGTTAAAATTATCCCCACATTAAACCTCCAGAGCACATCAGGACATGGTTTGGCATGCAGCAATATCCATTTTTTAGGGAAAAAAGGGGCTTGCATTTCCAAAAAAACAGTATAAGATTACAAGGAATAAACATTCTACATCAGAATTCTTACAAAGAAAATGTTTTGCCTGAATTCCTAGGAAGTGGGGTTACTTCCACAGTAACTGGCCATTCCCAAAACAGTGCTCCACATTCCCACAAGACAGGCTTAAGGAAATGGGATACATGCATTAATATTTGCAGAAAAACTTGTCAGAGAAAACTGAGAAATGTAGGAACTTACACTTTCAACTTACAAATCTTTCCAAAACAAACAAGTCCTCCCTAGTGCTTAGTTAGCAGGACTACTTAGGTGAAGAACTTTCCTCATTTTGTAAGATCCAAGCCTTTAGAAACATCTCAAGGGTTAACCCTTGTGAGGCAAGATCTTTGGTATGCTTGTATAAAAATTGCAGGTTACCTTTTTAAATGATGTAATCATACTTGCTAAATAATTTATGTCTAAATTCCAACTGTATGCATGAATTCTAACGTAATTGGATTGTTGAGAAAACTATTACAGTTACTATGAAGATTCATTTCAAACCTTAGTAAGTCCAGTTCCCCAGAGTGAGCTAAGATTTCCAAGGATCCTATACGAAACCACGATTTGGCAAGTTGTAGCACTATTGCACCTTAAACAGAGACAAGTGTGTTTAAATGTAAACAGAGCATCAGCAAAATAAAACAGTTCCACAGCAAAAGCCACCATGTGTTGTTTCTGTAGACACAGAGTTTGTATAAGCACAGTTAAACTGGTATTTTTGTAAGTATGCCTAACACATAACAGATGAATATGTATAACGTTATTTTACTACACATACATTTTAATGATGAAACTTGATTTGCTGTATCAGCAACCACAGCAAAATTCTGTTAGTGCATCAGTACTAGAATCCCTCCAGAAATGCCAGCCTCAAAGAATGAACACAAACAGATTTTCCCCCTGCTGTGCCATCTCACTCTTTTTCAGAGCAGGTGTAGATGATGCAGCAATGACATGGCCACAATTGCAATCCACCCATCCTGCTACTGCTATCAAAACAATGGAAAATCTCCCTGGTTTTCAATATCATTTTTGTAATGGGAAAGGAAAATCAAAATTACATTCTTGCAATACATATGCCATAATCATAGAAGACCTGTTCAGAGGGCTTAATTTCTTCAACCAAGATATGTTTCAGATTGATTTTCTCAAGACAGGTTTTATATCTTAATAAATGAAATTAAGCAAATTTATTACTTTTTATTACACTTTTTTTATGGAGAATTAAGTTACAATGTTGCAACATTTTAAAATACGTTCATTACCTCTTTCTTTCTTAATATTTCCATTGTAAAACTGGTCTCTCCACACACCATCATCACTTACAACTAAGCTGTAGCAAATAAGAAATGAATGTTATCTCAGCAAAAATAATTAATAATCAAGATCAAAGTGGTATTTGATACAAATTCATTTTCTTCATAAAAAGAAAGATCATTTTGATGGCATAGCTTTGGATTTACAAATGACACAGGCAAAGAAGATGCCAAGGCTTGCCAAGGTTCATGACAAAATGCATTTATTTTGTATTTAATACAATGTTGTCCAATTTCATTACTCTCATTTTCTTGGGGAGATGGCTGCTCTCAAAAAGAGCAGTACATTCACTTGGAACCTCAGTGACAGATTAGGGTGACTGTAACATTAACTAAGTCACAATTTCCCTGGGGACAACATGGAAATTTTGAGGAGAGAGAAATTAGAAATCAAACTGTTGCATCAGGTGGAGATTGCCCTTTACATGAGCCAAAACCATCTTAGAAACTTTGGGGACAAGTCTGTGACCCTTAGCAATCACTGCTACTGCTACTTGGACTTTTAAAACCAATCTCTTCCTTTCATTTGCCTTAAAATTCTGCATATCCTATAAATTTTCGTGTTTATCCAAATATTGAGGTCAGTGAGAGTTTGATACAATGTGCTTTAAAATATTTCACAACTTAGATTAATTTTATGAAATAAAATTAAAAATTTCATTGTATTTTCTATTCTATCTGGAAAAATCAATCCTTACAAACTGTGCAAGGGCATAATGTTCCTTCAAGGTTAATAAGTAGGAAGTTTTCTCCCCAAAGCAACTGGGATTGCACTGACAATCCAGCTGGGTGCCATCTTCTGGAAGATCTTATCCCCTCAACAGGCACAGAAGACTCCTTGTTGAAGAAGCTAGCAGGAGGATAATTTAGCTCATTTTGTATAATACTTCTTTATCTTTTCTTGTTGATAACTAGTAAATATTAATCTATTCAGGAGAGACATGAACCTATTGGAGTGGGTCCAGAGGAGGGTCACAAAAATGACCAGAGAGCTGCAGCACCTCTCCTATGAGACAGACTGAGAGTTAGGGCTGTTTGTGGGGAGTATGGGGAGACCTTACAGCACCTTGCAGTCCCTAAGGAGGCTACAAGAGAGCTGGCCAGGTACTCTTTACCAGGGCCTCTAGTGATAGGACAAGGGGGAATGCCTGCAAAGTGACAGAAGGCAGGTTTAGATTAGATATTAGGAAGAAGTTTTTTACTCAGAGGATGGTGAGACACTGAACAGGTTGCCCAGAAAGGTAGTAGATGCCCCATGCATGGAAATATTCAAGGTCAGGTTGGAGGGGATTTTGAACAACCTGATCTTGTGAAGTGTCCCTACTCATTGAGGGGGGAATTGGACTAGACCAGTAAAAGTCTCTTCCAACCCAAATTATGATCACATTATTCAAAATATAGTTGGGTAGCATGCTATTTGATATTTAATGCAGTTAGTTTATATCTGCTACCTATTGGCAGTTGAAGACAGCAGAGAAGACAGAACCAAACTTTTCTTTGAGGTACATAGCAAAGAACAAGAGACAAACCTAATATTCCACTCATAAATATGACTGAATACAGTCACTGTGTTAACTCCCAAGAGTTAAATCTTAAAAGTACACTAGGTTCTGGTTTTACATACTTGAGCATTGTAATTTGTCCTGGGGTGACTTTACAATGCTTGTATGCCCAATCATCTGTTCTGTTTATGCTGGATATTAAGTTCCGCACCTTTAAGACTGGTTCTGAGAGTGAAGGAAAAAGAAGCATGGAATTTGTTTTCAGAAACTGCTCTCACTCTCCACACTCCTGCTCACAGACTCTGCTGTCTGCAGCACGGACAGACAGCAGGACAGAGATCTCCTTCGCTTTTAGTTAGTTTTTTCTTTAACTAGCTGAGGCAGAGAAGTTCCCCAGACTGTGGCTTTACTTTTTCTTGGAACTGATCAGCCTGCTCTGGACTGAAAACCCAGAAAATCAGTGGGAGCTCCCACCTGTGGCCCACCAGGTCCAGGACGCTGCATTCCAGCACCAGAGGGACTGATGAGAGACTGAGCAAGCAGAGCTACACCCCACGGCCAGCACTTTCTGAATTTGTCATCTCTTCAGAATACTGAGAGGTTTAATTGTTTAATATTATTCTTTTTTTTTTTTTTTATGCTTGTGAATACTTTGCTAGTTAAATAAACTGTTTTTTCCACTTTTCTCCAAGGAAATCTTTCCCAAACCAGTTGGGGGAGAGGCCACTTGAATCTACTTTCTAGAGGAACCCCTTTGGAGGTTTCCTCCCAAATTTGTCCCAAACCAGGACAAAATTTTAGCAAGAATTCAGTTGAACCAAAAATGTGGGAAATCTATATAAACATAAATATGTATAAAGGTCACATTGGCTCACTTTTTTGACTTAATGCATAACACTGCTCACTGGCAGTCCCAGTATGTGACTAAAATGGTACTGTATGAAGTGTTCTGTATCTGGCAGTACAGTCATAAATGCTAGCACCCCATTGGGAACACAGCACTTAAAATTAATAGAGCAAGCCAACCTGCTGGGGGTTCTGGGATAAGCCATAAGGCTTTTCCTCCCACTTCTGCCAAGACTTGACAAGACCTCTGTTAAGTGCATCCCACCAGCCTCAGTACAACAGCTCCCATCAGGAAGAATATGGCTGTCAGCTGGGGTTTTTCCAAATTAAGTCTTGCAAACAGTCTGCAGAGCTAGTACAACAGTTAAGAGAGCCAGGCATTTAACCAATCTGCCAGCAGAGAACTAAAGCACACTGTGTTCTCAGTAGAATTCGTGCACAGTAAAGGGGTAATTTCATACTGGTTTTGCACTGAACAATTTGTTGAGACGACAGCAAAGAGAGGCTCTAACCTGCCAAATTATTTTCCTGCTGATATTCAGACAGATTTAAAGTTCTACATTAACAGCCAACAGCAAAGAGTCTCAAGATGAAGTCAGTCAATAAACCATGAAAAATGTCATTTACAAACACTGCACTTCAACAGAGCAAGTGAGTTAGAACTAATGCAAAGAGATTTGCAGACTCTTTGCAAATACAGACACCTAGCCATGTGGCAGCTGAGTACAGGCCTTTTCTGCAGAACATTTGTTTTCTTTGAAGACTGAAACACTGCAGTGCAGACTTGAGACTACTTGGAACACAAAATGAACCTGGCATTTTAAACATGATCACCTGAAAATATTCAGTTACTGATGAATGACTGTGTTAGTCTCCTTTGGTTCAGACAGAATTAGTTTCAATTTTTTTTTTCAAAATCTCTCTCTCTGCTCAAGGGGTGTTTGCATAGATAAAGAATTGAGAGTAATTGCTACATTCAGTTTTACCTCCAGCATTAATGTTTGTTCATATGACTGACAATTTTTCCCAGCAATCTTAAATATGACAGGACAAAAAGAGCCACTTTCAACATTTTCTTAGGTGGCTAGATTCTAGAATTTGGATTAATTTTACAGAAATGAGTCTTTACTACACTGAAGTTAACTTGTATTTCTAGTATCCAGCAAATGATGTGATACAATTAATTACTGGAGCTTATTATTAGTGAAAAGTTTTATCCAAAAATCTGTGAAGAATGTATTTTGTTCTGATTGCATATATATGAAGAGATCTTTCATCTTGGAAACTAACTGTCCTACTTTATTCATGTTCAGTGAAACTCAGTTACAAAATCACCTGTAAATTATATTACAGTATACTGTGAACAAAGGAAAGAAAAATACCTAGCAGCTCTGCTTGTAGGAATTCCAAGATAGTGCATTGCCTCACTACATAAAAACTCTCGAACAGAGGAGCGAAGCACAGCTCTTCCATCACCATTCCTATGGAGAACAGAGAAATAAGGAATAGGTCATAAAACCAAGGTAAATTTCAAAAAGAAAACATTCAGTTTTAGGGTATATAGAATAACTGCAACTTACCGGGAGTATGGGGTCTTTCCTGACCCTTTTAACTGCAGTTCCCACCTCTCACCATGCCTGCAAAGATACCATTGGCATTTCTAACAATAGACCTCAGGTTAACCATGAATCAGCTAAACTGAACACAGAGTTCAATCAGACACTTAAAAAAAAGTCCCACCTGTTTGTATATACTCCGACCAAGTGGGCTCTTCCATCCCCCAGCTGACCTGCCCAGCTACCAAACTGACAAACATTAAAATCAAGTTATTGTTCTCTATCATTTACAGAAGTTATACTTGAAACAAGACAGATCAAATCTAGGTCCTAACAAAAGACACATTTGCTCACATTAAAATGTTGATCCCTAAAGCTGTATTTCCACACTCACTTCACAAATGAATCAGAAAACCATAAGAAAAGAGTAACACAGGTAATTATCTTTTTTTTTTACCTTCCAGCTACAGACTTGTCTTTTTTGTATAATGAGCCTTTAAACCCACATGATTTGTTCTGGTTTTTTTAATTGGAAATTACAAATCCAACTCTACCATTTCCCTCCATGAATAATCATAGCCATATCCATGAAACCTGAATCTTAGTAATCATGGTGTTGCAGTGAGGCTCTGTCCTTCTCCACTCCTCTGAGCTATCAGCATCTATCACGCAGCAGAGCTGGTCAGCCTGCTGGGGTGCTAAGCAGACTCAGCAGCTAATAAAAGTTAAAAAGATAATTCACTTCAGGCATAAACAAAAGCAGGGCAAGTAAACTGGGTACTGTGGAAGGATATTACAGCTCTTTTCTACCTGCAGCTTGCTATGAAGGACAAGTCTGCAATCAAAATGTTAGTAAGTGTTCATGTACTCACAGGCATGTACTTACAGGTAGTATCAAGGTGTAACTCACAAAAAAAGATTACACAATTCCACCTGGAAGATCGAGTGCCACACTTACCTGGTGACCTCCATACCTATGGGCCAGTGGAACAGACCCAAACATCACCTCCCCACCACTGACAAACTCCAGAAAATCAGACGATCCTTTGACAGATATATCAAGATCCAAAATATTTCCAAGAACTTCCTGGAGAAAGAAATAATACTTGAACATGATCAAATTTTCAGTGGTAATGAACATGTTTTCTCTACAGATTTCATCATTAGAGGACATCTCACAATAAGTTTTTTTGTTTAAAGTATACACTGAGAAGATGCTTCACAATAAATAGCTTATAAATATTAAGATATACTTTAGTACATGTCTTAATAATTTCTACTAATTAGAGAGGAATAAAAAACAATAGCCAACCTTTGAAACAGCTACAAGACGAACTCTAGATTTAAAAGGTGTAGGATAGACAACTGAAAAAATGCAGTTTCTCACATTACGGACATAATTTTCTTGGATCACATCAACTGGAAAAGGATCTGTAAACACGAAACAAATGCTGTATAAAAAAAAAAATCATATTATTCTTAATATGTTCCCTCTTAAATCCAGCCAAAACGCTTTAAAAACAATTAAAACTTGGAACATTACAACTTTACCAATGTATATTAAGCCTTCATGAAAAGCAAGCCCAAATAAATTGAGGATTTTATTGTTTGGAATTCCTGAAAAGAACTGAATTCTGCAGTTAAAGAATCCACCAGGGCATTCTAGTTTTAAGATCTAAACCATATCTAGGAATAGATTGAATAGACTGTGACTAGACAGTCTCAGGGCTGTTTGATGTTGCACTCAGTTATACACACTAAAAGATACCTGCAGGAGACAGAGAAGTACAGCTCTCCCCACAGCTGAACAATGCAGTGCAGCAGATTTAAGTCACTGTGCACCAGTAACTGCTGTGTACAGTCCACATGCAGCAGTGATCACCACACAGCCCAAGAAAAAAGATGAAGTCTTTTCTGAGTAATGTAAACAGCGAATTACTGAGTTAGAAGATGTAGCTCTTGCTGTTGCATACATGTGTGCTCAGAAGTGCTTTGTTCCTCCTTCAGACCTACTCTGTGCCCTTTTCTATGGTAACAGACGACAAATAGTTTTAAAGCAGTGTGGTTTACCATCTCTATGGACTTTTCTATGTAACAGTCTTACAATTGCACACTAATTATAAAATCCCAGTACCTCATAGTCACTGTTATGTAAAAATTTTAAGTTAGTTAGCATCTCTGGAGCCTTGCTGGTAGCCGTATTTCTCACTGCCCCTAATGACAGATCCTGCTACAGCCAGGTGCCACAAGATTTATCACTACTATTTCTTAATGCTCACGAGTAATTATGTCACCTGATGAAATTAATTCTGTAATGTTATCATATCAATTAGCATTATTATTAAAAGCAGTTTTGTATGCCCGAGAGCTAGGAGAGCTGGAATGCTTTGTGTACTTCCAGAGAGGTGTCAGGTTATCAACTCTGCAAAAACACATAACTGGGACTTGGGGGAAAAAAAAGAAAAGAAAAAAAAAAGCGCACTCCTTATGACCAATGTAGTTTTAATTTTAAAACTAGTGTTTGACTGTGCGTATCAGGTCATCACTTAGTTACTGCTTTAGGAGCGGCTACAACCCAACAAACAAAAGCGCCGGACAGGACAGGACAGCAGCACAGAGCCCCGGGACAGGGCAGGACAGGAGCGCAGAGCCCCGGGACAGGGCAGGCCAGCAGCTCAGAGCCCCGGGACAGGGCAGGACAGCAGCACACAGCCCCGGGACAGGGCAGGACAGCAGCACAGAGCCCCGGGACAGGGCAGGCCAGCAGCACACAGCCCCGGGACAGGGCAGGCCGTACCTAGGAGGCTGTCTGAGGACAGGGCCCAGGCGCAGAGCTCCGCCGCCCGGCGCCGCGGGCACTGACCCGGCTGAGGGCGGGAGGCGTTCGGGGCCGGGCAGAGCCCGCGGGAGCCGCACAGCGCGGCCACGCAGCCCCAGGCCAGGCAGGCGGGCAGCCAGGGCCGCCACCGCATGTCCTCAAACCTCCCAGAGCCACCTACGCGCCCGGCCTGAGCCTCCCGCCCTCAAAGAGGGCTGGGGCACCCGCCCGGCTCCCCGCCGGAGGGCGGTGGCGGCGCGGGGCTTCCGCGTCCGGGTCGCGGCGGTGCCGGGAGGCGGTGCCGGCGCGGCGGGGCTGGGGGACACCATGGCCTTGCGGTGGTGGTGGCGGAGCGGCGCCTGGTGCTGCCGGGCTCCGCCGCTGGGCTCCGTGCCGAGCCCCGGCCCCCGCGCCCCGCCGGTCCCCAGCGCGGCGGTGAGTGCGGCGGCGCCGGGCGGCGCGCAATGAATGGGGCGGGGGGCGCGGGCGGGCTCCGGGGCCGCCAATCCCGGCCGGGGGTCCTTGGCGGGGGCAGGAGCGCCCTCGGTGCAAGGTTACATTCCAGATTAAGGGTTCTCAGCGCTTAGTGTGTGAGCCTCTCGGAGCCGGCCCTGGTGGGAGCAGGGGAAGTGGTTCTCTTTAGTGTGAGATTTTGAAGGCGTTTGTGTGTGAGCGTTGTGAGTGGTAATGGGGGCAGTTCACTCATTGCCTTGGTTTGGAGCCTCTTCACGAGGCCGGGCTGCTGTTGTGACCCTCGCTGAGGTGCTCTGGCTGTCCTGACCCCGCGGAAGCGCTCTGGCCGATGTGCCCAGCATCCCGCAGCGGCCGCTGCTGCAGGGGCAAGCAGCGGAGTAAGGGGGGAGGCTGTGCCTGCACTGAGGGAAGAGATCAGCTATTTTTAGCAGTAGAACGCGGTGAGAGGTCCGAGAGAGCGACTTAGGAATGTCTCAGCCATGGGGCCGGACACTGAAGTCAGGCAGCAGTGGGTTGCAGATCTGTGGTAAGTTCGGGCTCCTCGCCTTGCTTTGTGTCCTTGCACGGCCTTGTGTAAGGGAGGATGGAAGAGTGCCACTGAGTCATTACAGTGCTTTTGTTTCTCTCCCGCTGTCCAAGGAGGGTGAGACTTTAATCCACACACGAGGAGACGCTGAGGCACGAGGAGCAGTCTCCTTGAGCGTTTCTGTGGAGCTTTTCCGTGTGAGTTTTTGCAGAGGCAGCCGGTGAACACGTGGATCGCAGAGATTTTGGGTTGGCTCAGCCCAGCTTTGGGCAGGGCTCGGTGCTTCCTGGCAGCACTCCCAGGAGCAGAGCAAAAGCTGTACTTCCTTTCTCAGCCTATCTCTGCTGGAATCATGTACCTTGGACTGATTTCCACACACTCCCGGGCTCTGTCTGCAGGGAGAGATCACTGGAGAGATTACTCGATTTGGAAGTTAGGTTCTGGACGTCTATCAGGGAAGATGGGCAGGTGTAAATTATAAACAGCAGGCTGAATTGAAATTGCTTCAGGGGAAAACAAGGACATGATTTTCTGTTACTGTACTGAAACAGCTCCTCCTTTTCTTGATGTCTTGACTGGTGCAGTCCAGATTTATCTGCCAGGCAGGGAATGTTTGAAAATTGCACCTTGCACAAATGCAAAAGCGAGGTTTTATTGGAGCTTCTTTGGTAATTTCACTGATAAGCCTCCTGGGCTGGGCCTGACAGGGGAGAAAGTCCAGTGCTCCGGAATGTCTCACGTGGTGTGGAAGGGGGTATGAGACTCTCTTTGCTGCTGGGTTGTTAAAATGGAGAAGTAGAGCAGTGGTGATGGATACTTTTTTTTGCAGTGAAATGTTTTCTGTCAGTTTAAAGTTCTAATAAACTATCCCTGCTTTTATTTTGTGCAGATGTGTCACATTACCCAAAGAAGTTCAACTTTCTCATTTCCAAAACTGTGTAGTATATTTTGGCGGTAAGTTGGAGATTCACATTTATGTGTGGTGGGTAAAGCCATAGTTATTGGGTCAGCTGGGTAGTTACACCTCTGAGGTGTAAACTTTGAAAATAAGGTTATTTACTCCAGTGTGAACTGCTGCTGTAGTGCTAAGTCTGAATCTCACTTGTCTATCCTGGGGAGTAATGGACAAAGCAAGAATGTTGCAAGAAAATACATATGGTTCACTTTGGAAAAGGAAACAATAGGAGAAGAAGAAATTTCAACTCCAGGAAACAAACAAACAAACAAAACTCCTAAGCTAAATCTTAATGCATCCAGGAGGAGCTTTCACCCTTTTCTGATGAACCTTCCTAGCATCATCATGCTACCTGGAAGTATTGATTTATTATGTAGCTGGGTATATGAAGGAAAAAATATCAAATCTAAGTCAGGAATATTTTTTCAGGAGTTTACAAGAGAGCGAAGAAAGTAACAGAATAGTTGAGTTGCCAGAAGTGAAGGCTCTGTCTCCAAGTGTAGGCTACACTATCTATAGCGTATTCAAAAGGAGTGCATTGAGAGCAACATAGTGTTCTGTGCCTCAGAAGGCTTCTGGGATCTGGGAAGGGCAGAGTGGGTGTGTTTGCCAAATGCGCTTTGCCAGGTCCCAAAGGTTTGTGATCATCAGTACATAGCTCTGCTGTCCTTGCACCTTACTGTCTGTCTGAAAAGAGAATTTTGATGCCTTCATGTATTTCAGCCATTTGGTTAAATGTGGTGTGAGGGGAGAGGGAGAGAAAAAAATCCTTTCAGATGTTTCTGTTTGGGGAATCAGGGGAACTTAACTTCTAACAAGACTGCTCTCTTGACAAACACTGTGACCAGGTTTCATCATACAAGTACATCCCACTGGTGCAGCTGCAGTAAAACAATTAGTGATGAAAAATACCAAGACCCTTTTCAACTTGGTAAAAAAGACTTGAAGAATCTCTATGAAGATATTAAGAAGGTAAGGGATTTTGGTGACTATGCTGGGATGTCATGATGATTGTTTTAAACAGCAGCCATCAGTTTGGAGGATAGTTATGGAAAATATGTTATTTATGTTTATGGACAGCTGTCTGAAACCTAAACTGAAGGCAAATGGATATTTTATAGAACCAGAATGCAAATTTTTCTCCTGATTTGCAGTGCTGGAATGCATCATTTACATTTCAGATTACTCATAGTAATTTTAAAAACAACTTGAGCTTACACTGGGTGGAATGAATGCAGGCAATAACATTACAGATGTTTCACTTACAGAAACAGACTGCCTTTGTGACTTCCATGCTGAAATGCTCTTGTCCATTTTATAGGAATTGCTGGTCTCTGCAGCAGAACTTAAGGAAATGTGTGATTATTACTTTGATGGGAAGGGAAAGGCCTTTCGACCAATGATTGTGGTGCTAATGGCTCGGGCTTGCAACATTCATCATAATAATTCCAAGTGAGTTGGTCACTTTCAGATGCGCACATCACGCTTGAAAGTTATCATTCTTGTGTTTCTAGAAATACTTTATGAAAATAAAATGCTCCTCAGTAAAACCTGAATGTACGTTCCATCTTGAAGCTGTATTTTTGTAGTTGTCAGTGCAAAAGGAACTGCTGGGTTTATTACATATTTCCGTGTGTTAAATTGTGGACTATACTGCACTTGTTACCAGGGTGGGTAAAGAATGTTGCCAAATTACAATATTAATAAGGCTTTTAGTCAAGTCTACCTTCTTGCATAAATGCTTTATTAGAATAGCTTTAATATGCTTCGAAACTATACTTCATCAAGTATTTTTCATTTTTAACTACTCCTGTTCCTATGAAACTCTGGTCACAGGTAAGAACTTTGCTGTGACAAGACATCTTCACAGATTTTTTTAGTAATTATGCAGAAAAGCTATTAAACAGGTGGTATGTTTATATTCAAAGCTGTGAGATTTTGGAAACAATCAAAAAGGTTTTTTCCCCACCCTCTAGTAGCAAGTTTCTACACATTATGTAAGATTGTAAGCTAATTAGCGTGGTGTAATCCATATGATCTCCAAGTTACTTGTCTTTTGAAAGCAGTTTTAACTGATCATGCTTGGCCTGTACTCTCTATCACTCCTGAGTCTGGCTCGTTGCAATGCTTCACTCCTCACATTTCTGTCAATTGCTTTGTTTGATTTTGAGGAAAGGTGTTGGCTGGAGTGTTGTCTGCCTTCCAGCTACATTTCCAGTCTTGCCTTATATAGAATTTGAAATAGATAATCTTTGGTCCCTTTCCAGAAACATTTCTAGACTAATTTGTCAGTCTTAAGGGATTTCTCTGAGCTCTTGCACTATTTTCTTTCTGCAGGAGTAGTTTAATGCCTTGTTAGACTTGATTACTACCTCAGAGCATGACTTGTATTTTGTTGCATGGATAGCACCTCTCCCTTTTATCTTCTTCTATGTGAATATAGTTTTGAAGGAGAAAGCAAAACTGAGGTGGCAGCATCCTGTCCTGTGTGTGCCAGTTCCCCTTGTTTTAGGAAAAATCATCCTGGATTAATGAACTTTGCTTCAGCCAGATTCTGTTGTCAGTTCAGGGCTGCTTCTTGTCATCGACTTCCAAATAGCAAAAGGAACAATACTGGTTGTGAAAGTACTCAGGGATGCTTTTTGCCAGGGACTGGCTTAATATTTTTATAAGTGATGCTGACATGAAAAACAGGAGCATGAGGATGGTACCTTTTGATGGCAGAATCATTCTTGACGGTCAGCAATCTATGCTGAAATGTAATGTAAGGAAGCACAGTAGACCAAAAATTTCTGCTTGAGCTTGTAGGGTCTTGTGTGTCCCATTAGGGCATAACCCCAGTGTGGTTTGCAACCACCTTCATTATGAAAAACCTCAAAGGTATCCTAGCATGCATCAGCCATCCAGTTCAGCTACAAGAGTGTATGTCACACTTCCTGAAATCATCAACAGGTCTGATCCCTGTGTTCAAAATAAGTTAGCTCTGGTTGGCTTCTGGGATGGATTGCAAAGATAATCACAAAGATTGAAGACTTGTAGTCTACAAATTTATCAGGAACGGGGTGAAAGAGCTACTTAAGGCAAAGCCTTACATTGCTAAGAGAATGAAAATTTAGGAGACTTTTAACAACAGGCACAGCGAGTTTCTGGAACATCTTTGGAGTCAAAATAATGGTGGAAATAGTTTAATCTCATTCTAATGTGTAGCATGAACAAAATCATGTGTGCAGTACGGAGAAGGCTGAACTGATGTCATACAGTGTGGGAGTTGAACAGTGAATCAAAGAGCAGTAGAAAGACTGAATTTGCCTGTATGCTCAAAGCATATTTGCTGTCTTTTGACAAATGTATATGCTCATGGACATATTCTTGTCCACACATTATGCTGTCTCAAAACTGTCAGGACCAGTTTTGACACCCGCCCTATGCCAGTAAGGAAGTGCCACATATGCCTGGGGCAAGTGCTTGCTTTGCAGTAGCCAACCCTCGGCATAAGTTCTCTGATTTCTGGATGCCTGTGTCATTTGGCAGCTTTTGTACATCTGTTGTGGTTCTAATCAGCACCTCCAAAATATGTTCAGTGTTTAAAAGCCTCCTCAATAATCTGAATGTTCCTAGTACAAACCAGGCTGAGTCACCGTCTTTGGCGTGTTGCTTTTAGAATGAAATTCTGAGTGGCAAGAACATAAATGTTTCGGCAAAGGAATGGAATGGAATCTCGGGGTAGTTACTTTCCTCTTCAGTGCCCTGTGCCAATTTCTCCAAGCCTGTGTAATTAAATATCCCATATGTTGATACAAGTCTTCACTGTACTGCTTGTTGGTTCGTGCATGGTGACCAATGCTTTTGAGGATTGGAAAGGCCATGCAAAAGGAATTTACATTTGTCCTGAGGATAGCCAGTTCCTGTGAGCTGATGAACTTTCATGGGCATTTTCTTCTCTTTTGCTTTTAAGCTGCTTGAAGCAGGCTGTCTTACACCTGCTCTGCATATGCAGATGCTTCAATTCATGTTAATACTATGATTGATTTATTATTATTCTTTCTTAAAGCAACATTGTCTCCAGGTGACAAATCGTTCTTCACAACTTTTTTTTTATGTTTGTGAGGAAAGTTGTGTATGTAGAGAAGTAATACTGCATATTTTTAACTGTGCTATTCTTCTACAAACCTGAGGGGAAAAATACTTGCCTTACATTCTGCTTCTCCCAGTGTTTTTTTAAGATGTTTTTCCACTTTCAATTTGTCATTTCCCTTGAAGCATTTTATTATTCCTTTCCTCACTTAATACTGATTCTTCTCCAAGGGTTGTTCTTCTTTGTTGAGGCTTTGGTTCCCACACATGTAATTGAAGAGACTCACCACAGTATCTGTAGGTTTGTAGGGTGCCGTTCATCCCTAGCTTTTTTTTTTTTTTTTTTTTTTTTTTTTTTTTTTTTTTTTTTTTTTTGCCTCTGGGGTATTGCTGTTGTTCAGTTTCTGCTTCATCTTGCTGCCATTCTCAATGTAATATAACTTGCTGGACCCAGCATGCTTTTGCCTGCTTTTAATTTTCTTTTCTTCTTTGGTGCAATTTTTGTATGAAAGGTAATACTTTTCCTTATTTGACTGTAAAATAGCAGGATTCAATTTAGGAAGGCTACAGGTCCTGAGTCCCAAGAGACCACTTTCTCTTCACTGAGTCCCTCCAGAAAAGCTGAGATTTTTCAGGAGAATGGAATGCCCAGGTGGCTGTGCTTGCAGGTTAGGTGACATTGATCATTTATGTTTCGATTTGAACAAGGTGAGGTATTTACCCTTAGCAGGTTAACTGGTTTTTTACAGTGAGATCACTTTATTGTGGTCATAATAAGGAAAATGACAGTTGTATAAAGAATTATCTGAACTATTACCAAAAAGGTAAGTGACTGAAGTGTGCTGTTTCTTTTCTCTTGAAGTTTTAAGTGTCAGAAGTCCTACCCTGAGTCTTTAAGTCCTTTGGGCAGTGGCTTTTTGCTTATTGATAGCAGCTTTGCTTTGTGTGAAAGTAAGAATTGTTGTAAATAGTTTAAGCTGGGGTCATGCAAACCCTTATTTCACACACCCACTGGCATTTCTTCACATACCTGTGTGAAGAATTTCACAGAATTATCACTTAGCCTGACAGGACCTAGTGTTTCTGTATTCTCCAAAAGTGTTTGCAAATAATAGCTTTTATTTCTTTTCCTACAACCAAAAAGAGAGAGACAAATAAGGGAGGGCCAAAGAAGTACAACAACAGTAGGGAAAACAGTGAGCACAAACGTTTTGGTGGGGGGAGGGAAATAAATTTATCAGAATAATGTGAGAAACAAATAAAATGACGTGGCTAAACTGGATGGAATATTTCCTAAAGTTAGGACCTGCCAGCAACTTACTGGCAAACACATTGCCTCCAAGCTCTTTGTTGGAGGGTGTAAATACTGGGTTGTGTGGTTTTGAGTTTGCCCCTCACCACCTCAAAATGCGTGGTTTTGGTTGGTTTTTGTTTGTTTTGGTTTTGGACAGGGATATTTGGAGGGAGATATTTAGGGTTTCTTAACCTGTTTGGTCAGCCTTGGCTTGTTCAGTGTTCATGAAACAAGTTCTGTAATGGAAAACATCCCAGGGTACAGAAGATCTGTAAAACCTTATCACTGAATCAAGCAGGGGGTCCTCCTGAAAACCAGAACATGATTAGTTGTATAAAATATCTGTGTAAACATACATCATCTTGGGGCATCTTTACTTTGAGAATGACCTAAAAATGGCATCTTTCCACTTAGTGGATTTGGGGGGACCCTGTTATCTCTTGAGTTGAGTTCCTGCCACTTGTTGCTTTTGTTTTGCAGGAGAAGCTGAATGAAAAAGAGCAGAGGATAAGAAGCATCCTGGGGTTTGTGTTTTTTCCCCTAAAATAGGCATGCTCTGATCTCGAATTAGTCTCACAAGATGCATGTAGGAAATTACTGTAGATCTTTTTTTTGCCAGCAGTGGGAAGAAACTTGCTTGAGACTTCATGGAAATAGTAGTTTTAAAACCTCTTCAGATTAAATTGTCATATTTGATACAACATTCTGGAAACCATGAACATTCCTATGCCATTTTTAGTCATTGTCAGAGATAAGATAGAGTAGAATGCAGAACTTTTGAGAACCTGTTTTTGAAATAACTGGTTTTGAAATATTTTAGTGTGTTAGTGAGTGTTGCCATTTACTGCTGCTTCCCAGCAGGAAATCCAGTCTGCTGACATAATTAATGAAAAAGGGAATCCCCAAAAGGAGAACAGTGCCTGAAAGAGGCTGGAGACCTTTACAGTTTTTTGAAGGTAAGTTTTCTCCTACTTAGTAAGAGTAGTTTATTTATTGGAAAACTATTTACACTGATCTAGCATTTGATTAAATCACTAGTCCACGTTAAGACTTGCCTCCAAACAACCATGAAGGTTTCCAGCTCTCATTTTCTGTTGTGTAAGAGCCATATTTTCACAGCCTATGAGCTACCCATTCACCCTATTGTTCAGGATGTAGAACTCCCACTGACAGCAGTGCAGAATTCTGTATAGAGGTAGGTGTCAGAACGCAGCGTTATGTCAGCAGACTGCAATATGTTCTTTCATTTTGTGATTAATCACTACATTTTAATGGACATAGGCAGTGCAGAGAAGTTTTAAATTCCCTTAGCTGAGCCGAAATTACCTTCTGTTTCAGTTCTTTTTCTGTTCTCCTGGGAAATAGTATGATTTTCTCTGTTGTCTGTATACCAGAAGTACGGTATTTATATATCAGAAGTAGTTTCTTTATTTTGTTGTGGGTTTTGGGGTTTTTGTGTTACTGTTTTGTGTGTGGGGTATTTTAAATGCCCATGTGGACTTGTTACACTTACAAGGCAAGGCTGACTGGGATAGCCATTTCTGGGATCCTGCATATAACCCATGATGAAAACAGATAGAAAAATACCAGAAGAAGACAGTGGCAGCTGGATACTAAGGGAGATAGTCCTTTGTGCGAGCTAGGTTGGCTCTTTTATGTGCTTTTTGCCAGTTTTGTTCTCTAGAGAATTGCTTCTGTGTTCTTCCATTACCTTATTTTCACGTATATATAAAAAAAAAAGTAGTGTGAACTACTGAGAGTTGAATCATCAGTGTTAGATCTTCCCAAAGGCTGAGTTCCAGTAAGTGTTAGGTGGTGTTTACAGTCCTAAGGTGGTTGCAGTAGAATTCTAGTTAATTCCTCAGGCTTCTGAAGAACCTCTGGGGTTTTAAGGTAATCAGATAACATAAAGGATAAGATCTATGCGTTGTGCCTTTCAGATGTAGAATGCAGGTTTCTGTTCCTTCTGATCTGTCCAGCTCACTGGTTAGTAGAGTTATCCAGCTTTAGAGAGTTTGTGATGCCACATTTTAGGTAGAGCAGCAGAGATGAGGAACACTTACAACTCATCTACAAAGCTACCTGGCACTCTTTTCTCTGCTGTTTTCCAGACTTCATTCTTGGAGCCAAGCATCCTTGATACTGTGCTATTTATTGCAGTCTGGATTTAGAGGGATTAAAGTCTGTAACGCAGGAGTTTTGCAGTACTGTTAATGCAGCAATGTAGAAATAGGCCTAATGGGGATGGACTCATCCCTCTGCACTTACTGTACTAATGTGATCTTACTTTCTCTTGTCTTCCTAATTCCAGGTTTGAAAGAAGGGGGTCAGACCAGGAAAAAGCTGTGACAGCTGTTTTCAGAGAAAATTATTTTGTTCGGTTTTTAATAGAGACTTTCTAGTGTATTGCAGCATATATAAATGATTTTATTATTTGACAGTTCTTATTTTTTTGTTTTAGGGAGGTGCAAGCAAGCCAGCGCTCTGTGGCCATAATTGCTGAGATGATCCATACAGCCAGTCTAGTTCATGATGATGTCATTGATGATGCAAATTCTCGCAGAGGAAAAAGGACACTTAATCAAATCTGGGGAGAGAGGAAAGTGAGTTTGCTAATAAAGTGCAAGACTTGCCTTTGAATTTCAGCAGAGCACAAATACCTAGAGGTTTGTAGCATTACTATCCCTAGGTCTTGGAATATGTCAGAAAACATATGAAGAGGTGTGCACAGCTTGTGGGTGAGACAAATGTGTTTTCCTCTTCTGAACTGTTGGAAGCATTAGCTAATGAATGGTTGAAGTGTGTAAGTGTTGGGGTTGTTCAGCCTCCACAGGAGATGACTGAAGGGGGCCCTCATTGTGAGTATCTGAAAGCAGTGTCAGGAGGATGGATCCAGGCTCTTCTCAAGTAATAGGACAAAAGGCAATGGACAAAAACTGATGCACAGGAAGTTCCACCTGAATATGAACAGATTGCCCAGAGAGGCTTTGGAGCCTCCCTCACTGGAGAGATTCAAGAATCATCTGGATGCAATCCTGTGCTGTGTGCTCTGGGATGACTCTGCTTGAACAGGGAGGTTGGACCAGATGACTGTGGCCTGTTCCAACCTGACCCACTCTGTGATTATTACTGATTTGACATTCCCTGTGCCATTATCTGCAGTGCTGTTGAAATACTTAAACTTGTACCTCACTCTGAATGCTGATTCAGTGGTGAACAAAAAATGTTTTCAGTCAGCTGGAATTTTTTTTTTTGCAATTGGTGTTTTCTTCACAGAGCATTACAAGAAAGGTCTTTGCCAGAAAATGCAAGGAAGGAACTTGGGCAATTCAGGGTTCATGGTGTAACAGCCACAAGAGAATGGTCAAATAGAGAACTAATGTTCAAAAGAACTTCATAAGCAAACCCATACTGCTTACAGGGAGGACAGTGCTTATACAGAAAAATATAAACAGTTCTATAAGAGAGGGATTCAAAAATTCACAGATTTCAATTTTTTTTGCTCTTAAAATGAGGTATTTGTGCTTTATGTAGGAAAGTTACGTAATGTGAGTAGATCTGAGAAATAAAGGAAATGATACTGTCTGTAGTAACACTTTCTTCTTGTTGTTTAGAATCACCTTTTTGTTCTTGTTCTTAGGCTGTTCTAGCTGGTGACTTCATCCTCTCAGCTGCTTCTGTAGCTTTAGCACGGATTGGAAATACTACTATCATCTCTGTTCTAACTCAGGTGATTGAAGATCTGGTGCGTGGTAAGGTTTTTTCCTGTTTTATCTTCCCATTTGCTTGCCTAAGCAGTAAACCCACAAATAAAACCTCTCATCTGTGCAACTTTTTAGGTGAATTCCTCCAGCTGGGTTCCAAGGAAAACGAGAATGAGAGATTTGCTCACTACCTCGAGAAGACTTTTAAGAAGACGGCGAGTCTGATAGCAAACAGTTGTAAAGCAGTATGTACGTCTGTCTCTTCTGAAGTTAACATACCACACTGCAAGCTTTACAGCTAAAGCTCTAGTATTGCTGTTTGCTCTGGAGACCCTCCAGAGCAAACCCTTGTGATGGTATTCTGCCAGAATGAAAATGGGTTTGAGATTGTGAATTTCATCACAGTTCAGCTGTGTAGCCTCCAATATTGGTTTTCACTTTTTCTTTGCATTTTTGTATATACACAGATTTATTGTTATTTTCAATTGAAGCAAAATAAGGTTCAAATAATCATAATGGTGGCTACCTTCAATTTATGAAATTCTGCAACTTTAAGACACTGGTTTTAAATTCAGTTGATCATTTCTGAGCCTATAATTTGATTTTAAATCTTCTTTGACATCTGGCCCTACTCATTGGTGCTGAGTGAGACCTTAAATGGTAACAGTGAGAGGAAACAATTAATTCATAGAATATGAGAGTAGGCTGCTTTGGAAAGGGCCCATCAGGAGTCACACCAAGAGTCACACCAACGCCTGAGAGCATTGTCCAAACGCTCCTTGAACTCTGTCAGGTTTAGAGCTGTGACTGCTTTACTGGAGAGCCTTTTCCAGTGCCCAGCCACCCTCTGTGTGAAAACATTTTCATGCTATCTCTACATCACATTGTAAAAAACCAGAAGCATGTACTTCTTGATTTTTCTGGGGTTTTTAATTATCAATTGCTTTATCCAACCCTGTCACTTGGTTCTCTTACTTGATTACAAAAAGATCCAATTCAAGATTATGTTCTTACACAAAAATAGATGTTCACTTTTAGTGCAGAAAATAGAGGTGGGTAATAATCTTGCCCCAGATGAGAGTTTTGTTTATTGTTTTTAGTGAAAAGCAGTATAGATGATGGATTCTGTAGCAAGCAGGAGTTCTAAGAGAATTAGACTAAAAATCTGTGCTAGTGTTAATCATCTTCCTTTGTTCTCAGAGAACTGGTACATTTGTGGAACAGACAGCAGTTGAAAATTGCTTATATCAAAACAATTACATGGAGTGAGACACATGGATTTTGGGGGAGGGAAAATACCTTTTATTCAAGTTGCAGGAAAGAAACTAAGTCTTCTGGATTGCTCATACTAATGGCAGTATGACCCTGACAATTTCCTTTTGCAAATCTTGTTTTATACCAGTAGGCACCTGAACTAGTAAAAAGCACCACATTATTCTGTTATCGCAGATAGAACATACACAAGTTTTAATATTCTTTTTGACAGTCTGCCTAAAAGAATCTTTGCAGTTAGAAGAAATCACATCCCCACTGGGTGAATTCTCTCTACAAATGAACTAATTTAAGCTTTTTCCTTTTTGTGACTTGCAAGAGTTAAGGATTCAAGCACTTGCTGAATTTCTGGGATTTTATATGCTGTAAAATTTGTGTTAGAAAGGAAAACTGAGAGAGAAGGTCTCTCTTCATGGCAAATCCTTACTTGCTGCACATAGTACCAATGAGTTGAGTATGTATGTTTCCCTCAGTTTCTTTCTGCATGGATTAGGAGAACTCTATTGATAGCAGTTAAAAGGGATTTTTTTTGCTGTTTGGGTTTTTTTTGTTGCATGTGGGTATTGAGATATTTTTGTTTAGATGGCTTTGGCTACTGAGGAAATGGAATCAGAAGGGAGTTCTGTTTCCTGTAGCAAAAATTATAAGTAGGATCATCAGTTCTATCTTGAAAGAAAATTCAGTTAGAGAATCAAGAGTATTTATATCTTGTTTTCAGGGACAAAACTGAGAGGAGAGATTATGGGTTTTGAAAGCAGTTCTGTTCCTGTTAATGATAGGAAAATCCTGATTTCTTGCTGTGGTTGAAGAAAATACATTAACAGGAAAGAAGATGTCAAACAAGTTCAGGTGGCACCTTAGAATTCCACAGTGCCATGCTTTAGAAATGGAAGAGTAGAGTATTCCTGGAAAAAAGTGTAAACAAGACATACACTGTCATTGACACATTCTGTACCACCAAAGCATTACTGCATTTAAATCAAAATTCTTTAAGTTAGCACTTAGGGACAGAACAGTCTGTTCAAGATGTTAAGAGCCATCCCAGTCTCTGGTTTATTTCTACAAGAGTTCTGCATGGGGGAATGTTACCAAAGTTTCAGTCAAAGTGTATTGTAAAAGGAAACAGTGGCAGATGGCCCAGAGTCATTGAAGCCTTGGTTACTGCAAGGCATTTTTCAGAGAAACATGAGGTGACTTCAGTTCAAGAATTCAGAAACAATAAAGCTGAAGTGGAATTTCTGTTTAGTCATCAGGCCCGCTGGAGATAGCAACGTAACTTGAGCAGGTTTTCTGTCTTTTTTAAACCCTGCCATAATGTGAATTCCTGAGCCTCATAAAGCTGTTTGTATTTTGCATGGCACACTTTCAGATGAGGGATTAAATGGTGCTTGCTGTGAGGTAAGGTGCACTAGAGATTCTTGATTTCCGTATTAGGAGCAAGCTTGTTTCTCCTTGTGTAAGGCAGGGCTGTGGAAGGGACTGAAGAAACCAGCAGTCTGCAGCTCTGGATCTACCTGTGAACTGCTCTAACCAGTTCTAGTTTGGTGTGTGCACAGGGCTCCATCAGAAAACCCTGCCTGCATGTGGAAATGGTGCCTGGGGAAATGAGACCTCTGACCCCACCAGCAGAATGAATCCCCCCAGCCCAGCCAGACTTGCAGGCTGCAGTAATGTCCAATGGCACATATAGGGCAATAGCATAGTACTATCAGATACTATGGTCAGCTAGTGAATCTCCTTGCTTATTATTTAAAATACAGTAAGTCCTTTGGGGGTATTTCTTTTGCTGTGAAAAAGATTTGAATAATTGTATCACATATATTCAGGCAGACAATCTTTGCCGCTGAAAAGTACAACTCTGCATAAACAAGTACTTGGTTAACCTGTTAAAATATTAATTACTTGAGAAAAGGTCAAATGCATGAAATGCAGACTCGGGATAAGGTAGTTGCCTTGTGTGGGTCTCTCCCTCTGCAGGGAGGCCTCCATCACCCCCTCAGGGGCAGCTCCCAGGAGGGTTTGAGGGGCCGGAGACGCTGGTGCCATTCCCGGCAGCAGCGCTGCCAGCAGCACATCCAGGGCAGTGCTGTGACACCAGGGCTGGGCTCCTCACACAGGACACACATGGGCACTGCAGGGAGCTCTGGGGAGGCTGGAGCAAATGATGTGCCAAGAGCTGGTTTGACTCTGGAGCAGGGAGGACAAAGGGGGGATCCTCCTGCTGTCTCCAGCTTGTATTGGAGGGCAGAGAGAGGATGGAGAGATGGGCAGTGAAAGGACCAGTTGCAGTGTGGAAAAATTCAATTAGGTTTGAGGAAAAACTTCTCCATGAGATTGGTCAAACATTGCAACATGTAGCTGAGACAGAGTGTGGGGTTTTTCATCGTTGGAGATGCTCAGAAATCAACTGCATACAACTCTGAGAAACCTGGGAAGTAGATCTAACTGTGGAGTAGACTCTGAGCAGATGACTTTCAGAGTTTCCTTCCAACCTAAACTATTCTGTGATTCTCCTGGAAAGAGGAACACTGCTCCTGTCTAGAAAAACAGTGGTGGATGAGCCAGGGATGAGAAGGCATCCAAACTGAGAAGGTATCCAAACCTGACTGCTTTTGGAGATGGGCATGGAGGAGAACAGCTGGAAAAAGGGAAGATTTTAGAGCCTTTACCTTTCCATGCAGTCCACAAATCCAGGAGTACAAGAACAAACATCTCTTGTAGTGTTTATTCAAGCATATTCTGGTCCAGCAGCAGGTTTTCCTCTCTGACCTACAGAGCACTGTAGAGATGTGCAAATGCTTTCAACTCTAGCTGCCATATTTGCAAATATAAGAGCAGGATGTATCTACCCAGAGCTGTTGATGTATTTTATGGATGTGAAATTCAGTACAGGCAAAATTGGTTTATAGTCTCTCGTATAGCATAACAGAAACAACTTTTTCTTTTTTGCTAAAAGTGTGTTTGAAATAACACCAAGATTGTCGTGCTTTGCTGAATTCAAAGAACTTTTCTAAAGAATTTGTTCCACTTGGTATTAGGAAAGATTTTTCGTCATGATTTAGTGGAGGACAGGCCTGAATTCTTGAAAGATTAAATTGGTCATGAACCAGTCATACCTATTTGGGGAGCTCTAAACTGTTTTTAAAGGCAGAACTTTATCATTTAAACACACATCACTGTATTGACTTGGTTATCCTGATTTGTATTTGCAAATTCCTTTATTATCCCAGAACGTTATCCCAGTACAGCTCCAGTTAAACTCCACGTGAGGCTGCAGCCCGGCCGGTGTCCAGCTGGGGGCAACAATCCACAAGAGCAGTTGGAGAAATTGCATCCTGAAGGATCCCTCCCAGACAACCCAGGCATTGCAGTTCATAATGTGGTCATGGTCAGAGGTTGCTCACTTGAGGATGACTGGCAGAACAAATCTCCTGAATTTTTAGGAGGTTTTTTGTCTTTTTTTTTTTTCTTTTTTTTTTTTTTTTTTTTTGTCTGTGAACAAGAAATTACCTTTCAGGTTAAATGAGGAAGCTCCTTTCTTTACATAGCACTTCCCCTCACCCTCTGCCAGCTACTGCCCACTCCGACCCTTTGCCATTAACCAGGATTTTGTCACTGAATTCCATATTTTAATCCACCACATGGAATGAAATGTGGAGGTAGGTAAGGACTGCCTTGAACAGGGTAGATGCAGTCCCCCTGCCAGGCTGGTATTATGTGATTTATATTACACAAGCAAACAAAAGTTTGCATGGTACAGCAGTAGATGTTAGGTCTTCGGGCAAATTCTGCTATTTAAGAGACAAACATCAAAAGGAGGATAAAAGGGCAAAATGTTCTACTTTGATAGTCCCTAGCAACATCTATTTAAATATCTCATATTTGCAGTTCACTCTGTTTAATAGCCTTCAGGATTTTGTACGATTATTAGAGATAAGTAGCATTATTTTCCTGCTATATTGTCCTTCTCTTTTAAATAAAAGTAGGGAATCTATGATGCTGTTAATTCCTCAGTCGTCCAGATTCCTCTGGGGTTTAGTTATTATCCACAGATGCAGGTTATGACTGGGAAGTGTTCTGATGCATAAAACAATAATTTTGTGCAAGTTGTGTCACATTTATTAGGATATTATTGTTTCCATCTTCATGTTCACCATCAAAGCTACTGCTGGACTTGCTTTTACTTTGAGTTTGGTTTTGGGGTTGGAGGGGTTTTCTTTATGATCCTGCCTTACACTGTCTTAAAGACGAATATATATATATACACATTTTTATATTGTGTCGTTTTCCTAGCATATATTTTTAGTCTTAAGTAAAATGTATCTTCACTCCTTGCATTAGTCACAGCAGATTTGGAATGCCTGCAATAAACCAGGGTGGATTTTTGTCCTAATTGGTTTATTGAAGGTTGAAAAAAATTGAGTATTTAACCAACCTCATTTTGCAAAATGTGTAATCAGTGCATAAATACAGAAAGCATAAATGCCCTTACTTTGAAGCAAGATATTAGTTCTCAAACCTTAGTTAGTGTCCTGTATTTTAGTTTTGTGGAGTTTATTCAGCAAAATTTCTGTCTCTCAGGTAGTTGATTGTACATTCAAGTAAAGTGTGTTGTTTGTCTCAGTTTAGTGATACCTTTGTCATCTTGGAGTGCTTTCTTCATTTGCTGTCTTTCCTTTGCCACTAATTATCCCTCAGTGCCCTTGCCTGCAAGCTAATCAACTCATCTTCCTGGGCAAGTCAGATACAGTTAGCATCACCTTAAAAATAATCATCCTTATGCCAACTGCCCCTCCTGTACTGGGTTAAGCACATCCAGCTTTGTGATCTTTTATGAGACATGTAATGTCCATTTATCTGTTGTCTGACCTCCAATTATCCCCTGGCTGATTTATATATGTAATTAGCTTAATTTCCCCATCACTGGACTGCATATGACTACTACACTGTGAAGTGCATCCACATTTCTTCTCTCTTTATCCTTGCATTGTAATTTCTAAGCCTGATAAATATTTAATGAATCTAATCTCTTTGCAGACTTGAATGGAGTTTGAATACTGCACTGCTGTTCAGCCTTGTTTTCTAGTAAGCTTGCCTAGCTGTGTGTCTCCATGAACAGAGATAAGCCAGAACGTGCCTGAGTCAGCTTTTTTTTGCCTTTCCCAGATCCCTCCTGCCTGTGCTGGCTGTGTCACACCTGTGTTCAGGGGCTAAAAGTGGATACTAACTAAAGCTTTCTGTTTACTTGGGGTTTTTGTCTTTTCAGGTTTCAATTCTAGGCTGCCCCGATCCCAAAGTTCATGAGATTGCATACCAGTATGGAAAAAACGTTGGCATAGCTTTTCAGGTAGTGTTTTTGTTGAACTAAATGGAATCTAAAATCTAAACTTTTCCAAAGTGCTTTAGAAATCAAAGTGGGCTGTCTTAATCCTTCTTTAAAGTCTTGCCTTTAACAAGGATTACTCTGTATTTAGCTCTAATTTTTGAAAAAGAAATTTTAAATAAGCAGTATGTTTGTTTTTCCCAGCTGATAGATGATGTGCTGGATTTTACATCATGTGCTGACCATCTGGGGAAACCAACAGCAGCAGATCTCAAGCTTGGATTAGCCACAGGCCCTGTTTTATTTGCTTGTCGACAGGTAAGTCAGCAGGAAGCCGTTTCCTCAGTCTTTTCCAAAAAGATTTCCTTTTATTTCTGAAACAAGAAGTGAAAACTGCTTCTCACAGGACCAGCTGGCACCCATCAGATCTCCAGTGTCAGTGATGGGAGTGGCCTGGGCACGTGTGACAAATCAGTGTGTTCAGTGTCAGATGCATTCTGTGCACACACAGGCTGTCAGAAACACCTTCCTGCACAACTCTGTTGCTGTTAGGTTCTTGTAGGTATTCAGAGTTTTAGCACATTTTGCACAGGTTATTCCCAAGTAGCTTCTTGCTTGTGTTTTCTCCTGAGACATCTTCCCAGGCTTGACTGTGCATGCTGGCTTTTTTGCCTTGTTCTGGGCTTTGTATCCATCTGGGACCAAGAATTGAAATCTCTGACTTGCCTTTAGGTGGATACCTTTATTTATTTGATTTGATCTCTTAATCTCTTTGTCCTCAAGTATTATCCAGTTACAAACATGGGTAGCTTTCCTGTCTGAAGGTTGGATAAGAGAAAAGGGAGTGTCATAAATAAAACAAGCTTAAAATTGGTCAAGATTTTCAGTGCCTTAAAAATTATTTGGAGGAGCAGAATGAAAACAGAAGTGTGAGCAGCAATGAAAAAAAAAACCACATTAAAATTGGTGCTAATCCATAATCAGGAAAGAAACTGGTTTAATTCCTTGCTCCAGTGTCTTGTTCACCAGAGGCAAGCAGATTTGGAGCTTAAAAGGCAGTCCTTCCTACCAGGCTTCACAGTGTGATACAAAAACTGGCACAATTAGTTCCAGCAGAGCTCTTGTCTGTGATCTCTCAGTGGAATTGCTTAGAGCTTGACATGGGAACAGTTCTAAATCATTTAAAAAAACCCAAGAACTTTGATATTTACTTCCCCCTCTAAAAGAGCCTGTTGTGGGGGGAGGTGGAGCATTCACAGCTGTTTGCTGCCTTATCCTGTGGGCACTTACAAGGATCTGTATCTCAGAAAAGACAGGGGAGCACAGAGTATCAGGCAGCTGACAAAGCAGATGAAGGCATAATGAGAACCTTCTCAGTGTCCTCAGCATCTCCCCATACTCATCTGGGGCCTCCCAAGCATGTTCTTGAATCATTATTTCAGAACTGTGTCATCAGCAATTGGAGCTGTCCAAAGAACAGTGAGACACTCGGGTGGAGAGGGAGGATGGAGCTGTAAAACTGTTCCTGTGTGTATTAAAGCTGTGTGCACAAGGAAACAAGGCATGTTGCAAACACCCCATTTTGGCAGAGAATGGGTGACATTGATTGTCTTGTGGGCGTTGAATATTCCAATTTTTAGATTAAAACTATTTTTTATTAATTTGTTTGGGTTGTCTGTCTCTGACTTTGAACTTCATCTATCTTTTAATTAGCTTTACAAGATAAATTAGTTCATAATATAGAAATACAAGAAAAGAAAATCTGTTAGTCCTACTGTCAGTCCTATTTAAAATCATGCTCTTTGTAGGAGGTCAGTTTTAAATGCTTTTCCTCATTTATACCTTTGATAGATGGGAAGTGTCCATTTTTGCATTGAAAGATAACTTGATCATCTTACAGAGTTTTCTGCATTAGCCAGAAAGCTTCTTTGCTGAAAATGTCCTGCTGTTTTGAAGAAACTGGAAAAACAGCACTACAGACTTAACTGATACATAAAAAAAGCATGAGTGCTAAAAATGTGGAGCTTCAAAGAGACACTTGCGATGCTACTAAAAGATATTTCATGTATTTGTATCTGAGGAAAAAACTCATGAGCCAGGACTAGGAGACAGTCCAAAGTGTAATTATTAATTATGGGCTGTCTTTTCAGATTAGTATTGCTGCTGTCCTTTCATGTGGCTGGTACTCCTCGAGTTGTCTTCCTGACAAACATTTGTTGGTTTTTAACGTGCTCTGGATCTTCAGTGACAGATGCCTTCAGTGCCTTTCCTTCCTATCCTCTGCCCTCTCTCTGAAATACACCTTTGTGCATTAGAATATTAAGGAGAAAAAAAATGTTTACCTTGATATAAAACCTATTTATTCAGTATTTAAAGTTAGGTCACTCAGTAAAAAAAAACCAAACCACTCCATTTGTTTTTTAAGGAATTACACTAGTGTATGCTAATTCTAAAACTCCTCTTAAATGAGTACAGCTGAAGAATGAAGGTTTATTTTTATTATAAGCGTTCCTGTTAAATGCTGATGTGCTGCCCACTAAATATGCAGAGTTGCTAATAACAGCTCTGCCTTACAAGTTTTGGGATTTTCATGTCCTTTAGTGCTTAAATATAAAAAGTGATCCCATATACATCCTATATAACTGTAAATATGAATAATATGAAAACTGATTGCATGAACACTGCAATTAAATTGTCATTACCTGGGAAGGAAGCTAGGATCTAGAAAAAGCTGTAACTTTCTTCTTTTAGATGAAGTATGAGTCACCAGAGAACTTCTGAATGCCTCTCCAAGACTATGTATGAGTAATTGGAAAATATCACAGCACTGAGGGGTGCTGCATGTTTACCTGAACAAGGCTGGAGAGCTGCAGTTGCAGGACCAGAGGGGTGCAGGAAAGCACACCATTGTTTACAAGTGTATGGCAATAAAATCATCTTTGACTTTAATCCTTTCAGGCAAGATGAACAAATAGCTTTCCCTTAAAAAGAATTCTTCTGTGGAGTGGCTGCCTTGAGTTGTGGCCTTATTTTGTTAAGCAATAGGTTTTTCTGTTTCTAGGCTGTCTGAAGAAAGAGGCTGCATATTTAGCTAAGTGATGTGATTTTTCTCAAAACAACTGATTGGAGTTACCTTCTTGATTTGAGGGAATTGAGCATCCAGTGCTAACTAGAAATGCTGTGTGACTGAAAACAAAATACCTTATAGCTGTCATTTTTCTCTTATTTAAAAAAACCCTGCGTATAGAAAATACCAGCACAATGGAAAACATAAGAGAATGTAACAGCTAGTGTTACATGAGGGGATTTTACAAATTGAACTGTGCAATATTGCAACAAACATCCTGGGTTCTTTTGTACGTGTGGGGTCAGAGGTGCTTCTTGCAGGAGTGCCCACACTAACCATGAGCTGTGAGAGAGTATCTGATGCAGATTATACACCAGGTAGTAGCCACATCAGAAGTTAGCACACTGCAGCATCTGCTAACATGATAAAATGGCAGGTGCTGACTTCTGCTACCACCTGGCTACAGCCAGCAGAGCCAGATGGTTTAAGTTTTAAATGCTTGGGCTTTGCTACAGTGTGCAGACTGCAAGTATGAACCTAAAGCTATACCTGTAGCAACAACAGTGACAGGAGGAGAGGGCTGCACTTTAGTGTCATTCTGACCTTAGCACAGCAGGCAGCTACATGGAAAACACCTCAAAAGCAAGTACAAACCCTTTTCCCTGTGTGCTTAGTTTCCAGAAATGAATGCTATGATAATGAGGAGATTCAGTAAGCCAGGAGATGTTGAACGTGCATGGAAATATGTGTTGCAGGTAAGACTGATACCAAATATTTCTGCTCTCCCTCCCATTCTGTCTGAAATTCAATGTCTCTCAAGTAAAATAGCAAGGCTGCATTATCAAATGCCTGCTCAGGAGCACGCAATGTACAATGCCAAGTCAGAACTCCTCAGCTCTCTGCTGGCACAGTGTTTTAGCAAAAATGCTAGGTACTGAAGAACTTTCTTCTTTTTTTCCTCCAACAGCATAAAATCCATGTAATCAGTAAAAAGCTCATGCATGAACTCAGTTTCTCCAGCTGAGGCACAGCTGTATTCAACAGCTGGTACAACAGCAACAGCACATAATTACCAGTCAGTCTTGTAACTGCAGTTATGCACACCCCATACCAGTTTTAATTGGCTCTGGTCTAAAAGGACTGAGTAATGGTCTGTGCAAAATTAATACCTATTTTTCAGAAGAGCATGGGGGATTTGTACATCTCTATTTAGGGCAGGAGGGGAAGGGAAAAACCATTAGTTTCCAGGTTATTATTAATACCAGTGCTGTTTTGTAATGGCTGAGTTGCTGTTTTAGCGTAAATGAGTTTTGGTGCTTTGACAGTGGGTGGGCTTTCCCGAGTACAGAATGGATCCTCCTCCTTTCCCCATCAGAATATAATGTGTTAGGGCAGTAAGTACCCTAAAACTTCCCCTGTGACTGCAGAGGGCAGGAGGAGGCTGCTCAGTCCCCATTTCCTCTGTCTCCTCCCCCAGAGTGATGGTGTGCAGCAAACGACCTACCTCGCCCAGCGCTACTGCCACGCCGCCACGCGCGAGATCCGCAAGCTGCGGCCGTCCCCCGAGAGAGAGGCCCTGGTGCACCTCACAGAAATGGTCCTCATGCGAGACAAGTGACACAGCTCCTCCCACTCCTTCTGGCAGCTACTTACCAGACTGTGCCTAAAGTCATTTCAAAAGTTATTTGCTTCCAACACAAGCTACCAAAAATTATTTTTTTTAGAAAAAACACCTTTTTTTTGAAGTTCTATTTTCTCTTTTTTTTAAAACAAAAGTTTAAAGTGTTTTACTGCAGGAAGCCATGCAATTCAGAGCAAATCAAACTGTGCTGTACAATTGTTTTAACGGGGGCTATTGATTGTGGGGGATGGGGAAGATGTTTACATGTTGATGCACAAAGGCCACAATGAGAATAAATATAAATCAGTGTATGAAAATTGAAGCTGTTCCAAATTTCAACTTCTTTACACTTATAAACAGAGCATGCACGTACGGGAGCTCAGAAACTCCTGTGAAGAGAGATGGTTTGGATGCTTCCTGGCTGTTTCAACAGAAGCACCTGGAATTGTATATAGAGATACTGGTTTACCGTAAAAGACTACATGTGGATTTTAATTGGTTATATACATCAATGAGTTCCAATTCATGCTTTTGGTGGCTAACTGCTAGCAGTTAACATGATGCAGAATTTGATATTGCTACCAAATGAACGCTTTTGTCCAGAAAACGAAAGCCTTAGTATTTCTAACTCACACTGAAAATGATTGATTCACCAGCCAGTCAAACCTGCAATTCCATCACTTTCCATCACTCATTTGCAGAATATGTTCTGTAGTGTCCTAAAAGCCGTCTTTGAAGTCCCAGACACATTCCTCTCACAGTAATTACCCAGTACTACCACATTCCTTCTCAGGTTATTTCAGCCACAGAATCTCGAGCAGGGAACACACCCTCTCTGGCTGTCTCTGCCTGTGCTCCCTTAACAATGGCCCAGTTCCTGTCTCTGTGTTCCCCTGGGTGCTCTCTGAGGAGAGCCTGCTCCTGCTCCCTCTGCTCTGGGGGCTGCTCCCAGAGGCACTGAGAGAGTTCCCACACAGAACAGTCAGCTACAGATGGTGTCCAACTTAATGCATCCAGGCAACTGGATTCAGTCAAGAACCCTCACTAAAATTAAGTGTTGGCAGAAAGAACTTTTAAGAGTATGTATAAGTGTGTAATTCAGGTTTCAGATCTAATTTATTTGCCCTCTGTCAGTGATAGTCACGTTACAAACATTTGTTTTTAGTACATTGCCTGGGATAACACAGCCATGATTTTGCTACGTTAGCATTCCAAACTTCTTCGCCAAGCCAACCAACAAAGTAATGGACAAGACCTTTGGTTCACTTATATATTTATGAATGGAAAAAGTCATAATGTAAATTTACTCATTAAAAAAACTTGGGTACAAATTACACATACATAAGACCACCCATTTTTTGAATCACATGGACACCTTAGACCCAAACAACTCATTGTAATAGACTTTAGTGAGAATACTCCAGGTAAAGATTACAACAATTGGAAGCATCTTGGATTTTTAAAAAAGTATATTTCAATACATAAGTTTGTATGCATGCTTTAAACAAATATAGTTCAAGAATGAGCAAAGAGTCTAAACAAAAAGTAATATGACCAGCACTAACATTAAACTTCTCATCCAGGTTTTAATATGTTAGTCTAACGTAGTGTTAGTTACCATGCTGTACTGAAAAATGTAATGGCACAATCTGATCATGGTTCATTAAATATTATACCCTACTTCCCCGTAATATTTAGGCTGGTCATAAAATTAACAATGCATAAGTAAATAAGTATAACCAGTTATAGACAGTTGCTTGTTTTACAAATTGCCATCAGGTAAGACATACTGTCCCCAGAGACTCAGAGATGGACATTCAATCATACCATTAAAACAGTATGGCCTGAAGAAATGGGCACAATTTTTTGAAAGTATATTAAGACAATTCTGTTAGCTTTTAGTTACCCCTGGTAAATAATCACGGTATGACTTGAATACAAGACCAAACGTTGAAAAGCAAAGGATTTTAATCGGCATAGTGCATGATTGATTCAACGTAATTCCCAGGAAACAAGCCGGTTACTCGATTGCAAACTCCTTCATACCAGCCGTCATCGTTCTTCTTGATCACGTAAATGATTGCACCCTCCATAAACGACAGCTCATCGTCCTTGTCCTTTGTATAGTCATATATAGCAACAACTGTGCAATAGACAGGGACACATTTAGCATCTTATTAATAGCAACGGTATTAAAAAACAATTGTACTTCAGAAAATGTTAAATGATTAGTTCGCTATTGTGGGATTTTCAATAATAAATTCACATGCTTTTCCTGTTGAACATTAAGCCCAGAAAATGGAATTTCACTTTCCTTGCAACGTTAGCTAGCACTAGAGAAGTGGGTGGTGACTACACTGAACACTCACTTAAGCTGCTAAGAGAGAAGTACGTCCGATTGTGAGACAGAAAAGTGGAGTTAGGACACTTATGGACACTTAAAAGCTGGGTTAGGGAATAACTGACCAGATTACCTCAAAAGCATGTGGATCCCTTTATAGGAATCTCTTGATCAGAACACAGCTAGAAAAGTTTTACAAAAATCATTCCACTGAGGCCCACGTTGGCACCTCAGTGTGGCCTTGCACACGTTGCTGCTAAAGCCATTGCACACACATGAATGGTCTTTCCTACAGCGCTTTGATGTCATAAGGAGTTGTGGCATTACTTTTCAAGGAGCTGCACTGAGTGCAGGTAGGAGAGTTGCTGAAGAATGTAGAAGCAACATCTGCTCTTTTCAGCACCCGACTGGTGAATACCTTACTCTTACCAACCTCCAACCTGCTGTGTGCCATTAGCAAGGCAAAGAGTTCCCCAAGGAAAGAATGTTGCCACCACCAGTACTGGAGTTAAAAACCAGTATACCAGTCTGTATATTTACACCACTGTAAATATACAGACTTCAGACATCACAGCCCTACCCTTCCAAAGTTAATATGGATTTATGCAATTGATCAGCTTTATGAATTCCAAGAATCCACTGTTTTACACCTACATATATTCTTAGATATCTGACATCTTAATGCCTAGCAATGATGTGCTGCATCAGTTGTTTTCATTCCATGGGTATGTCCTGCACACAGTCCAGCTCAAGTGAAGATGGAACACAGGAGCTGTGCCACAAATATCACAGGGACCCGGCCCCATTTCATACTCGCTGCAGCAGCAGCCAGCTCATGAGAAAACTGGCAGCACTGCTGCTGACAGAATGGTCAGGGCTACAACACAGACAACTCCACAGGCAGAAATCTGCTTGTCCATTAGTTAAGGGAAGAGATGTTTGCTACGTGACTTCATACCTAAGCACAGTTCACAGTCTGCTGATCTGGAGTCACTGATAAATCTCCAAGGAGGCCTCAACAAATTTCATAGTTCAAAGTCTAATAACCCACTGCAGTAATCTAGTTTGATGAGATAAAGACAGCTTGGAATTCCTGTCTGTTTTGCAGCAGTTTGTAGATGACTGCCCAGCAATCCTGAGGTAGGTACTGACAGTCCAGCTCATCAAAGATGAAAGCCGTCCAATTTACATCTACTCCTTGTGAAGAAGCTTGCTTTTTCATCTGTTCTAGAATGCTTGGAGGTATTTTGTAATTTGTCCAGAGAAGGGTTATGGCTTACCACATTAGGTGTAGACACAAACTAAGGAAAGCATGTTTTGAGTTCTGACTTAGGAAGGACAATGACTGTTTTCATCAGACCCACGCTAAGTCCCTCATTCCCTTCAGATGCCATTAACCCTCTGATACTGCACTAACACAGGTGCAACACTTCTCTTACCTTTCTCTATGTAGTTTTTCGGTGCCCAAGCAGGATCTCCATCTGCATAGGGGTCGCTGTACTGCACAACAGCAGCCTCCTCATCCTCATAATCCACGGGGGGTGGGGGTGGAGGAGGAGGAGAGTCATCAAACATCGGCATCTCATCGGGAGGCGGCGGCGGGGGAGGAGTCGGGCTATCAGCAACTAGAAACATTTGGAGACCATTGTTTTTTGTTAAGACACAGTGGAGATGCAAACAAACCTGAGGCTGTACACTGTAAATAAAAGGGCTGGGGGGACAACACACAGCATGCACTATAATACCATGCACTGATTAGAAACAGAGGCTTTGTAGTAACAACTACAACACACGACTCTATTTGTTATTAGTGGTCAAATCTATGTGTAAATGCTACTAGAGTCAAAGCACATGCTGCGGGGCGTAAGCTGAACACAGCAGAGAGGAAAGCTTCCTGCTCCAATGTCCATGCGCTGCAGCGACAGCTATGGAGACTGCGAGCGGCACCCTCTGAGCCAGGCAGCCACCGGCCTCTGGCAGGGCCAGCAGCTCCACTGGGCTGTAACAAATCCTTTGGCTCCAACACTCACTTCAATTTACTTCTGAACCTGCTTCCTTGCATTCCTCCTCTCTCAGAGCTCGCATTAGGGAACAAAAAGATCTCGTGTGGGTCTCTTCCCTTTTTTAAGATTTAACCAGGTAGGAGGAAGCCAAGTAATCTTTCTGCAGGAGAAAAGCTTTGTGCAGATCTCCTTATCTTGCAGACTAGCCTGTGTGCATGCACACATTCAGGAGTCAATTAATAAATGGAAAACTACGACAGGCGGCTGCTGCTCTTAGAGAAGAAGTGCTCAAGGAATTAAAAGTATAATCCAAAATGTCAAATCCCTGCCCTGAGATTCTCCAATCAGCACAATTACAAGTTGCTTTGGGAAAGGGAAAAGGAGAAAAGCATTATGGCACAAATCACTTTTTCAATCAGTTCCTTGAATTAGTTTCCAGTAACGTTGACAGCAGCTGGCAGCGAAATAGAGAGATGGCATACTCAGATGAAGGACATCAAGTCACTTTATCCTATTCCTAGAGAGATGTGGTCCACTACACAAGGACCTGGTGCAAGCACTATGAAGCTACAACTTACTGAAAGGATGCTACTGTTCCTAACATCAGCTTGGTTACATAGCAACACAGATTCGTTTTGAAGAGATCTGGGATTCTGCACACAGAAAACACAGGCTGAAAACCACTGCTCTAGGCAGGGTTTGAGGGAATGAGGCATCAGGCCCCAGAATGTGCAGCTCCAGCACACAAATTTTGTAAAGAAAGCCAAGCAACGGAGAAAGAGTAACACTGCACTGAATGAAGCTTTAACTACTGAGAGTTACAATGGCACTGGAGATTAGAAACAGGGGTTTTGTTTGCTTGAACACTTTTTATTTTTAGCTGATCACTACTCTAGTGATGACTTCACCTTTGCTCTTCAGCCTCATGCCCCTGACAAGGGCCTTGGGAGCAGCTCCCATGTCCTGTCTGGGTCAGACTGGCTGCATGGGACAGGTCTGGCACCTGCTGCCAGGGGCAAAAGGGGGCAGGAGCTGCCTCAGCCCAGGCATCCAGCGCCTCCCTGACCTTGAAATTCTTCACCTGCAAGCCCAGCTCCTCTTCAAACTGACCAGCTAAGCTGAACAGCCCACAGCTCTCCCCATCATTAAGACTGGCTGCCACTGCATTAGTGACTCCTCTTCCATACAGAAGCCCATTTATGTCACTTGGAGACAGACTAACAAAGTCTGTGGTGGAGTGAATGCTACGTCCTGCCCGTTGCTGAATAGCACTCACAGACAGGCTTCATTAATCCACCACAGACACATGACAACACCGTTTATGAATGGACTGGTTTTGTGCTGCAGTTTAGCACATCTTCCCCAAATGTATTTCTCCCCTTAATTTTTGTCTGCAGCCAGGAAAAAGAAACAGAGTTGAAACAACAATCATTTGAGATCTTGAGAAATCCTTACCTTAGGAAATTAAAAAAAAATTAAAAATGCAAAAAATATTATATTTATTCAACAATGAAGCTGCATATTTTAAAAGAAGAAAAGAGAGCAGAAAATGCAAGTGTGAAAGCACAAAGACATACTCTAACTGATATGCAGTGCAGGACCTGCACGCTTTATGGGACACATTTAAAACAATTCAAGTTCACATTTAAACAAAGGGAGAGAATGGAACAGAAAATTAGACAAGTGCCACTCCACTGAAGTATCCCCTCGCCTCTTGGACTTTAACTTAGACTTTTCCTGGTACTAAACTTAGCCAGACTCTAGGTCAGCATCACTTCTCCTAGGGGAGGGAAAAAAAGCATGCAAAAAGCCACTCTAAATGAGAAAGGGTAAATGGATAAGCATTTATATAGCTCCAAACTGAAATCTCTTGTATGTATTCCCATCCTTGTTCTTTAAATGGAGACCAGCAGACTCCTTTTGAAAGCACTGGGTGTGAGAATAGCAATTTATACCAAATCAGCAGTCCCTGAGCACCAGACACACTGGAAAACTTCTCTAGAGGATATGCCCATGGTGTGGACACAGGAGAAAAAGAAAAGGAATTGCATAGTTTCTAAGCCCTCTCTGTCCTTGTCCTCTGAAGGAAGTTCACAAGCAGAGGATGTTGCTTTCCAAACCTGCAGATCTCTATGATGAGGAAAAGACAAGTCTCCCCACGCCTCCCTAACACCAGAGACCTCTTGCAGAAAATGAGGCCAATGAAAGTCTAGCACACAATGCCAAAACTCAACAGCCCCTACAGCCAGCTTTGCTGAGTGTATGCACACACGCACCCCTGCCTCCAGAATGAGGCAGCAGCAGCTTCAAGCCATACTCATTATATAACTGTCCAACCCAAGGGACTATTAAAAGAAAGAAAATAAAGAACCATTCCTGTGACTAGATTTCAAGCTTCATCTGTTTTGCTGCAATCTCATTCATAAGTTATCTTGCATTTTGCTGTTGCACACACAAGTCAGCCTGTCCCTTTCACCTCCGCTCTCCCAAGGGCTGTGTTATCTCCAGGAGGACAATACTTGGAACAATTCAGAAGCACGTGTCAATTTTCTCAAGTTTATCTGCGAGTGAAGACATTCTGTAACCTTCATCTTCAACAGGTTTACCTCTACACTTAATATTTTGGAAGGGTTTACAACAGAATTTTGTGGCACACTATTCTGCATCAATGTGGTTCTTACTGTTTACCTAGCACAGCACCAAAATACCTCCTTTTTGAAAGAGAACCAGAGAGATGTCTCCAATGTCATGGGGAATACTCAGAACACAACCACTTAAACGCTCTAATGGGAAGCAGAAGAGCAGCACTACTCAGACCTGAGGTCCCTAAATGGATGCTGCAGCTATACAGCCAACTGTGTAGTAGTAGCCCCTGAGATCCTAGCAAATCTCAAAATGGTTCCCAAACACTTTAAAAACATTTATTTAGTTCATGCTTTATCTACATCGCATTTAGTCTGTTGTTCACACAACTGCAACAAACACCAACAGAAAAGGATATCTCCAGATCAGGAACGTGATTTTACACCTGCATAGCACTTAAGACACCTGAAGGGAATCAAGCAGTAATGGTAAAAGCAGAGTTACCAGTATAAACACAGCATGGCTAGAGAGCACCTCACAAACCTAACAAGCAGAGCTATGCTGCAAGAAGCTCAGCAGGGAAATAGAACACAAAGAAATGGAGAATGAAAGGCCACCGAGAGGAAAGATGCCTTACAAGCTCCTTTGTAATGCATTAGATCTTAAAACTGCACATTTTCAATTGACTGCACAGCTTCCTGAAAAATGCTACAGTATTGGAATCAATGGTTACACATTACACGTTCTGACAGTCTACATAAGCCTTTCTAATAAAAACTAATCAATCATCCCTAGTGAAAAAGGCAGGGTGATTCAACATGAAATTAGTATTTTCAATTAAAATACAATTTTATATTCACATCAAACATATGCCATATTTCACACTGTATTTCTGTAATAAATTTGCAGTTCAGAACTTAAATGGGTCAGTAATAATCATGCACGTGTTATAAAATATTGAAGAGTGTGCCCTTCAGCTCCAATAGCATATTGACACTAGAATGCAAGATGGTATTAGCTTCTGGAAAAGGAAACAAAATAGAGTCTGACTTGCCAGCCATGCATGCTAGAAGAGAGTAGGCTCTACCCTTTAACAGCTCAGCTTGTCCAAACTTACTGTTTTCCTGCACCCTGGCCACGAAGCCTGTGAGAGGTATCTGTGGAGTCAACTGAGGCATAGGGGGAGGGGGTGGAGCAATAGAAACTGGTAGCAACACACACACCATATCGGGAAAGTCAAATGGACAAAGGAAAAAAAAAAAGGGAACAAACAAAAAGCAGCCGTCAGTAACGAGGACCACAAAACAAAGTATGTAAAGAACAACAAGAACGCACACACACAAGAACCTGCTTCAAGCTTGTGTTTCCAACAAGGCTGAATTTGTGGTTAGCCAATGGAGGATCAAAAGCAAAGCATGCCCGTGTTCAGCCAGGTAACAGCCGAGCGCAGGCTGCGTGTGAAGGTTCTTGCTCTGTCACACATTTTGTGTGCTTCACCAGGGGAGCAAATAAAATTGAGCTTTTGTCTTGCTGCTAAATAAGAATTACTTAATTTAGCAGTTACCGTCTCAAAGTGAGCTACTAAAAGTAGAGGTGATGTTTTGCAAGATTCTGGACTCTAAAATCCAAGTGGAGCGCTGCATCAAGTGCAGCAAAGCAGCACTGACACAGAGCAAAGACAACTTCTGCAAGGGGCACAAAGTTCCAGCATCAATACTTCACAGCACCTCCCATCACTGTGCTCTGCTGGGACAGGGGCAGTCAGCCAGCTTACTGCGTTTTTGTTTTTTTCAAAAAAAGGGACCTAGTTGCTTGCTGGTAGAAAAAATAGATGGGTCTAGAGCAGAGTGGAGCTTTACTACATCTTCTGTGGTGAGAGGGCACTCAGCAACCTAAAACCTTTGGCAAAGGCTTCAACAGCTCTGAGTGGCTGCAGGAGCATGCAGAGCTCCTCAGGAAGCCCTTGCAAGCTCACCTTCTCTCAAGTGTGTGCCTGTCTGGTGAGTAATGAGACTTGTGACCACACCCGTGCTCACAGGCACTGGGCTGCCAGCTCAGGTGTTCAACTCTTCCCTGCACAGTTTGGGAAGAGGAATGGGAGCAGCAGGGCAAGCCACTCAAACTATCTCTCCCTTAAGTGCAGCAAATGAAAAGCATAAAACAAAACCCCACCCAGAAACTCAACAAAACATCAACTCATTTGTTTGTATCGTGTCCCTTCTCAGTGGAATTTCTCTTGCACTGGAGCAGAGAAATTCCTGTGAAGGTGGGGATTCAGCAGGGTAATAATCCAGTTGGAACCAAATTTGAAAGAGGTTCTGTTCTTCCAAGTAAGCAACAGTTTTAAATAAAGCTGTAACTAAGATTAATGTTTGATGAATTAAAATGAAGCATTTAGTTCATTACAAAACCAATAATCAAATAAACTGCATGGGATAAACGATCAATAAAAGCAGGAGAACAAACAGTGTCTCACAAAATTGAAGTAAACATCTAAGAAAAACCAGAGCATTTGTTAGCATGAAAAGTAAAACCTTAAGGAAACATGGGACCTGGGTTTAATGTTAAGACAGTAGCACTAAAAAAAAAAAAAAAAATCACCAGTTACAGAAACAGAGGAAAACAGTTTCAAGTAGCAAAACACACCCATCAAAATACTGTTTTAAAAATGCTGACTATCAGTATTTTGAAAACACCAGAGAGGCTAGATTAAGAAACAGCACCTGCATTTGAGCAAAAAATTGCTTTGGACAAATGTAAACATTCAGAAACACTGGTGTGCACAGCATTTCAGACAATTGGACTATTCTCAGAAGTAAAATCCTGTTTCTTTAATGGAATTCAACTGTTCAAGCAGGAGGGAGATTCTGTTGTTATGGTGAATTAATTTGGAGGAATAAGAACGTGGAGCAAAATGAAATACTAGTATTGGTGAGCAAGAGTAGGAGGAAAATCAGGTTTGGAAAAAGGAAAAGACAGATACTGTCTGCGCATATAAAAATGCTTTCTGACAAATGTAATACTTCTAAACTACTGAGAACTCTTCAGTGTCTCAAGTATTTTAAAAGCATTCTTTTCTTAAGAGTAAGCACACAACAGCAAACGCTAGTCTAAAAGATCTTGAACCCAAACATCAACATCTCTTTTCAAAAGAAATATTCCTATGAAGTTTAAAGAGTTGGCATTCTGAACACTACCAAGAAAAAATATACAACTACCCCTCCTCAATGTGTATTTGATCAAAATTTATGGAAATGGCAAGGAAGAAGTTTCCTGATAGAGCTTCCTACCAACAGCCAAGATCCTTATTTTGCAGATCTTTCTGCAGTGAACCTTGTTTGCCTTTTTGGGGTAGGTAGGCAGGAGGCTGCTGACTAAAACCTACTCACTTGCCCATGGCATCCATCCCTTTCCTCATTCATCTCCTTCTGTACTCCTACTAGTGTGAAAGCACAGAGAAGTTGTCTGCTAAAAGAGAGAGACTGTTCTTAGCTTTAAGCTTGACTGTTAGAGAGCTCAAGAGAGAGAAACTTAGAATCAAGAAAGGATTTAAGAAAGAGACAGAGACAGGGAGGAACTTCTAAGAGTAGGGGGCTGTACTACAATCACAATTAGGTGTCTCTCAAAAAAACCCTGGATTTAGTTTATGTTCTCCAAGCACACCTGAAATGCCAAGTATAATGTGCCTATAATTAGACAGGCAATCCTAATAATTTCTTGTTATGAGTAACAGCAAACAAGTCAGGGAGGAAAACAGTATAATTGCATATAGTGCAATCACTGCACAATTTCAATATGGTTTTTCTTGTTTGTTTTTCCTTCTATTTCAGGGAAGAAAGCAGTAATCTCATTGATGCTTTTCATAAATGAATTAAAATGCCATGCATGCTTTTACAATCATTTTGCTCAAAACAGTTTGGGATTTCAGAGCTCAGCAGCTTACTTGAATTTTGAGAATAAAGAGGCCCGCCATTAACATGAGGTTGAGCAGAAAATGGAGCAGTCACAGAAGGATTCCGTCTGTATCCACCAGAAGATGCTGAAGAAGTGGTAGAGTTGTGTCGCGAGATTTGCCTGGTCATTGTGCCATACTGGGAACCAGGAGCTGAACCAGGAGCAGCTGAAAAGCATTAGCCAGAGGAACCAAGGAAAAGACTTAAGCAGAGCATTACTTGGGATAGAATGCAGAAAACAGAAGAAGTCCAGAACGTGGAAAACACTTGATTACAGTTCTCCAATAATTAAAGGTCAGTAACAGGCGATTAACAGAAAAACAAACATTCCTGTTTCAATCAATAATGAGAAAAAACACACAGAACACAATCTAACAACTCATATAAAGGGCATTGAGAAATGCTGAGAGTACTTTGAGAGACTGGATCGGACTGGAAAATTGAATCCAACTCTTCCAACTCTTAAGTGTATCTCAGTTATTCTACATGCAATAATACCCTTTATTAAATAGCACACGGAAAAAAAAATCCACATTCTGCTCTAAACAAATGATTTCCATTGCAAAGCTCAACGTGCCTCCAATCTAACAAAAAAACCACTTAAACAAAACAGTGAAACAAATGTCATGAGCTTCAGACACCTGGAATATTTATTAATCATATTTGCTGGTTGTGCTTTTATATTGATGGAATTTGTACTAACAATTCAGAATCACCAATGCCAGCTGACAAAGATGTCATTCATTCTTTGTGATAAACACCCATATTTACCTTCCACCTACTTGCTGCACAAACTTCAGGATTAACAAAAGAGTTTCTCTTTCAGATTAACCTCTGACAAACAGAAAATCACACCTTGCAAACTAATGAATCTCACATATTATAGTTGCATGAATTAATGCAATTCTTAAATGCAAAAACTAGTTTGCAATAAAATGTTTTTATATACATATATATGCTTTTATATACGTATATCACATAATTATGTAAGACACAAACAGCAAGCAGTCAGAAGTTTGCAGTACTGTAATGCTATCCAAAGTCACTTTCACTTAACATTTCAGTTAGGGAGAGTGCAAAGGGTTATGTGGGTCAAAGCCTCCAAAGCTAGTTTCATAACTCAATCAATTATTTTTGTCATCAGCCTGTGACAGGAAAGGGTGGGGTATTTTTTCCTGTCTATTTTGAAAAGTACTACTTTTAGATCCCACCCTAACTGCTGTTTGTAATGCTTGAAGCAATTTCTCAAGAACTGTTAGTTCATATCCTCAAGTATTCCAGTTTGACACCTGCCTGCAGCATTATGGAATCAAAGCCAAGCCACTGTGACAGACATTTGTGCTTTCCAGTCACTTTATGCCCACAGAATAGAACACACACATCACCCTACACATAAGCCACCATTTCTAAGTTAGAGTGCAACTGTTGTGACTTAGTTTCTATCACAGAAGTTACATAGCCTAATACCAATATTCAAGCTGATTCTGAGATCTTATAGATCAGATTAATTAGATCTTAGCTTAACTGGGACCAGATTTAATGCAACTAGCAGCCTTTTTTCCTGTACCTAGTGCATATAGCTTCAGAGGCTTTAACCACAGGAAATTAGTGGAGATTAGATTTGTTGAAAAAAAAAAAACAAACCAAAAAAAAATCCCAGAACTGATTTTTGTAATAAAATCACATAGGTCCCACTACAGAAGAAAAAAGACCCTCACTAAGTTCATTAGGAAGAGATGATTATTGATTATGCAGCATGACTGCAATCACTTCAGCATTGACAAGTCTCACCTATCAGACTGCCCATCGGGAGAGGTGGAGGCAGTGGTGGTGCTGGCAGGGCTCCAGGAGGAACAGAAATGTGTGCTAATAAAATAGTTTATATTCCTAATTAGGCCATATTATTAAAATATAAAAATACAAAGTACAGGCACTTGATAGGCTTCCCAAACAAATATGAAAATTCAACCTCAGTTATTTAATACAAATTCAGACCCTGATCCTATCCAGGGTTCTGGTACATGCCAATCCTTGTTCTCATTGACTTTTATGGGATGCCAGATGACAGTGTGATTTCATGCCTATTTGTACCACTGCAGGACCAGAAAAGGTCCTGGAAAAGGAAAGCCTACGTGTATATAAGGAAGTGAAGACCTGTCATCCAAGAAACAGAGAAATCTCTGCAATAGTAGAATTACATTACACCAAAACTCCACTCTTTTCTTATGTCTTGTGGGCTTGCAAAACACACAGTAAATAAGTGATTGAATCGGGCTGGTTTATTACTAAGATAGAATAATAAAGAAGGACCCTACTCAATCTCACCATTCTTCTTTCTTAAACACAAGGGAGTGTGCCTCCAATGCTGAGAGATCCTGTATGGTTCTTTCATCACAGATGGCAGAGTTAGCAAATTATTTCAGAAGCCAATGTTTCCCATTAAACATATACATAGTTGCTGCTGCTCTTGGGGCATTCAAAAAGCCAAATTGTAGACACATTTAAAATGATACATTTGTCTTTTACTCCCATTGTACACCCTTGATTGTCTTGTAAAAACATGGACCAGCAAAGTTATTTCAACCATCCATTATTCAGTAACTGACTGTCCTACAACTGCTCTTGGTAAAGAATTAAAACTTCACACCTCACTCAGCACTCATAAATGATTTCCTGAGTAGAAGTGTGCTTCAGGACAGTTTCTACCCCATGCAGTTTAGTCAGAGTCGCTCTGCAAACACAAGGAGGTAACAAGCAGCCGAGGTCAGGGGAGGAGTGCCACATACCTGGCCCGATGGTTGGCGGGGAAGGCGTAGGCACGGCAATGGGAATGCCAATACTGCTGCTGCCACTGTTCTCTCGACTGCCACTTCCTCCACTGCTGCCACTAAGAGGAAAAAAAGTATTAGCACAGCATCTCCTACAAAAGCATATCACCAGTCACACTTCTTGGGTGAGCTCTGCTAGCCTAACTCAATTACAAACTCCCTATTAAATGCCTCTGTCTTTACCTACAATTGCACACAGATAACCAAGTCTGGATGCATTACGTTCCTAATAAATGGAATTAGCTAAGCTGATAAACATCACTATGAATAAAATGCAGAATTAAATGCTTCAAAAAATAAGAAGGTAATCAACCATGCAAGTTCTAGGCAATGGAGTAACAACTGCAGGTGTTGGGATGCAAATCCCTCTGGCCCCATCCACACAGGCCCAGAAGTGCTCAGAAATGTGAGGGCTGAATTAAGACCTGCAGAGAAATTAAAATATATAAATCCACGCAGATATGATGTAGAAATGTAAGTTGAATTTTAAGAAAGTTGAGAATATAATAAATGCCTTAAGTAAATAAGAGACTCAATTAGTCAGTAAGAAAATGCCCTAAAGCCTAAAGTTCAGTACCACCACCTTTTGCAAAGTTAGTAACTAAGTTCTAGACATGATGAAAACATAATGTAGCCTTGCTAGCATTCCTACATAGAACAGACAGAGTTATGTATGCAGAATTTGTGTAAGAAATTACAGCCACTTTCGTACATCAATCCTAATGTTATATAATATGCAAATCAGAGGCCAGTAATGCAAAACACAGGGAACTACTGGATAACATTTCTACACATGCCTTTGGAGGCTGTAAGATATATTTTCTTAGGGGGAAACTGAAAAATAATCGAAATTCAGGTAGAATCTGTCCTTATTCTAAGAGCACACCTTAGTTCAAGGCTTGAATTTATATGCATTAAATGGATAATATAAAGGAACCAGGCAAATAAGGTGTTTTGAAGCCGAAGCTTCTCTTTAGTTCATCCATGTTAATTAAGAGTACTCAGTGAAGTTCTAGTTTATTTACCACTCCTGGATAGCTATAAATCAGTCAAGAGTCAAGTGCCAATCATTCAAATATATTTCTTTAGAAAATAATGTTACAAAAAAGAAAATTGGTGATCTGAAATGGAAGCCAAGATAATTCCTTCAAAATTAGTGTTCTGTCTGCTGAAGACCTTGATCTTGTCACCATGGTTGCAGCTGAATTCCTAACTGCAGCCTACATAAAAGAATATCTTGTGAGACAGAAGTAAGGAGCATTCACAGTAGCCAGCTAAACAGACTAACAAGATCCTCATGCAGCGACATTTAGAAGGTATTTAATTCTGACAGTATTTAATCACCAACTGTGTCTAAAATACTCTCTCTGTTAGTGACCTACCATGTTTAACTGCCTACTGGGAGTTTTTTTAAAAAAGAAAAATATTAAGAAAGCAGCTTTCTAAAAAACAAGCTAACCTTTTACTTCTAACTACATTGAATTCTTTAATCTGTTTTTTCCCTGCAGTTCGAAGCCTGTGATAAAAATCAAATTTAAAAAAAAATTAACTCACTCAAGAGACTTAGAGGAACATTTAGCCTTGCAATTCAAGAAGAAAATAACAAGTTTGAAAAAGCTACACTCAGAATATGGAATATGGAGACACTTCTTCGTGGTATGGAAGTCAGCAACGCAGTAAAGTTCTACTGATGCAGTGGTAGAATAACTCATCTTTTTGCCTTTCAACAAAAAACCAGGAGGCACAAAGCTTCAAGGCTTTTCTGTGACTTTAGTAAGCTCTGGCTTGCCAGGCAGGAAGGTGTTACTGTGGGAAAACACCCTACCTGTGTGTCCGTGGTCTCTGGTTCAAGGAAGCTGTCCTTCCTGGGCTGTGCTGGCTGCCCAGCCTGGCAGGGCTGGTCATGTAATCATTCGGGACTGTTGGCGGCTTGACTGGCTCCAGGGTTTTGTAAGGAGTATTTCGTCTGGTCAAGGAAAAAAAGATTTGAAGACAGAAAGATGAAGAATCAAAAGATTAAAAGGATAAATAAGTGAAGTTGTAAATCCATTTGTTTTCTAAATTTTTCATGAAAAATCACTGCAGTGACCCACACTGCGGTATATTAAAATTCCATTGGGCAGGATAAACAGGTCACAGTCAACAGCCCAAAGTATTCTTACATGGACAGATCCATACAAGTTGGCCTACAGCTAACAAACTGGTCAAAAATGCCTAAACTAAACTAGTTTAGCCACCCAAAATACATTATTTGAGCAACCTAACATACAATAGCTACATATGCATAACACTCTGGGTTACCTGTCAGCACATGACAAATCTCTGTTGTACCGATCTCCTCTTCCCTTCCCCCCCTTCCCATCAGAATCCTTTCCAAAAGTATTCTTGGATAAAGGTATTCATCTCATTAAGACATCAGCAAGGCTGAATCAAGATTCACAGAACAAGTGACATTTGCAATCACCAGTGCTTTTCCTAGGAGCACTGCTTCCCACAGTAATCAAGCAACCTCATCTCACATAAGCAGATCAGAAAGTGCCTCACAGATGAGCTTCATTGTTTCCATTTTGTGGCCCAAGAAAGCAAAGCCCAGAGAATTCCAACCTAGCAGAGTGCATCAAGTCAGAAATACAACATGGATCTTTCAAGATCTATTTACCAGACCCGTTACTGCCGTAAGAACAGTGCATTTATTGTACTGAATCGCAGAGCTCTTCAGTTCTGCCAGTAACTGAGAGATCCACTGCAAAACACAGAATTTGGCAATGCACCAGAGCTAAGCAAAACCAAAAATACTGAACTACTGACATTTAATAATTTGTTCAATTACTGGTTATAACTAAGTTGCTAAGTTATACAGCTTCCTGCTATTTTAAGAAACTTACAGACTTTCTTCCTACATTGTGGAAAGCAACAGTACTAAACTTGCTTTTCAAGGTTATTTCAGTTGGAATCACATTAACAGTCTTCCCTGCTTATCATTTTTGTTTGGTAGTCTTTAGATCTCCATTGCTTACAACTGGAATACAAAATTTCTTCTTTTTTTCACAACTGATCTCTTTTGGCAGATCTGTAGGTGGTGACACCCTGCATGTTAAAACCATCTAGAGTTCTTCAGACAAGCTAATTTACAAACACCACAGTATCTGAAAGCAGTTACAGTATTTCCACTTTTCTCTTTGAGAGGTTTTAATAATAAATTGTTATAGATAGAAGACAAAAACATTGTTTCCTGACAGCGCTCAGAGGTCCTCATCTCATTGTCCCCCAGTGTTTCAGGGTGATCCTGGGGGCCCTTGTCACCAGGGAGAGCTACAGGGAGCCCAGGGCCCTGCTTTGCTCCAGGACCCTCACAGAATGACTTCAACTACTCCTGCCACATCCAGCTCCAGCAATTCACTTATTATTCCACGGCACTTCCAACCTGAGCACCAAATAATTTCTGCAGTCTCTTCCTGTTCCTGTGAAGAGAGCCCTGTTTACCTCAGCCCCGTTCGCTTTTCACTCTGCGTGATTTCCATGCAGGACTCCCTCCCCACCATATTCCTTGGGATAGTCCTGCCTTGGGGGGACAAGCTGCACAACAGGCAGCACCTACATAAAGGCCGATGTTACGCACTCAGCTCGTTCTGGTTTTACACACTTATCTCTGTTTTCGGGATCAAAGGGAGGAGAGTAGCATCCTGGCGGTTTCTAGCGATGTTTTCTGCATAAATTAGAGTAAGTCATGCCTGTGGCATTTCATGCTTTGGTGGAACACGGCTGCTCAAGACAAGAACTGTACTTCCTGAACAAGAAGGGCAGATAGAAATCTCTCTGCAACCCACATTATTCCTCCCCCTCAGCCAACTGCTGCCACTTGTCAAGCTCATCTGGAAATGACATTCAGCTGATTAATCCTTATCAGGCATCAGCCAAGGCAAGCAAACAGCTCTGGCTTCTTCAGGGGGGAGTACTGAGAGAGGCAGCTCACCACTACATCAACGCTGCTGTTCCGCTAGCAAGCGTCCAAGAGGACATGAAAGTGCTACCCAGGTTCCCAGGGCTGATAAACAACTCTCTCAGCTGGGATAAGAGACACAATTGGAATACTGATTTCATGCCCTTGAGCAATGGGAATTTTCAGAAAACATGCAGAAGAAACCTCTAGGTTAATTTCTCTGTGGAATATGCAGCAAACACTACCACCAAAGCATCAAACAGGGATTAAAAATTGCTAAGCCTTCAACAAAAGGACTTGCTGCTTCTAATTTTCCTTGATCATTGCTCTTGATCTCCAACCCTGCCCCATCTCATTACTCCTCATTTTTCCAGCTTCCTGCCTCTCTGAGACAACATACCTAAAACCAACACAACTATGCCATCAGCTTTACAGTGCCTCAGTTCCCCACAGTATAAGGAGAAGACTGAGTATGACAAACAAGTGGAAGGTCATTTAGGATGCCTTTTGGAAGATATTGCACAGTTGGATAGACAAAACCATATGGCACGTGCACTGAGCTTCTCAAGAATTAATGTTTTGGTCTCTAGCAATAACTACTTGCTGGCACACCAAGATAAGCAGATTTCACTCCCCACAGGTCAACAGCAGCAAAATAGATGCAGGGAACTCTGCTCACAGTGGGACTTGGGAATAGCAAAATCCTTCCTCATTTAAGTATAAAAATAAAAATGCACAAGCCAGCAAGAATCAACGCTGCCACTGTATTCACAATGCCATAAAATTTGCTTAGCTAATGCAACAACTACAGCACAAACAGCCACTTCACAGCTCTTCTAATATTAAGAAATGAGCAGACGGAGTAGAAAGATTTTACTCATAAAATCTTTTCCCCGCTGAAGTTAAAACTTTGATTAATTTCTGTCACTAAGGACTTCTCCCCAAAAGTCTGTAATAACAATAGCATCCTCATTTACCCATATCCTATTAAATCCCATATCGTATTAAATCCTTCCCCATGAAAAAAAATTCTTTCAGTCATTCTGAAAACAAGAGTCAATGCAGCTGAAGGGGTTCACACAGAAAAGGTTATTGTGATTTTTTTTTTTTTGCTAAAGGCAACCAGAATTGCCATTTATCCATGAATTTAAGAAACACCAACACTGCCACAATTAAAAATTTCTGTTACATAGGAGGGACCAGGGAGTCCATTCTTACCCCAGAGTTCCCCGGCCTGACATGGGAGGACTTGGTGGTTTTTGTGTAGGCGGATTTGTTCTTGACAAGGTGCCAGTTCTTGCAGGCTGGTTATTTCCATGCTGAAATAAGGGAAAACATGATTTTATTTTTATAACAGAGCAGCTCTATTACTGACAGCTTTTTTTTTTTTTTTTTAAGTGTAAGAATATGAAGTGAGAATTCCCAGACAGCTGTCAAACAGCAAGTTTTCAGCTACACGAGACAGACACCAGTAAATACGAAGAGTCTAAACACAAGCTTAATGTTATTTTCACTATTAAATAACAACAGACATCAGAAAGGTAGACAATTGACAGGTTCATGCACAAATGTCTTCTATCATTTTTTTCCTTAAAGGGAAGCCACATTTGTATTCATTGCCATTCGGATGTTAATAATTTAATTCAAACTTTAACACTGACAGTACAATACAGCCAGCATGGCCCAGAATTTCTCAGTCTGCCCCTGCTATTTGACTAACAGAGTCATTCAGGTTGTCTGGGAAGTCTCCTGCAAAAAATGTAAGTGAAGGGAATCAAGGCATCTACCGAATTCAGAGCAAAGCACTATATGTGTTAGAGAAATTAATGTATCTATGTATAAATGCAGATGTCAATGTATCACAGATATATTGACACACTAAATGCTGCAAATAAAAAAAAGTATAGCACGTTTAAATTAAATCTCCTATGGAAAGCAGAAGAGAGTGTAAGAGAGCGCTAGTTTTCAGTTTTAATGGCTCTGCAGCCTCTACTATGAGTCACATGAGGCACTGTGGGTCAAAGGAGAAATAACACTTCTTACCTTGGCTTTTAGCCACTTAACGTTGGCAAAAAAAGGGGGGAAAAAGGTACAAATTAATGGCAGATCCATCACAACTGATACGACAGGTTAAACTAAAGATAATCACATTTCAAAGAAATCATTTATTTCTACTGATAATTAGCTCATCCCACTACACTAAGAGAGATTCTGCTGTGTCAGTTATTGACAATTTGGTATCCGACAAAGTGACCACAGGAAAAGCATTTGTGTCAAAATTAAGCTGAGCTAAGGTTTGCCAGTTATGTCTGCCAGGTTCCTCATGGGCAGTAAAGGGTTGAAAAGCCCTCTGCTGACCATTCAAATCCAAAACCAAATCAGTGCTATTTCAAGGGCAGTATGCACTTAAGAATTTGTTCACAAAACCACAGTTTCAGCAATATGCACAGAATCAACAGGCCCGATGCTTTGACACTTAACCTTTGTATGTTTTCAAGAAATCCTAGCTGCTGCATTGAATGGTAAATAAAGAAAAGAGAATTTTTAAACAGGATGAGCATCAGTGCCTTTCACCTCTGGTTTATTGATTGAAATCCCATTCAAGCCAGCACAACACTGGCTGCAAAAACTGTGTTGGCAGGGATATAATGATTGTTATGCTGAAATTTTAGCTCTTAGAATCAAGTCATTATATAGCTTCACTGAATCATTTTAACAGCCTTTGTGATTGCAGAGAAAAAAAAATCAAAACTTGGCCTCATGAGGAAAATGTAACATTTTAAATAAACTCAAGCCAAGTTCATTCATTTTTGGGAAGAGCAAGGGGGTCATGGGAGAGTGGGACACATGGATAGGCCCTCATATTTTTGAAAGGGTTAATTTCACCAATTAAAAAAAGCAAATATAAACACCCAAACCAAAATAATCCTAATGCTTTTTTTGAGGTTGTTTGGAATTAAACTGTTATGTCCAGAACAAGCCTTTTAAGGCAGAGCATTTCAAACTGCAGTTTGCATCTTCTCCTCCTCCAAGAAACATAGACTAGTTTTAAGGTATCTATGAACTCAGTACAAAAAGTAATTAAAACATGCTATACAGCAAACATGCATTTGGGGCTTCTAACAGGGTCTGCAAAACCAATGAAAAACAGCTGGGGTTTACCAATCAAACAAGCTTGAAAGCCACAGCCCTTAAGTTATTCATACTTCAATAACAGGAACATAAACCCTGCTCTGAAATTCAGATTAAAAAGTTTAGCTCTGGTAAGTAAATTTGAAAGTCAACCCATTTACTCCCAGCCTAGGCAGAAGTTCATCAGCAGAGTTCACAGGCATTTAAACCACCTCTGTCCCCACATACTTATTTCATGGATAAACATGCAAGTTCAGTTCTCAAGATGCCAGAGTACTCTCCCAAGTAGTGTATTTTTAAAACAGGCCTTTAGTAATGAAATCTGCTTTCTCTTCTCACAGGAATATGTGACCCTTCCCCTTACTTCACCAGTTGCCAACTGCAATGGCATAATAAAAGGAATTTGTTAAAGGAGACCAAAAAATGAGATTCTTATCCTTCCCCGGCAGACATAGCTAGAAACATTTTTGAAGGCTGGCATGATTTCTTATCCAGCCTCTACTACTAGATTTGCCTGCCTCAAAAATATAAAACCAAAAAGCTTCCTTTCTTTCCCTTCCCTTCTGCAGTGTCACTCAGCATTTATGGTGAGTACTTCTACCCCCCTCCTAATCCTGTTTCTGCCTCCACTGCAGTGACAGTCTGAATATCAACATGTAGCAATGATTCAGTTAATCTTCATCTCATTTCAAACCCTTCTACTGCTAAGTCCACTATTAGTGTGGAGTAAAGATTTATCTGAAGTCCAACAGCTCTTGACCTTTATTCCTGCCTCTAGGATTACATGAGGTGAGCTTCATCTCTTTTGCTAACAGTTAAACAATATACAGATAGATACACACTTGATTGTTCAGAAGAATTAAGGAACTGTTGCCACACTGCTTTCTATATGTAAAAAGGTCTGTAGGTGTCCTCTCTGTTGTTGTCAATATAAACAAGTCATACAGACAGGAAAACAGAGGGCCAGAACACAAAAGGAACTGGGATTCACACAGGAAAGCAACTCCTGATCCAAAAGACCTAAGTAAGGGGGGAAAGCAAATGAACCAAAGCAAGATGAACCATATGGCTATTTAATTATGGTTAACAAGCTAATTAATTAGGAGGAGACTTTTTTTTAAAATTGATTGGCTGAGCTTATGAGGTCAACATTGCTGCATTTCTTGGTTTGAAAACCAAATGTGATGCCATCTAAGCAATTTAAAAAAACTGCTTGGAATCGAGAACAGTTTATGAAGCAGGGTCTAGACTCAGCGTGATTTGAAGAAGAAAGTGAAAAAAAAGGCAGCAGAAAACTAAAAGGAATGGCAGGCGTGTGCTTAACGTATGTGCAAGCATCTCTCAATAAACGCCTGCAGGCCAGGCAGCCTGTTGGCAGAACACAACCATCACCAAGTGCCTGACCAGGACCAGGAAGGAGGGAAACGCAGGGCATGAGGAGGAGAAGTGGTACCAAGCATAAATTCACAGCTTGAAGAGGGAAGAAACTGTTCTGAGAGGGTATAAAATAAGAGACAGGAGGTACAAAAGGAAAAAAAGCTTAGTCAAATGAGGAGCATCACTGAGAACTCCTGAAGCTGTGAGGAGCATGATTCCCTTCTCCTCCTGCTGCTTGTATTACTGCACACGCAGGAGACTTTTCAACCTCATACCAGCATCCTGGATGACACACACCAGAACAAAAACAGTCTGTAGGCTTGCTGGGGATGCTTGTGATGCTGAGGGTGAGAACTAGACAGACCAGGATGTTCCCAGAAAGGAAAGAGGGTAGGCAGCAGTACTGGTTGGGGTTTCTGGCAACAATACAGCAGATCATGTTTTAAAAAAGCAAGCAGAACAATCTTGCCTTTCCCGGGAAAGCCTAACAAGCACGTGGCTGTCCTGGATAAAGCTTTAAGGGCTGTCACAAAACTAAGAGAAAGAAACCACAATCTCAGGTTTGAGAAATGAGTCGATGCTGCTGCATTTCCAAAATATCACAGCTATGGAAGTGACACATCCACAGGGTTTGGACAGCATGGGAGAGCAGGCCAACCTAGGACTTAGATGCAGCAGTGGGTTGGAAAGGAGCAAAGGAATTAAGGATGTGGGCAGAACAGGTGTTTGCAACTGCCATGCAGGGGGGCATCTATCAAAGCCAAAATTGAGGCTGCTCCTGTAACTCATGCCAGAATTCAGAGCACCTGGACTTCAGAACTTCAGCTGTGGGTTGGGAAGGGCAAGCAATGACTGCTAGTACCAAGAGACTTATTTGCTTAAGGCAACTCTTTTGGCAATTCCGGCATACCCGGTTCTGGTAGTCTGAAGAGTACAGAAATACCTGCTGCCAAAGGCAGTACTGCAGGTTGCTGTAACTGAGGTCAAAGGGACAAGATCAAGAATGGCATGAAAAGGAAGGCTGTGAGGAATTCAGAAGTACCCATGGTAGTCAAAGGATATCAAGACATCGAGGGACTCCACTGGCTGGCCTCAGGAGGAAGTCATCTAACTGTTTTTAATAGTTTTCATGCCAAGTAACAAGTCATGGGGGAACATTAGTCATGATTCAGAGAACTATAAAGCTATCATTTGAGCTATAGACTGTGCTTGGAAAACTAGGGGTAAGGATGGTTGCAAATAACTCATTTATGTGAGCAAATTTATCTGTAAGCACACAAAAGACCACCTGCACACAGAAGCAAAATCCTTATCATGCTGATATTCAGCAAATTTCTCCTGCACATTTCAGCCATGAACTCTCCAATTTCAGAATGCAGAAACTTCAATCTCTATGCAGGTTGTACTTCCCCTGCTGTATTCACTCATTATTTCTCTGACTCCTGAATTTAAAGAGCCACATTCACTCTATATCCTTCCATACCTAGGATGACTGAGAGAGGTCATTAAAGACCACCCAATATAAATGCTCTTCAATGGAAGCAGGGGTTTAAAAAGTGTGCCAGTCTGATCTCATTAACAGGAAGTATCTGGCAAACTTGGAACTTTTACACATAGGGCCTGTCAAAGCAATAGTCAGCCTCAGATCTGTTATCTTTGACCAATAATCACAGCTGTCAGCCACAATAGGAAAAAACCCCACATGGTCACTCTTCACTCTTTAGTCAACCTCCCTTTTACTTAAAAAGGTACTTCCTTTATTAGTCATAGCAGAATGCCCCTACAGAAAGGTAGCTGGCCAAAAGACCTTTTGAAATGCTATTATGTGTGTGCAGCTAGGCAATTTTGCACAAGATTGCCTTCTGTCTCATCAGTGGGGCAGTTCTGAAATACCACATGGTGACACAGAGCAAGAGAAACAGAAGCTGGAAAGGTGCTTGCATGTGAAGGTAGGGATTGCCTGAGGAAATTACACAGTAAAGCACCAAGCCTAGAACGTGGCTTCCTTACTGAAAACAAGACATGGAGTTTGCTAGAATATGTAATCAAAGATGTTGTTCAGCAGGCAGACTGTATGTGGGTGTCAGACACTTAGGGCAAAACACTTCTGCCACACTAGTTTTGTGCAGTTTTGAAGAAATTATTGCTGTGTCCCAATTTTCTTATCAGAATGGGTCAGAAGTTTTTATTTGTTCTTCATTTCCCTATAGTCTATAATAAAACAGATTATTTTGAGGAAATGTAGGTTTCAAATAGGTATTTCTTTAAAAATTGAACATATGTAGGTACGTCTCTCTTCAGGAAAATTTAACCTCTCCTACTAATATTTGCAACCTAGTCATTAGTCTTCTGTTAATGGCAACTAGATGTAGTTTCTTAGTACTGCTTCTCTCCTTTATTTATTTATTTTTTTAACTTTCCAATTAAAAAGCATCAGCATACAAAAATCAGTTGTGGATGATAGACAAACTTAACATTGTTCTCTCAGTACTTACTAGTCTTGTTCACAGAAAGATACCTAGATTGCTGTTTTTAAATAGTTCAAGATTTTTCAGTTGAGTTGGTGACTTTGAATCTAACTACAGTAAAGTAAGGCTAGCACAAAAAAAATGAAATTAGAAAATAAAGAGAGCTCAAAGTTTTGTGTTTCCTTTGCAAGCTGAGGCTTGAAATCACCATTATATCAGATGACACTAGGCACACTTCTGACTTTCCAGTAGCAAGTGCCCTGTGGAAAGCACCCAGTGTTAACACTCACAACAGTCATTGGAGTTGGCAACAGGAAGTTCCTTTTTCCCCCAGAGAAACATTCTTTACCCTACAGCAATATTTACTGTTTGGCCATGACCCCAGAGGGATGATGTGACATTAATGAAATTGGCAACATGACATCCTTTGAAGCGTGAATGTCTGACAGGGGCTGGTAAAGGGACAAAGGCAGCAGCAGCTCCAGTTCAGGATCCCTGTCTCACTTGGGTTTTATTAGGTTGAATTATTTAAAATTTAATATTCCAGCAGCTACACATAAAAATTCTTATCCTAATGGGTAAAGTAAGCTCGATTAGGTAGCCTTTCACCCTCACATCAGCATCTCATCTGCATTTTCATTTTGCACTGACACAGATATAAGCATAAGGACTGCAGACAAGTAGGACGTGCTGAGAAGCACAAGGGTAAGAGCAAGACTCCCTTCTCTAAGCTTAGTGTTTGTCAAGTTCTGGCCCAATCCCTACTTTAAGGGAGTCCTTCCAACTTCCACTTGCTTGAGAAAGATTTCTGAATGCTTAACTCCTGTTTAACTTTCTGGGCTCAAAAGCTTCTTACAGCTTTCATGTGCTGAAATGCAAATTTCTTGATGGTGACAAAATTACAGTACTTTTCCTTAAAATAAAACTGAAAAGTGATCAATCGTCATATACAATTCAAGTTTGGTTTTGAAGAACTATTAGTTCCATAAAACAAACTTGGTCCAATTACAGCTATTAGGCATTTCAATTAGGCATGTATTCAACATTTTATCTGCCTTTAACCATAAGGCATCATCACTTCAATTTCCCACTTAGCTGCCATTTTACAAATTGCTGCAATTCCACCTGCCTTCTATTCAAAAAGAAGATTATTATAAATTCAAAGGCCAATTTGAATTTGGCTTTTAAGGGCAAATTTAAGGTTTATAAAGCAGCTTCCAAGCTTCCTCCTTCTCCCTGCTCTTAAACTAAGGATTTTCTGTATGAGTAATTGTGTTTGACCTATTTATCTGCTGGCACAGTATTTTTTTTCTTTCCTTTCACAAAAAAAAGGAGAAGAGGAGGAAGGAAATGTTAAAGTAGCCTCTGCCCAATAATTTTAAACCAAGCTCTACACAGGAAGGTAGATAACGACACTTACTCTGGTTTACAAAGAATTACTTTAGCTACATTCCCCAATGCCCAGAGGGTGACAGCTGAGCAACCACTTAACAGACCAGCAAAAATGCTTCCCTGTGTGTTTCTTCAAGCCATCAACACATATCTGTGTTGCAAAGGAAGGCCTTCTTGCTAGCACACCAACTGAAAAAGCTCTCCTGATTTGGACTGATGCTAGTCTAGGCTTCATAGGGACATATACTAAAAAAAAAAAAAAAAAAGAAAAAAAAAAGAGAAAAAGTAACTTTTGGAGACATTGTCTCCATTGTCCCTGCAAAGGGAAGGGACAGGGAGTGCAGCAGCTGAGGCATTTTGGGGCTGCCATGGAGGTTTCAGGCTGAAGGAAAAAGCATCTCTCTGATCCTAGGATGCTCTACAAAAGCTTTTCAACCAAGACCATGCTGGAGGAGGAAACAGCACTGCCTTCCAAGGAAGTGTCTCCCATCAGTGAGGAAAGCTGCTATGCAAAGCAGCTGCTTACCCAAACTGCCACCTCCACCCTCAGCTGCCCCCACAGAAACTGCTGCACGCGTGTGAGACAGAGGGAGGCATGCAGAGCCCTTCTCCATGCCCCAAGCACATGCACCTGCTTTTGCATCCCTTCTACACAGCCACGACACAAACAGCAGACACAAACAAGAAAATGAACTGTGAGTACACAGAGGAGGTGGTTTTGCATTTGCTCAGATGGAAGATGTATGGTGAAGACAGCATTTACCCTGAGGATTACACACCTCCCTAATCTTGTTATTTAGCTCTGTAAGACACTATTTTTATCTACACTTTCCATATGAAGCAATTCAGGATCACCCCATAAAATATACTGTGTATTTAAACAACATTTTTCTTAGGATCAATATTTAAGTACATAAAAGCAGAAACAGGGTATAATCCAGTTTGTATCCTTGATTTCTCCTCCTTGTTTTTTTCCTTTATGTTTCTTTATCAAATCCTACACCAGAACAGAATCCCACTAACAGCAATAAATTGTCATCTACAGATTCCAAAGTGCTGCATAATTTTTATTTAATACTTAAATACCAATATGTGTGTTGTGCTGTATTTTACTGACCTGCAAGTTAGTCAAACTGACAACTGTCCTAAGCAGACTTCAAACATCTTTTTCTCTAAAAAACATGGTTTCTAAGGCCTTAGTGGACACGTTGCTGTTCAACTTGGGGTGAAACCTTAGCTCAAGAAAATAAGACTTAACAGAGACTGAAGCATCTTTTAAGACCACTCTGGACGAGACAAGGTTTGTAATTCAGTTTATTGTATGCTCTCACCTAACTGTAGATTCAAGAAGCAACTCAGATTCTCAGCATCATCTTTCATTTGTGCTGACTTCCAATAGGCCTTCATATAGCTTCTTAAGTTGCTTTAGTTTGATTTTCTTGTAACACCACTACCTACATCTATGTGACTAAATAAGCTACTTCCTTCAGAACCTTGATGTGTGTCACACTCTTGGGACCCAAGTAACAAGATGGCTAAAACATTTAATGGTGTCATTCACTAACTCAGCACACTCTTTTCAACAGTGTGTCTGACCTATGGCAGCCACCTTGAACTACATACCTGAGGTCTGGCTGGCAGTTTACTTTATTTGTGTAACAAGTCTACACAGAAAATACCAAGAGTTTCATGCCTTTCACAGCTGTAAAACTTGAGTGACTTAGGCAAGTCACTCAAAGAAACAATACCAAGATGTAATTTGCAGCTGTCTTGTAATTGAGTTGGCAATTTGGTTATTACTAGAGGCATTTTTACCTCTGAAAAGACCAAGCTGTTAGTACAGAAGGAACCACTAACAGTCAAAAAAACCCTTTAGCAAAACCATTCTGTAAGAACTGCCTAGAAATGGGTAAATAGCACCCACTAAAAAAAGAGGGTCAAGTGAATAAAGACACCAGTACTCCCCAAAGCGAATACTGATATTGGAAAATGCAACAGCTAAACCCTAATAACCTCAGCCTTCATGGATCAAGCAATCTGTTTTGAGTCTGCACAATGCAGGTAGTTCTGCAAAGCATCCATTTCAGAGACTAACAGTAATTATTTGACTTTTAAAGTCTTCTACAGCACTTGATCCCTGGAGCACTTAAATGCAGAAACCAATAACCTGACACTGAATTTCTGTACTCTCTATTCATAGAAAATTCTCCTCAAATGCAGGCTATACTGAAAAATCATCAGTTTCTCTGACTCCAGTGTTTCTATTTTATAGCAATTCAGAACACATCTGTCAGGCTTTTACACAAGACTGTTATTCAAGACTGGCTTAATTTATTACTGTAAAACAATCCTAAGACAGTTTTAATACAAGTTCACCTCTAAACAAAACAAAAAAAATCAGGTAGTCTAAAGTGACTACATTCATTCATAGTCTACAGCTGTCATGTTACAGAACTTTCTAACTTGTGCTGGAATTAGACTCCTGTGGACATTTGCAGGGCTACTACAAAGCAGGAGGTACCCCGGTACTTTGTTAGGCCACGTAATTCCAAAAGATTTGTTCCTCAAGCTCAGCAATTCAAAGGGCACATGATGGGCTGATACAGCTGCACAATTGACTGGCCAGAGCACATCAAGCTTTAGAAGATACACAGGTTTTGAATAAATGCCGTCCAAGAGAAGATTGTTGCAAACTGAATATACCTTGAACACCTGGTCTAGAGGGATACAAAGGTATTTCTTATAAAAAGATGAGCAGGGAGTAAATGGTGTTGAATTAATTCACTCTAACTACAACCATTTCAAGAGAGGTAGACATTATCTTATTAGGGTTTTTATTAAGAGAAAAGGAAAGTAAGACTGTCCAATGGAAATAAGATATCAATCAAATGCCACTGAGATTTAAATGCAAACTAGCTGACCCCCTTTCTTTTGTTCACCCACCAAAAAAAACCCACCCTCACCAGCCAACTTCCCCATAAGAGATGACTTCCTTTATTCCTTTAGTTATTTAGAAAAAACTGAGTGGCAGTGACAACTTAATGTAGAAGAGGAAGTAGTGATAATTTTAAAAGTCAGTCATGGCTTTTTTGACAAGTCATTAGCCTAAAATCATGGGCCATTATTTCCTGACACTGTGACTATCACTGACAGTCACAAGGTTATGGAGAACATTGCTCAGAAAACCCTCACTGTAAAACAATCAATCTTGTTATTGAAATGTTTGTATGTGGGAGCATATCACACCCATAACCCTTCCTACCATAAAGGAACCAAACATTTCAGTATCAGTCCCATTCTGCCCCGACCCTGCCTCCTGGTCTGTGCTACCTGCAGTCCTCAAGTGTCCAGGAGTTCTTACCTTTACGCCATGGCCAACATCATCCAGCACCGTGTAGTCTATAGGTTTTCGAATATACCTTACAGGACGTTCCATGTTCGCTGGTGCTATAATTTTGTGAGTTCTTGATGTGTTCTTATTGGTCGTCAAAATGCCTATCTCTCTGCGAGCGACCTTTTCTTTATGGATGTCCACAGTCTAGATTAAAAACAAGAAAGTACGGGTTTCTTTAGGCATTTGCTGGTTTTTTTACAGAGCTAGCTACATGTTTAGGTTTCACTGTTAGACAAAGAGTCTGAACTGAGTTAATGCTGCTGGAAGGATGCCAGACTATTGATGAAATTAGTTTAATCTACACAAATGCTGTTAGAAAATTACACCTTAATAAAATAACCAATATTAACAATAAAATTACAATTATACGTTACTGCTTCGACACTTTAAAGACACTATGCAGATACAGTCCTCACAGATTAACCCTCAGCACTCTTATGACTGACACTGGTAATAAATTACTCCAGCTCCACAGCTGGGAAACCAGGACAGACAAGCTAAGCAATTTGCTCAGAGCCCCAGAGGGGGACTAAGCTTGGGAAGTCTGTGTGGTAATTTCTTTCAGCAAAGCCATCAGTGCATATCAGAGTGAGAGTCTGCACAGGGAGGGACTAATTTCAGCACTCAGGCTAGTTTCAGTCATACTGTTCATAGCAGCTTTACTGAAAGGATAAAACAAAGCTTTAAAGATGCAAGTAAAGGAATATAAAATAGGCTGCATTTTATTCAGGGGAAAAAAAACCCACAGAGACAAAGATCAGTCCAGCAGTCTGAAAAATCAAACTAAGCTTCACATAACTGACACATTCTTCTACATAGAATATAATCACGGCTTAAACCCTAGCTGAAGAATAGGTGCAAATCAAGCACTGGATGCCAAAGGAAGTCCCATTTCTAGGAAGTCTATTTCAATATTCAGGGATTGAATGTACTGGTTTAAGTACCTACTAGAACCTCAGGATCTCATTGAAGGAGATAGTATCTGACAAAAAAAAAAAGCCCCTTTGAGCAAAACCCATCAAGCCACTACTTGATCCACTGAGGAAAATAAATCTTAGTCTATAATCATCAATTCCTCCTAGAAAGGCTATCATACAAAAAATAGTGAAGGTTCAGTAAGAAAGAAAAATCCTTGTCATCCTAAATCCTGCCTCATTTAGGTACATTTCTAAAAACAGTTTAATCTAAAATGAATGTTGTGATGTGCAAGGTTTTGTTTAGTGAAGCAGAGTCAAAGATGAAGCAAAAAATTAGCTGATATTTCTACTTCTATATGAGGCAAGATGAAAATAGCAAGATTAGTATTCAGGAAATTAACATTTCTAGGAAAGCCAGCATTCAGTGTTCACTGTGAAATGTCTTCAGCTGAACTGTTTTTTTCATTAACTGGTGCACATGCTCCAATAATCTTAAATTCTCCTGACTACAAAAACACAAACCCTTCCTTAACAGTTTTGATACACAGCATTTTGGATTACAAGCAGGAATATAGGTAGAGAAGCACAGAAAAGCAGTGATACCAAGCAATTTTTTTTCTCTGCTTAAGCTAAATAGCAGACAACTTGTAATACTGCAAAAATTTCTTTTACTTTGGAAGGACACAGAATCTTAATAGAAATAAGAGTTGTAATTTTCCAGAGCAATGCAAGACATTAACTATGTGTGTCTGCATTAGCATATTTTGAATAAATTAATATTTAATTAATTCCCAGTAAAACTTTGGAACAAGCTTTACTGTTCTAAATGTGCAGGCTCTGAAAAATCCCCAAGTCAGGAATTAAAAAATTTTCAGATGAGACAATCCTACACATCAAGTATTGGCCTGCATCAGTATCAGGTATCACCCACTGCACCCACATTTTCTCTGGCAGCTGATTCCACAGATGACAGAATGAAGACTAAAGAATGAGATTAGTCTAATTTTTTCAAATGCAGCTATTATTTGTTCTTTTTCTTTTAGAGACTGAAACACACACATTAGTTCTGCCTTCTCATTGTTTCCTTCATCTTGCTGAAAGAATTATATGAGTGCTGTGCTACATGTTCATCTCTCTTCCAAATTTTCTACACAACCTTTCTGTTCAATGATGACAGCAGGTCAAACTCTTTCATAAAAAGCCACTCTTCATATTTTGTAGTACATGAGAAATGCACAGGAGAGAAAAAGAACCAATTTTAAAGTCCCCTGAATAACACAGCAGTTTAGGAGGCTGAGAATATAAATTTAAAAAACATACAACAGTGTTTCAAAATAGTTTTTAAAAATACAGCTAGGTCCCTTGAAATAAATCCATACATTTACTTCATCCTCCCAAATCAAATCTGTTGTTACTAATAAATTATTTATTTTTGTTCAGTGGATGGATGACGATGTGTCTTTATACTAAGAGTTCTCTTAACACTGATAGCAAAAGAAAAAAAGACAAAACAAAATAAAGCTCTTCAGAGTACAAAAAGATGCATCTTTTCCTTGCAGGTGGTCCGTGAAACAACCTTTCCTCCCTCCAATGGACAATGAAAATTCCGTAAGTTACTGGAACAGAGCGTAAGAAATTCCAGGAACAGATGCTGTACCATGCATGCTTTGGAAACTGACTTAAGTAATTTTGCAACAAACTGTTGTTAATGAAAATACCTCTTAGAGCAGGAAAAGACTATACATTAATTTTATGAGACAGCTTATCCAAAATTAAGTACTGAGCAATGATTTGTAACGTCTTGGCACAAATTTCAGTGAGGCAAACAAATAAAAAGTGGAGTATCTGTACCACAGTGCAGGGCCATCAACAGGGCACACATGTAAATCCTGAAAGGCATTCAGACATGCCTGTGCAAGGGACTAATTTGCTGTTCAAAGCAAACGAGACTTCAACTCCTACCACATCTGGTGCACCGGAAAAACAAGGCAGGATTTTACCCTATGCAAAGCAAAGGCTCACAGCATATGCTTTGCCCACAGCAATAGGCTGCCCATCAGAACTAGTAGACAACTTCTTACTTTTTCAAGAAATTACTGAGGTTTTTTTGATCTGCGTATTCTTAAGTCTTATGTGAACATTCTGCAAAACAAAGCACACAACAGTTGGTCATTCCTGTATTTTCATTTATATCTATCTGCTTCATGTTCATGTGGAAGATTATTGTTTAGTCATATGCAATGTTTTTCACTTTCAAAAGAGGAAAAACTCAACACACAGGAAATTTTTAGTAGGACAACAAAGCTTTTCAGACATTCAACAGTTAATTTCCAAGAAGGACAAGCCATATATACCAGGTAACAGCCAAAACAGACCATTCTCAAAGCTCTGGTCACACTTGACATAGTGTGTTTGCTCTGAAACAGTAACAAAACAGCTAAACAGTAGTTAGTTTGTGATTTCACCCACAACACCTATTTTGAGATATCAAAGATGGAGAGGAGCAAAGTATGGCTAACTGGCACGGGTCAGCAGAGGTTAACAAGAACTTGCATGCAGTCAGAGCAGCTTCAGCTATCTTCGGTCTGTGTTGGAACAAATACATAGCATAATTTAAAATTTCAGGACTAGGACAGGGATTTTCACTCCTAGACAACATAATCCAGTGAGACAAAGCCCAGGTATATACTGATTTGGAGAAGAGGGAAGAGACAGTCCTTCCAGAGGCACAATGTGTTTCCTTTGGGAAGCAAATTTAAATGAACCTGTCAAACAAACTCCTTTACCATTACAACTGAGTGCCAGGGACTACGCCAGCTAATCCAGAAGCTTGGACATTGAAGGAACTGTTAATTATTAGCTGCCTTCACTATTTATCTTCTTCAAATCATGTAAAATAAAAAACAACAAACAGTTGAACAACAGGATGTAGAGTTAAAGTTTAACTATTTGCTTCCTTATAAGTAGCCTCAAGGCCAAGTGAAGCACAGCAATGATACAGCAAATAGTTGTTCTTTTATTATCCTGTGCTGCAGATACCACTCTACCCACGTGCTAAAATGTGCTAGCCCAGAATAAACAATTTACAATAAGTAGACACTGAAGTATCTCTGGCCAAGCTAATATGAGGGTATCTAAACATTTTAATAAAGCTCACACATATGGGACTATTAAAATAAAAAAGGAAAAAGAGAAACAATTCAAACTTCTACAATCCTTTTACTCCTGAACCACTGCAACTCAAATTTATAAGTTAAAGGAAGAGCAAAAAGTCACTTCAAGGACATTTTCTTGATCTTAAAAAATCTAACATTCAAGCACATAAGACCAAAAAAAAAATCCCAAGATTACACCACCACTTTTAATGACAGCTTTTCAGGCCATTTCATGCAGTGCTTTAAAGAACTTTCACATCATACAATTGCCCTGTGCCGCACAGAGCTGCAAGCCAGTAACTTTTCAGTTTGTCCCTAAACTCACTCAGAGAAGAAGGAATGTAAGATCACAATCCACAGACTTCCTTAATATGCTAATTTCTCTAAAGCAAGAAGACAAGGAAGACCAAGCAGCTTGCTACTGGCAACAGTTTTCTGTAATTCTGACATTGTTTCCCTTTTTTGCTTTTTCAGTTTGTGGTTAAATACAGGGTTGGGTCTCTTACTACCGTTTTATTTCAGGCAAGCAGAGCCCTGATTACAGGTCATCAGTGCTATACATATCTCAGTGTCAGCAGAATAGATTACAATTACTTTATACAAACAAAACTGAGACATATCAGCCATGCAAGCAGCATGACCTGCTAGCACTTCCCACCCCATCTTCCTACTGCACTGGCTGTAATCCCATGTCCTGAGGCTCAGCAACCTGCTCTGCACAAACGTGCTGCTGTACCTCCCCAAAGGAATCCACTCCACATCTGAACTCCTGGGGACATTTTGGGGCAGCTCAACGCAAGAGGGACAAACTCTCAGTGTGTCCAGAGGAGGGTGACCAAGATGGTGGAAGACCTCAAGGGAAAGCCACACAAGTGGCTGAGGTCACTTTGTTTCTTCAGCCCTGAGAAGCGAAGGCTGAGGGGTGCCCTCATCCCAGCCCTCAGCTTCCTCAAGGGGGGCAGCGTGCAGGGAAGGTGCTGATCTGCTCTGGTGAGCACAAATAGGATATGAGGAAATGGAAGTGGAACATGAAGCCATGTGAGGGGGATTTCAGACTGGACATTAGGAAAATATTCTTCACTGAGAGGGTGGCTGGTCACTGGAACAGGCTTCCCAGGGAAGTGGTCAGGGTCTCAAACCCGTCAAGAGTTCAAGGAGCACCGAGATGACACTAAGTCATATGCTTGAGCTTTAGGGAGTTGGACTCTATTACCCTCTATGATTTAACTTTAAATGTTTCTATGCTAAATACTGCATCATGGAATTCCAAGTTAATGGAGAGAACAGTATTTCATCTATTCCATACCTGAACAGTGAGATTCTCTTAACCAAAGGACATTGCTGGCAGTAAAGGATAAAATAACTGCTTAAGAAAAAAAACCCTTAAAACCTCTAGTCAAAGACAAGCCAACTGGAACACTAGATTTGACATATCACATCACAGCAATCCATCAAATATAGTATCTTCTTTCAGCAGAAACTGTGCCTGATGTGACACAAAATAATGGGCAAAGGCACAGGTTTCAGACTGAACCCTGTCAATAGAACTCTGAGACGCATGGGACAGTGAGGGGTGCAGAGAAAGTTTTGTTTTCTTCCTCTGATACAACTGTCTGCATTCCAAGCTTACTTCTTCAGGTTTCAATATGAAAGGCAGTATCTGTTCTACTGCCCACAAAAAATCAGTCACAGCTTCATATTTAATTGGTCATACATAGCAGTAAAATACACATAGTTAAAAACTTTATTACACAAACAAATATTTTCTACTACAAGTTCACATACACAGACTATAAAGTATTTTAACCAAAGAAAACAAAACTTAAGAAACAAACACTAAGGTGCTGTCGGCATCCCTTAATAAATAAAAACAACCCAAACCCTCACTCTTTGCAATCTGTTCCTAAACCCAGCTTTAATATTAACCCTTACTGTCACTCTCCAAAACAACAGATTCCATTGTCTTCCCATATAATTTATACAATAAGTTTCCCTGAAATGAAAATAAACTGGTGAGACTAAGACCATCAGCTTGTTCTGTTTTAGAAATACAAATTTATTCCACTGCTACTTCCAGAAAGAACACATATTTAGTAAGACCTTTTAAATATATGAGTTATGGTTGAGTAATGGTGCTGAAGAGACCTGGACAATGCACGTTGCACAGGCCACCTGCAAGGAAGTCAGTCTGACCTACAAAAAGAACAATGAAATCCCCAGCTTTAATGAGCTCAGTCAGACAGCTAACTTCTTCAGTGAGAGCACCATTTTATGCTGTTACTTTGTAAATAAAATTCAACACAGGGAAATGTGATCATATTTAAACTGCAAATAAGTATTCTACAGAAAAGAACCATTATGGGCTCAAGACACATCAGGCATGAAAAAGCACAAGTGAATAGTTTGGGGTTTTATGATGTCATGTACAACCAGATATCTACACAATGTTACAAATTACATATTTCACTAACTCTTGATGAAAGTGCTTGTAGCTCAGGTATTTGACTTGGAACTATTGCTTACATATTGTCAGGTCCACACCAAGATACTGTTCAAGAAACTCAAGAAATTTACCTATAGAAATAAAATAGTTTACTTCCTTCTCTTGATCAGGAGAATCCAAGTACTAAGCAGTCCTGGTCTCACAGAGGCCAGAGAGAGCAGAGCATCAGCACAACTGGCATGGGTCACCCTTGTCTATCACTGTGCACACGTTTATTCCATGGGGATCTCCTCCAAAGTATGAGGCTGTACTGGCATTGGGAACTGGAACCATCAATTCCATTGACTAGAAATTGCTTGACTGTGCCAGGTGTTACCATACCAACTCAGTTACAGACCAAAACTGGTCAGTTTGGTGAGCATTTACCTCTTCCCAGTTCTTCAGCACAGACAATGGGTTACATTAACCAACATCTGAGAAGCATATAAATAACTGAATGAAACTTTGACTGAAGTACTGCCCTGTTATTAGGGACTGGCAGAGTCAATCCTGTCTCTTAAGGTTGAAGACTGATGCAATCTTCTGTAATGCCCAGTTAGCTACCAACTGGGTGAAATTCAAGTCCCTAGTCAGCTTTGAACAAATTTCATATGAAGGCACTGTACTAGATGTTTTATATTGGCTATTTTTCACTCTCATAATAAAAAGGGAGCAGCCTTTCTTACCATTCCCCTCCTCAAAAGAAGATTTCAAGACATTTTTAACAGCCTCTTGGACAGTAACTGGAATCAAGTCTGCTAAAGGACTGTCAATTTGTCAGTCAATCAACAGAAGAAACCCAGTGCTAGCAACAAACAACAGTTACTAGATGAAAAGAAAAAGGGACATGCTTTTTCCAGTTCCCCAAATTCCTTTAAGAGTATAAGGATTTCAAGACCTTTTTATTTCACATAAACAATCCTTCAATCCAACTTTTACTAAGGCAAATAGTTGCCTGAACACCATTACCTAAATTCATCTGAGAATCCTCAGAATACCCTGCCATGCCTTTTGAACCTGCACCATGAAAGTAAGGTTTCCTACCACTCTGAAGTATTTGGACATCCGAGTTTCACCTTGAGTGTTTGCTTTGTATGGGGTGCTGGCAATGTAGGAGGTAATTGAAATAGATTTAAGAGTTGTATTTCCAGAGCTGGAAACCCAGCAATGTTTTCTGGTAGGTTTATATAGAAGCCTCTCACACATTCTCTTCAGCATACAGACAAGTGACAATAGTAGGACAGGCTCTCCAGAAAGCTTCATCTCCTCAAGTCCTGGTAAATCCAGGCCTCTTAAGGTAAAAGGCTAGAGTAGCCAGATAAGCCACATCTCATGTAATCTGATATGCCACCTTCCTTTTCCTGCACACAGGGGTCACATTCAAGAGCTTTCACAGATTAACACAATGAACTAAGACCATCAGCACAGATATATACAGCAAACTTTCACAGTCCATATAAAACATTTGTCACCAGCAGAGGGGGAAAGGCACTAGAGAGATCAAAGGAAAAATAATGAGAGAAACACTAAGCCCCACTTCCAAAAGTAACTCATATGTAAAGGTACACTTTTAAAATACATTTCCAGACATAAAATATAAATATATATAAAAATAAAATCACAATGCTAACAATGCATTTGACTAATATTATCCAATGAAGAGGAAGATTTAACAAGTGTTGACAGTGGGCCTTATTTTGACAGTTTATCACTATTTCTTTGATTATGTCTGAACACAGATTATATGTCAGCTTAATCCTATGGAGCTAGCCCCTGATTTAGAATTAAAATCTTTTTTTATATACACTAGCATTTTTTTCTCAGATTCCCCTAGCAATTGCCATAGGCATAAAGCAAACCAGACTTCAGCAACATTTGAAGATATTTTATACCTTCACAAAGACTTTTTTTTCTGGAATATTGGGACAGCTATAGGGGGTGAGTGATCAGGGAGTGAAGTATACCACAGACATCCCATTTACTCAGCACTGTATGTTTCTAGAATTCAGAAGCACAGATGTAAAACAATAACGCACAGTTTCATAGCAAGTTTAAGCTGTATTCATTTCAAGACATACATAACAAAAAAATTATTCCTGACTAATAGAACATGTGCTTGCAAGTTTTTAAAAAAGAAAAAAGTCTTGTTAAAATCAAGAAACTGAAAACAGAAGCTAGAGAAACAGGCTTAAAAATTACTAGCAATATACAATTAGCCTCACATTTACCCTTTCCTCCCAAAGGAAGGAAGATTCACTGAGAAGATTCACTGAAAATTGGAACCAAACTGAATCCCAATTTCCACAACATGACCTGTGGAGTGGCACATACGCCTATACAACAGCACAGAAAAGGAAAAAGAGAGGCCTGTTCAGCTAAAGGATTATTTCTATAGATGCTTTTCAGAGTACCCTATTGGCAAATCTAGTCATGCATTCTGCTGGAGAAGCTGAGCAGAAAGAGGACATGGGGCAAGGACAGACCGAAGGGGCTGGGAGCAGGTACACAACATTCTAGGACAAGAATCAGAGCAAAGAAACCAGCCCACTCGTCCAAGAGCCAGACTTGAGTTCATGCCTGGTTTTTCTTTCCTGGTGCCAAGTGCAAATGGAAGGACTGCTATGGAGGATACATATTCATCTCTCAGACACCACTGAAGGAAAGAAGTTTCTCACATTATTCTCTTAATGGCTATTTCAGGCATGTTCATGCAAGAGGCTGATCAGATAAAATGAAGCACCTGACAGAAGCCAGTAGGTCTCACCTGTGAAATGCCACCTCACAGAATTAGGGTCTATGAATGAGAAACATCTTTGGAGAGACACAAGGAAGTCTCATCACACCCTCACCCCCTGCTCCCCACTTTTCCCCAGCTGAAAGGAAGATGATGTCAACACAGAGCATAAGGAGGGGAGGTCCACAGAGTATCTCTTGGAACAGGGAGAGGGATGTGGGAAGTAAGACTGGCATATGGTGACTGAAGGCAAATGGAGTTTAAGTCCTACAGAGGAGGAGATTTTTAGCAGCTCTGGAGAGGCCCTTATGGAAAGAAAACAGTTAACAGCTCTCTCTCCTCTCCACTGCCTTGGTGAAATGCCAGAAGCACTTTGCTAAAGTTCACATAAGCATGGGGGAAATGGAACTTCAAACATCTGGAGTATGGAGGTCAGACAGCGCTGCAGAAGCAGCTGGCCTGCACGCAGGAGGCGGCTGTCTGCCAGGATGCCAGTGACAGAAGAGGTGGGACGGGTCTGTGGCTGAAAGCAAGAGCCTGGAAAAACAGCAGATTGAAGTTCTATTCCTGGCTCTGCCAGACTTCCTGCGCTATGCCAAGCAAGGAGCTTTGCTGCTTGGGCTTGGAGCTGTGCACCTGCAGCAGCACCAGGAACAGACAGAATTCAGGTGGGCACAGGTACAGGCAGCACTGCCACAGCTGCCTGCTCTGGGCACAGGGACACTGACACATAAGCCAGATTTCTCTGTTAAACACCCTTCACTGATGTTTTTAATTGCTAATGAAAATGTGAGTTACAGATAATACTTCCTGTGCTTTGGGAAAACCTACCGCCAATTTTAACCTTTTGAGCAAACTAAATGTACATACACTGCAATAAGAAATGCATTATGAACATTATTCATTAAAAAAAAAGCACTAGCCTTCCAATGACCTGTGATACATGTTTATATGGAGTACAACTTTTTTTGTGTGTATGTTCTAGATAACTTTCTTTTCTTTCAAATGCAACTGCTATTTCGATACCTTCTTCAAGAGCTTGAGTATAATAAACAGATAGAAAAAAATGCATCACTAATGTAGATATCTGTGGGAAGACACAGAAGAGGAGACAAGGCATCTATTTCCACCTGCCTCCTAAAGTCTGTGGCTTTTCAGCATCCAAGAAAGAGAAACAGCTTCCATGGTGTTATTCCCTGTTCTGACACAAAATCCATGATCACTCTAGAATATGGTTTCCAGTGCTTGCAGGAGATTCAGCTGTGGTTGAACTTCACACCCCACCCTTCACAAGTGCTGCACAACAGGAAGCACAGACCCAACTCTGCATCAGATCAAAACTACAGCACATGGCAAATTAACAGCTGGTAACCATTCACTTGAGTTTCACACTGCGACAAACACCTTTCTGCATGTCAGTTCTTTTACTCAGCCCTTCCTGTGACCCACCACCTCCCCTTCACCAAGACAGGATTCCAATAAGAGAACTATCAAGGTACACCCCTCTCCTCTAGCGTTCTACACAGTGAACTGAACAGACATTTCAGTGCTTAAGTAACATCAGTTGTGATTAAGATCACTCTTTAAAGTGAAAGACACTCTGAAGCAGAAGTGTTTCAACAGTACAATCTGATGGACTTTTGACAGAACAACATTTGGGATGTGTAGTCGTGTTACATTTGTATTCAACCCTAAAATGCACAAAAAGCAGATAAATGCTTTTGATTATGCAAAGTCAATATTCCAGCTGTATGTGTAAGTGTATTTAAGTGTGTGAAATTAGATATCAGTAACTTCAATTTTTTTTTTGCTGGGTATTCCTGAAGATAGGCATGACTAAGTCAATTTGAAAGAAAAAAAAGAAGAAAAAGAAACTAAATATGCTTATGCAAGCTTCCACATAAGATTTCCAACATTTTAAATTAGCTCACTGAGTTCCTCTTCTCCTTACTGGAAGCAGTGCACTTGACTAGAATTAAATAAAACATACAAACCTAAATATATTTTTGACTGTAGGAAAGCACAACAGAAAGGAAAAATTAAACGGCTTCTTCAGTAGTTTAGACTCACTAATGAACCACCAAGGGAGTAGAACAAAACTGTATGTCAAACGAAAAGCATTTTGTGTGCCAAAAAAAGCAACTTCACAGGAGATGAACATGTGCAATTGCAAAGAGCCCTGCAGGTGGCTGAAAAGGAAACCATCTAAAAAAAGTCTATGAAAAATAAACTCAAAAGAACAAGTCTGAATTTTCTGAAAGTTTGTCTGAGGTAAGACGCTGATAAAGCAGTAACAATGACAAGTCAGAATTGCTCACGCCTGAACAACAATAACAACAAAAGCCCAAAGCCCAGTACTTCACATTTAGTTGTAAGCTGGCAAGTCAAACTGGGAAGAGCATGGGACAGAACTCACACTAAGAGAAAGTGAGCTAATATTGCCTTAGCCTTAATATTTCACCTTTTCAGTGTTTTATTTAATCAACTCTAATAGCAAAAATATTTTCCAGTAATAAAGGTCATGTTACATGGATGGGATAGAGAATTTATTGTATATTTCAAAATAATTTTTATGCTAAAGAATAACAAAACTCACATATAAAACCTATTTTTATTTATCATGTGTATTTACTTGAAAGTGGTCTGGATTAATTTTCAGACACATACTTTTCTTAAACCAAGAAAATCTCAACCACCAAACGACCTAAAACCAACAGAAAAATACACATGCACACATAAATATACAAACACATACACAAAAACACCTCTCCGAAGCACCTCCCTTCTCTGCATGAATTCAGGGCCCATGAAACATCTAAGGCTGACAGTTCTGAGAGAGACTGCGTCCCCCACACATAAAACAAGGACAACATATGTTGGAATGACGATGGGTATCCTTTAGCTACCTGCAGACATAGTTTGATTACAAATCCCCAAGGCACAGTGTTCCTTCTATCCCTCTTTGATCATGTCATTTGAAGGCAGTGACATGAGCTAGTGGGAGATTGCTGAGATTCTGGCATGTCTTCATTGCAGACTAAAGAAGCTGGGTAGTTGTAAAAGTCCTTTATTGCATGGCTAAATCAGCCTCATGAAGGCAGAGTTACTATAGTTTGTGCCATTATGCAGAAAGTCTTCTACCATAAAGTCCCCAAGTCCCATGCAGAAGCAGCGGCAACATCTGTAATCTGTGTTCCATTTGTGGTGCTGGTGGTGGTCCTGCAATCTCTGAGCAGTGAATTTTTATTTTATTTTTAATCAATCAGTTACAAACAAGGTTCTACTACTGCCTTGTTGGACCTATCAGAATTTAACATTGATGTGCAAATGTAGTTGCAATTTCTTACACAAATTCTACGTACATAACTATCTGTTCTATCTAGGAATGCTAGCAAGGCCACATTATGTTTTCATTATGTCTAGAACTTAGTTAACTTTGTAAAAGGTGATGGTACTGAACTTTAAACTATGCTCTAGGGCTTTTTCTTACTAAGTAATACAGTCTCTTATTTGCTTAAGACACTTCAAATATTCTCAACTTATTTAAAACTAAACTTATATTTCTACTTCATGTCTATGTGGATTTATATATTTTAGTTTCTCTGAAGGTTTTAATTCAGCCCTCACATTTCTTAGTGCTTCTGAGCCTGTGTGAATGAGGCCCAGAGGGATTTGCATCCCAACAGGAGATATGCTGGCTTTCAGCTGGGTCAACACTGCACCAGGAGTAACTCATGAGTATTAATTAAACAGCCATCACGTGGCTAAAGGCCACACTATCTACACCACAAACATTCTTGGATTACTGCCATAAGCACAGCTTATCCTATATGAAATGTCTGTTTCCCATTTCCTAAATGTTCGAGGGTTCAGTATTCCACTTTGTAAACAAGAGAACTACTAAAGTTTTGGAGTTTTAGAAGATTTTTTTAATAAAAATGCAGGCAAGATGTTATAGCAAACAACTTTGTTGCAACACTCTGAGGTGCTACTCCCATGGGGTGATAACCACCAACAGTGATATTTTTCCTCTTGTCTCCCCTGCCCATCAATATAATAGGGTGGCAGAAACAATCTTCAGCCACTAGAGATTCCAATCTAAAAGCTGGCAGTACATATATTCTACTTTACAGTTCACTTACTACCCATACTACTATCTTCTGCACATTACTGTAGCAAAGAGCTCTTCCATGTCCCTTGAATACCAAAACAACTAGCATCTGACAAGTTCCTCGCTTCTGTTTTCAAAGACAAATACAGAACAAAACAGATCAACTTTCTGAAGCAGCCTGTCCTTCCTCAAACCCCCTTCAGCAAGAACGTACATCAACAGAGGACAAGCTTAGAAGCATCATGAACTTCCATCAGCACAAACTTCTCACAAAAACAGAGTTTCCACAGCATTGCATGTGGATGCCTATTAAGATACTCAGGCAAAAAAGGAGAGTTGACAAAAATTCCCCCACATGTTTCCTAAGACTGCGCTACTATTTTGGACTGAGTCATACAGACTTCTTGCAATTTGGGATATATTAAGTAAAAGCAGAAGACAGACAAGCAAATCACAAGCATGCATGACATTTACCAGTTTAACAGGGTGGGAAAGAAGGGCCAAGCCAGAGATGAAATTGCTAAGGCTGCTCTAATTCTCCACTGCCATTTTTATTTCCACACACAACTCAAACAGGAAGTTACATTGTTTCTGTAAATGGATTTCCCTTTAGCCTCCCAACTCTTGGCCATGACTGATATGAAATACTGCAGCTACATCTGTTGGTAACATCCACATGGCCTCAGAAGTCCTAGCAGCACTTACCCCATACTGAGCCACAACCTTATCCACCCAAAACTTTTTCTGACTAAGGTAGGGCCTTCTGACTTAGACTAGAGAGCTTAGACTAAGAAGAAACTGTGCCATCATTCAGCCCCTCCACCAGTATCACATCTCAGGCTTGAACATGCACACACCCAAAAGTGAGGTCCTGACTCTGTTCTGTGCAAGAGTCTGTTCTGTGCACCTGAACACAAACACCGCAGCCTGACAGCAGTGTTAAAAGAGAGTACAAGCCTTGAAGAGAAGTCTTGTGTGTAGGCACAGAAACTCAGGCACACCACTATGTCCCTGCTGCTGAATGTATTATCCTACCATTGCTACAGTCAATTCATTAGACTGATCATGTGCTCAGAAATTAGCCATTTCTACTGTGCAGTTATTATAATGATTAAATATGATTGCAAGCACTTGGGGAGAAGCAGAGCATCAGCCACTGGAGAGAACACAGAGAATGAAGCCAGAAAAGCCGCTGGAAGTCTGCAGTTCTCAAGACCTTGTCTCCAGGATAACTGAGCCCACAATTCAGGGAATGAGGGGCTGAGAACAAAACACTGCCTGTCACAAGAGAATGGCAGGAAAAAGAAGACTGGCCATCTCCTACTGTCACTTTAGGCAGAGGTTATACATACCCTACACAAATATTGACCACTGAAGCGTTCACAGAAGTGAGAAGGGCAGAGGGTTGCCCTGGTGAGGCTGCTCCAAACACCATGATGGTTTATAAGCCTCTGAACCACAGAGTTTCAAGAGCAGCTCTACCACTGCACAGTAACAACCACCACAGACATGTGCATGACTGGACACTGATCTGTGCAGCTCTGGACAGCTAAACACACACTGAAGAGCCACTGAACGACTGCAAGAAACCTGAGTGCACAGGAAAGTGGTGGGGACTGATGAACTGCTACCTTAATCAGAGAGGGAGGTGCTGCCCAGTTCCCCAAGAGATGAAGGAGCACAGCACAACACAATTTAGTGAGCTACAAAGCACACAGCTGTGCAAACTGCTGTGGCCTACCTCCCCCCACTGCTTTGGTAAAGTCTGGAGAGGTCAATGGACTTTTTGGATTTAAACTGATTTTAAACTGGATTTTATCCATTCAGCAGTAGAGTGTGTTTACTCTGAGAAGTATACAGCTAATATAAACAACAACTACGCATTTGTTTTAAGAACTACCACAACTAAGGAATCTGGGCAAATGGGCAAGAGGGGAAAAGTACACAGGAAAAATATCCAAATAAGATCTGCAGACTGTTCACAATCTGTTTTCCCAGGATGTTTGCTTAAGTCACATAATTGTTTGCAGAACCTCTGCTTTCTAAAAATGCACTTGAAAAAATTCATTCCACATTTTCTTAAATCAATTTCTACTGATCAGACGATGCTTTTCAATGTTATCAAAGTAGGTAAACTGTCATTATCCAACAGTGACCAGTCAGCAGCCTTCTCTGAAACATATTCTAGGCAAATATTTCACATGAAAATTATTTGAAAAATTTTTAGAATACTGATTTTTTTGAATGTCAGATATAGCCAGTCCAAGTATTTCAGCCAGCTCTACTAGAGAGCACCTCTGGAGAAATTTCTACATTGACTGAAGGACTACACATTAATGCAGCTTAACAAAACGCATCTTAAAGTTGTTGAGCTGAAAATAAGATGTCAGTAACTTGGAGTTGTAGTCCCCTCACTCTCCTTTTGCTCCCACATCCGGATGTCCAGAAGTATGAAGCAAGCTAACTGAGAGTGAAGCTTGATTCTTGCTGCCAGCCCAGAGGCACACTGCACTGCAGGAGGAATTTGCTGCTTAAAGCAGCAAAATCCCCAGCGACTGAAGTTGAGTTTTGCTCAGTGAGGGCTTATGGAAACCATCCCCCACTTCCTGAGATTTTTGTTATTTATTCATGTGCCACAGCCTGAGCTCAGAAAAGGGAAAAACTTGTTATTTTAACCAAAGCACCATGAACACCCCCAGAAATTCTCTTCTCCAGTTTTAGCATTTGGATGCCAGAGTACCATCAAATGCTACCTCTACATCATGGGTTCTTCCAAACTGTAACAGATGCAGTACTTCTGAGGCCAGCTGTCATGCTGCCATCAAAACAAGGCACTACCAGACATATCTACAGATCTGAACACCGTCCATAACACAAAACCAGATCTACTTAATTACATATTAGTTTAGGATGAGGCTAAACCAGGGATATGTAAGTGGTAAGATGGCCATCCTCAGGTGTGAAGAGTGGAATCAATAAAATAAAGGATGACCTGGATTCTATCAGCTTACAGGTGATACAATCCTATCGGTGCTGGCTCTTAATATGAGATTTAGAGTGTATGAGGAAGCTAAATCAAAATACAGTAGCACAGCTAAGAAATTAGACAGCTGAGAAAGGCTAATTTGTTTCAGGCATTTTGACTGGACTTCCTTCTTTACCTTAATGACTCATAATTACATGAGGTTAGAATACTTGTTATGATTTGAAGGTTCCTCCATTTCCCAAATGGATGTTGTCCTCAGTTACTTCAGCATCTCACTCATCACCACAGCAGGCAAAAAGTGCCCTGAGATGGAGAGCTGAAATAACATAAAATTTCTACCATTCTTCCACTCTCAGAAGGCATAATCAGCCAAGACACATGTGCAGGTCAACTGCATATTTTCAAGATCAGTTTCTTTCTTATTTTTTAATCTAAGTTTTAATTAAAAGAAATTCAAGAACTATTTAGAAGAATACACAAATTGCTAGTCCACACCAGCAGGCATCTTATTAGTTTACCATACACTACCTATGAGCTAATAAAGAGCAAAAAATATGTACCCTGCTTAAAAACTTCAATTAGCACTTTTTTCAGCCTAGCTTAGGTGACAAGCCTTATCCACAGCAGAACTAATCTTTTCTAGTCCTGTACTAGATCTGGCCATTACTGCATCTTGCTCAATACTTGACTTAATAACACACGTGAGAAAATCCTATAAATGGACAAAGAAGAATCAGCTTCCCAAGGACGATGTTTATCTCCTTTCCAGTCAGATAAAGGTTGATTTGTAGTTTGAAGGCTTATCTTGCAACTTTATATAGCCTAGTTTTGAACACAGCTCAAAAATATCATCTTAAAATGAAAACAAAATCCTCTAAGACACTGAGTTCAACATGCAAGCAGAAATTCCTAGGTTCAAATCAAGCCTTTCAGTCATTATTCAATTTCCTTGTTTTTATATTTTTAAATGATGGCCCAACTGACTCTTCCTGAAGCAATGATATGTTTTATTATTTCCATCATGACCCCTCTCGACTGTAAGGTCCCCATCCTACTTGTTCTTACTTTATATTTAGAAGCCTAATAGCTTTTAATCATACCCTTGCTGCTCCTGGTCTTGCCACACAGAGGAATTTGAGATAGAATGACAAAATCAGGTTGATTATTATTTCTCTCCTGCAAGCAAGGACAGAGAAGCCAGTTACAGAAATAGCAAGCCATGCTCCAGTCCTGGTGTGGGACCACACTGAATTGTATCATTGGATCCACTGTAAATAATCATCCTAGGACAATGTGTGAGGGGAAGAAGCAAATGCTTTTAGGCATGAACAGGTGAAGCTACACTAAACATTAGCACTCATACAAGGATACATTCATTAAGAAGTCATAGCTACTCAGCAGATTCTCAAAGAGAAAGGAAACAACATAAAATACCTGTGATTCTGTGGTCACATTATTTACATTTTTATGTCCGTAAGATGGAATTAAGTACAATATTACCCAAAATCATTAAATAATATAACTATTTGTTGGAACCAAAATTTAATATTAGAGGGGCAAATTACAGATTTAGTAGTCTATTTTTTGGAGTTGAGAAAGCAGCAGACACTTTTCTGCTGGTTACTTCTACATGCATAGTCAACATTTCAAATGGAAATGACTGAAGTAGCAAATGATGGCCTTAGAAAATTGAACAAGCACATTTTGAGTGACAAGACACATTCTGATTTTTGTCAAGTAAAAACCCTACATACACTACAGCTTTTAAACAAACAAATTTACAGTTTTATTTCCACTATGGCCACAATGCCCTCTCTGTGACAGCACTAGCAGCAGGGAATAATCAACAATATTCTCCAGCAATATAAGCTGTCTTGAATAAACCATCTTCAGGGTAACCAGTTTAGATCTTTAGCCATAAATTATATCAACATAATTTCACTTTTTTTGTGGTACAGTAAAGGGAAACTTCCCTTTGTGGTCTGTGACTGCCCAGTGATGCAGAGATGACGCTGGGGAAGGGACTCCTACTAGGGCTCATGAGGCACATGACAAGTGTTTAGTAAGATGAACATAGTTGGACAGATTTTCTCACTTCATGCACACTTTTTCAAAGTTTCAAAAAAAACAACAGAAGTTGTCCCAGCTTTAGAAGAACAGCTACCAAGTCATTCATAGACATCCCACGAACTAATGAAGTGTTCTCTGTATATATATGACCGGTAAGGGGGCTTTTCCAAGACATGAATAACAGATATCAACGGGTCCCAAAAGGCTGCTAATAAAGGGAATAAAGTCAAACCAGCAGCAGCATAAAAATTGGCAGTGTTATTACTGGCTTATAAACACTCATGTGAATCATTACTTGGTTTTCCACCTGCAGATCAAAGTTAACTAAGCACTTATGTGGCCTCAGGAAAATCAGCCAGCAGAAAGCACTAAGCAATTCCTACCTGAATGGCACAAGAAATCCAGCCACAAGCACCCAGCAGGATGTGTTCTTGTGCTTGAGTGGCAGCTTCAGTGATACTGAACAATGAATGCTGTTACTCATCTGCACCACAGTAAGTTTCTTGTACTTGCTTTTTCCCCTCTGTTTCCCCAAAAAGAGTCAGCTCAAGCACAGCACTACCCAGCTGCCACTAAAACCAACATCCCAAATAGCTGCACTGGATGGCACGGGCACAGCAACTGCCTAAATGCTTTAATAGCTGGTTACCTGCTATTTTATTAGGCATAATACACCTCATACACTGCATTTATGCAATTAAAACATTGACAGAGATAAAACTTTAATTCTATGTAAACCAGGAACTATTCGTATGTGAAGACTGCTGGTTTACTAAGAAGCAAAATAGAAGGAAAATCAATTTCAGGCAGTAAGCTAATCAGATGCATCTGAAGAAAAAAAACCAAAACAAGACTCCTTGGAAGGTCCAATATGTGACTTTATATCACATTACTGATATAAAGTGATGCATTTCGTCTGTGTTAGTATATCTTAGTGACGCACTTTGTCTGTGTGGCATATCTTCCAGACATGAGAGGTTTTCATTAAAAAGACTGCACAAACACTGATGACTCCTTTGTTACACAAAATTGTCAAAAAGGCCTTTCAGAATCATGTTAACAGGCCTGGATTTTTGGCCTTGATTTCAGAAAACAAGAGGCTGCATCAGGCCTCTTAATTTAGTATTTAATGAGGTATCTAGAGCTTACAGCCAAATAACCATTGACCAGAAAGACTGTATAATGGTCTAAAACACATTGAAAACTACACATTCAGCAGACAGTGGAACAGGAATAAGCATATGAAGGAATTGATGACAGTCAATGGCTATTAAAGTAAGCAACTTTGCCCATTCCCCAAAAATGTGTTCAAACCCCTGCATTCCACAGGGGAAAAAATGTGTGAAACAGAAGTTTCTGGTTCAGTTTCTTCTTTATCAAAGTAACTGCTCTTCCCCATCACAGAAAGGCTGACATTGTGGTTGCTCTCTCATAGGTGTACATAACTAAGTATCATGGGGGTTGCTTTGATTTGTTTATTGATAATGTGCTGGGGTTTTCTTTTTGACTGCAGCAGCTGAACTGCACAGGAATTACAGAAATCCTACATGTGTTCACTTGGGGACATGAAGGGAATTTCTCAGCTGAATGGCTGACAAGGCAACTCTTACCCATTATACTACTTCCTGAGAAATTTATATTTATCATGTAGAAGGTGATATGCACAAAGTTGACAACAATTTTCATATGCAGTCAAATAAACAGAGCAAGCACAACACAGTTTCTTGGAGCCTTGGCCTCTGTCAGGGAGAGAACAGGAAGAACTGGATGTGAAGCAAAGGCCACAGAGAAAACTGTCAGCACTTTATTACAAGAGGGAACGTCACCCAAGGCAAGCTTAATCTAAACAAAAGGTGCAAGTTTCTTGCCGTATTTAGAGTATTTGTGGCTGCTGACAGGCATGGGCAGTCCAAGAGAACCAGACATAAGACATTATCCTTCTAATGTATACAACATGCACTAGTTCCTGCTGATACTTTTGGTCTCTCCACATACTTCTGGATATATGAAAAGGAAAATTTGGATGGAAGCGGAGCATACAAGATTTGTAGATATGTGATGGCAGTTTCTCCCCTGACTTTGTAGTTATCTCCCCCCCGCCATTATTTCCTAAAACTTATGATGTGCCTTTTAAGGATACAAAGTCAGCTTTTAGCATACATCCAGCTGCTGCAGCGTAATACCAAAAAGAGTCATGGCCGAGATCCAGTGCTGCATCACGCTCCAAAATAAAATGGCTTTTCCCAACTCCATGTACTAATCTGCCAAGCTTCAGCTTATGGCTAGCTGTTTAACATTACACTCTCACTATCAAGCAAAAGACTAACTGCAAAGACAGAAACAGACTTAAGTACTACTAGGCTACCACAACATCACTGCTTTGCTTTTTCTTTATCAGACCAAACTAATACAACTCCTTACACCTCCCCTGTCCATCTCTGCATCCCTTTCTACTGGACTGTCTCTGGTTTCCCTAAACCACTCTTGAACAACGCAGAGGTGACAAAAAAAAGAACAGCTCAGACCCAGAACTCCAGATGAAAGTACATCATTGCCTTTCAATCACTGGCTGATTGTCAGCCACAATCTTCCCAAGGCAGCCCCACCACACTGCTTCATATATTCAGATAGCCTTGTGGTGCTGGCTCACGCTCAGCACAGCACCCATCAGCACACCAGTTCTTTTCCAACCCATTGCTACTCACAGTCACCTCCCAGTGCATACAAATGCAATTCAGGCCCTATCCTAGGGTGTAGGACCTTGCACTTTGCCCAGTTTCCCAAGATTTTTGCTGGTTCAATAGGAGTCCTGTGTACTGAAGCTCTGCCAGTCAGCATATGAATCACCTTTCTCAATTTAGAGTTAGTCCCAGATTTGTGGCGGATATGCTTTATGTTCTGAATGGTCTCCAAAGAATGTTCTGAACACTGTGGGCTCCAGTACTGACCCTGCTTGTTAGCAGCAGTCAACCATTTGCTAGTTCTGGCTAATCTTCTCTCCAATTAACAGTCCTTCCATCTAGCCCATATGTTCTTCAGGTCAGAGACAAAGGTCAGGGTATTTACTTATTTTTAAAGAGCCAACTGCAGCGTAAAAGTACCTGGACAGCTGTACTTTGGAAGCACAGTCACCATTACGAGGGTCTGGAAAGGTCTTTTGCTCCCATCCATAAGTATAGTGAAGTACTTCAAATAATTGCTTGTTTCTAGGCATGACCATCCACATTCATCAGCAGACTTGTCACATTTTCTACCCTCTTTCTACTTCTTGGCTTTCAAACATGAATTAAACTGTGTTGTGATCATACACCACAACCCCTAAATGCAGTATCACATTAATCCAAAGTACACACACTCTGAAAGCTCTTTCACACAAAAACTCAATCAGTACGGAGTCACCACTGTACCTGCACTGCCTTTTGCCTCACGTGCAATTAATTAAACATGGATGGTACCACGCAAGATTCTTCTGAACTAATTCAGGGGAGTTTTTAAATTATTTTTTTAATTCTAAAAGCTTATAACTTTAAATGGTAATGTAAGATGTGCATGTATCTTTTTTTGCTGAGTGCTGTTTTCAGAACACATTGTTTTGCAATAGTCTCTATTTCACATTAGAGAGCTTCAGATGCAAAAGAAAATCTTCACACTGAATGTTTAAGGGGGGCAGTGTTTCCTGGTAAAAATTGTCGTTTCTTAAAAAGGAGACTATTGCTTTCTCCATGCTTGGGTTTAAATACTGAGCTATTTAAAAACTGTTTATGTAGAGGGGGAAAAAAAGGAATACTTGGTATACCCAGTGCTGCAGCTCTGACATAAACATGAGTGCTGATCTGTTACATTTTTCAGTTTTGACACAGTAAACAAGGATGTCCCTGTCAACCTCTCCTCTGAGAAATCTGGCTGTCCCATCTTCATTCTCGCAAACTTCGTGGAAATAAACCAGCAAAAAATTTATCTTTAAGTACATGTTTTAAGTCAACTCTCATTTCCAAGAAGAGGAGAGGAAGAGTTGAGTACAGCTGAGAAACAGTGCTGAGTACACAGGGACGATCACTTCCCTAGTCCTACTGGCCACACAACCTCTGACACAGGCCAGGATGGCACAGGTGGTCTTGGCCACCTGGGCATGTGCTGGCTCAGGTCCAGCTTCTGTTGACCAACACACCCAGGACCTTTTCTGCTGGGCAGCTTCCCAGATACTTCTCCAAGACTGGAATGCTGCAAGGGGTTGTTGCAGTCCAACTGCAGTGCCTGGCACTTTGTCTTACTGAACTTTAGACCATCAGCCTCTTTTGATCCATCCAATCTGTCCAGACCCCTTGCAGAGCCTTCCTGCCCTCCAGCAGATCAACATTTCCACCCCCCTTGCTGTGTCTGCAGACTGACTGAGGGTGCCCTCGATCCCTTCATCCAGAGATCATTGATAAAGCTATTAAACAGGAATGGCCCCAGTACCAAGCCCTGGGGAACACCACTGGTGACCAGTGACCAGCTGGGTGTAACTCCATTCACCAACACTCCCGGGCCTGGACAGTTTTCTGCCCAGCAAAGAGCACACCCATCCACGCCATGAGCACCCAGCCTCTGCAGGAGATGCTGTGGGAAACGGTGTCAGAGGTTTTACTGATGTCCAGGTAGACACATCCACAGCTTCTCTCTCATCCACTAAGTGGGTCTCCTTGTCATGGAAGGGGATCAGGTTGCTCAAGCAGGACTTGCCTTCACAAACCCATCCTGGCTGGGCCTGATTCCCTGGTTTCATGTGTCACATGACAGCATTCAAGATGATGGGTTCCATGACCTTCCCTGGCACCGAGGTCAGGCTGACAGGCTTGTAGATCCCTGGATCCTGCATTTGGCCCTTCTGGTAGGACAGTGTCCGGCACATTTGCTAAGTTAACGCCATCAGTGAAGTCCTGATGCTCGTGATGGTGTAAAGTATACACTTATCTTCTTCCCCCCAAATGTTGCCTAACAGGGTAAGTAGGATCCCTTATACCAGAAGGGTTTTCAAACTTCTCCAGAAGAGTGACCAAATCTCTGCTCTGCCATATCAGAGCAGCTTGGAAAGGTCATGTCAACTTGGCAGTGCTCCAAGTCAATATAAAGGACTTAAACCAAAGAGCTGAGCTCTGTGTGTACAGCCCCCTGTACTGAGTGTAGTAAATAATCACATGGCAGGTCACTCCAGACCCAGGCATTACAGCTGAAAGATAACTGCACCCACAGAAAATGCAGCCGGGCAGGTTTTTGCTCTGGCTGACATGTGAAAGCCATCCCCAGATCTGTTCACTGCGTCTGCCCCAGAAAGCGCTCCCTCACCACACTGCAATTACTCATGTGAAGCCTCTGTGTTTGTGCTCAATCAGAAACCAAAGCCAAATAATTTTTTCCCTATAAAACCAATAACAATTTCCATCTGTAAAATTAGGCTCCAGTAACAATATAACTTAACAATATAACACACTAGTCCATCACCTAACTTTTCCTGAGTGCTTTTTCCAGTGAAGAAGATACAAAATTAGAAAAAGCACAGAGTGGCTACTAATCAGGTTTAGCTATCCAGGGATTTGGCTTACAGTCATTCTGGAGAACATGCACAGTGAACTGAAAAACAGTATGGAAACAGAAACGGTCTGTGCTCAGAAGAGCCACAGGACTTACTTCCTTAGAAGAACTATTAAATTGTACCTTATTTCACAGATAGCTGCTTGTTTTTGCAAAATCCAGAATTGAGTAATTGACTAGCAATGCCTCAGTTCTGTATTTCTAGGCAATACTTCTTTCATGAAAAAGAATGCCATTTTGAGAATTTGTTCATCCCCATATTTTCATAACATGAAAATATTCCAATTGATATAGGTACAGGGAAGCATACTCTAGAGATCCCAAAGCATTTAAAAACAGTCTATCAGAGGAATTGTATAGCCAATTTAAGACAGGCAGTTGAAGCATTTGAGCAGAAACACTTCAAAGCAAATATCTGAGCTGGTATGTGTGCATTATCTGTATCCAGTTTAATTCTACAAAATTAGTCTGCAGAGGTTCATTTATAAGCAAGGATTAGTTTCAGGCAAGATCAACCAGGACAGAAACTACAAGCAAGTGACCTTGCTAAACACTCCTCAAAAGCTTTACAAAGCACTGATTGTTCACAGCCTTTAGCAAACAGTTCATGTATCAGGTGACTCAACAGCTTTCAGCATACTGCCTTCAATCCAAGCAGCGAATAGTACAGTGGGTTAACACCTTTTATGCTACTATCAAACATTTTGGCTTTTTCTATGGTTAGTCATATTAGTGGGCCAATGAGAATTTAACAATAATTGCTTCACACACACACACTGCAGCTCTCAAACACTTAAGAAAAATCTGCTCGGTATAATTGGGCATCCAATGCTTGGGAAAGTCTGTAGATTCGGTTCTTTATCCAGTCATTTCTCAGGAGGTAGTAATAATCCCAGCATCTCTGAATATTTAACAGAACAAAAAAAACTTATGTACAGCAATTTCATTTCCTCCTACTTTCTGTTTCAGTGGCAGGTACTTTTTAAATACCTCACACAGCTTTTAGCGTTGTTTAGCTCTCAGCACATGTTAACCTAATGTGCCTTTCTGATAGATTTGTTACTAGGAGGGCCCTTCCATATGCACTGGAATCTTCTCCCTGCTGACATGCTTTCAATAAAACCACTGTGCTGCCATTGCACAGAAAGCTGTTTAGAAACCACAACTCCAAAAAAGCAGTACAAGAGGTTAGCAGGGCTAGGGAGGGAGACAGCAGAGACCATAAGAAGCATTTTCTTTCATGTATTTGGTCTAAGGTGTACCACCAACAGTATGCTGGTTGACGAACTGAAGTTTTTAATTCACTGGCTGCACTGAAGAACATCTTAGGTTGCATCCTGTGCTATTTGTTTATGAAACATCTCCAAGACACATAGGAGAAAGCCCAGTGGAGAGCCGAGTGAATTTCAGTAAGAGCAGGACAAGAGTGGATACCAGGCTTTTAACAAGTCCCTCAAGCCCATTCCAGAACAGCAATGCAAGTGTGAATAACTGAGTCCTGTCCCTGCCTTCACAGGCACTAATATGGCACACATCCAGTTATGCAGCAAGCCACTTCCAGGTTAAACACAGCAGACACTTTGGCTGAGTTAGCATACAGTCAGGCCAATGACCAGGGACAAGGCAGGCAGCAGCAGCAATGCTTCCCCCCACAGAAACAGGCAGCCAGGGTGAAGCTTCAGCCAGGGAAATACAGGCTGCCACAGAGAGGGATAAGCTTATTTTCTCCTGTCACCTATTCCATGTCCTCACTGCAGCAACTCCAATAATACTGCAGCCACAGTACACGTCAGGTCAGCTCATTCAACTGCCTTGGCTGGGAAGGAGTTTGGCTTGAGCAGGCAGTGGCAGCATGTGAACCCCTCTCCCCTTCCACACAGCACATGAAATTATATCCTGCAAGGCTATGAAAACAAATGAATTCACTGCATGTGTTAAATAAAATACCACCTCCCATATGGCACTTCTAACTGGATTTCCTCCCAAAACAGAATCGTTCTCTCTACCCCTCCCTCAAGTGCAGCTTCAGATCTTGGAATCTTAATAGTTAATTCCTGCTTTAAATTACATCTAATTCCAGCATTCTTGATACAGGAACTATTTTATTTTGCTGATGACCTTAATCACAAAGTGTGTTTCATAAATATTAGAAAGAAAAAAGCCTTACCATTTTCTATCACAATAAAGATTTCAAAATAAACTATCCAACTCAATAATAAAAGACATGATAGTTCCTCCTTCAACACTGGATAGTAGTTCCACAATAGTCTTCTATTAAAAAAGAAAAGAGATTACCTGGGAGATATGGTTGATGGAGGACTCCATCCTCCGTAGCTGGGACGCTTGGATGTCCAGCAGTTGTAATACATTGTTGGCCAGTGCATTGATCTGATAAGCAACACTGGCTAGAGACTGAGTTGTGTAGGCTTTGGTCTCCTCTAATGCTTTCCTTTTATCTGGAGCCTGTAAAGAAAAACAACAAGACATCTGCTTTAGGCCAGGAAGAAGATGGGGAAAAAAGGACAGGAACAAAAAAAATACAACTTGTATTTGGAAGAATCTGTAATCAAGAAGGTCTGATTGAGAAGCCAAAGTACTTGATCTGCATGAGATTTAAAAAAAAAATCTCAATCATACTGAGGAGAAAGTATATGAAAAATATTTAATGATAATAAATTTAGATGCCAAGAAACAATTCATTCAGTAGGAAAAACAACACTACCACGATTTGTTGGAGTCAAGTTTCTAAAGCCTGTCCAATCCCTCATTTCTCAAAAAGCCTCCAAATCCCCATGACCACTGAAACGCTCCTTTTGCCATTTCTTATGAGATCATGCAGCCCAGGCTAATTAGGACAGAAAAATATTTTCCCAAAGTTGGGTGTCCCTTATTCCACACGCTATTGACAAAGCCCACCCTGCAGCTATGCTGGCTACTACTCCCACCGACAGGAGAAGGGCAAGTAGAGCATCAGGATGGCATGCACAGAGGCCTCCTGCATACAGGAGTACTTGTGCAATTATCCCTTCTCCAACAAAAGCTTAATAAACTTTCCTTGACAGCTGAGAAAGTTCACCATTGACTGAGAAGGTCACGCATATTTTGATGTATCAGAAAGGAATATATGCTTTCCCCTGAAGGGTTAAAATATAGGGAAAGGGTAACTTTCTCACTGAAATCATATCTTGCTAAGGTAAAGTCTTCAATCTCTGTTGAGGCACAGCTCCCTAGTCAGAGGGCAGGTTATTGTCCAAGATCAGGAACTGTTTATATGACTTGAGTTGCATGGCTCAAGTAAGTCCCTCCTCTCTGACATGATGGGAGATACCAACACCACTTCTACCATGAAAACACACAGACAGAACCCCTTTCGAAGTATTCTCTGTATCACAGCTTAGGAGCTGGCAGTGGAGGCCATGTACTTCATCTGTTATCCACCTTTGCAAACTGGAGCTATCCAGAATTTCATTTTTTTCCAGAATTTCATTTTCTCTTGCGATGCAAGAGAAATGCATCGCATAAGGAAGTTATGCAGTACACAATGTGTACTGCAGTGCTAGTATTGCTTCTTCCCAATTTTTTGTATTCATGGAACAAATAGTAGACCTCAGCAACCAACAGAAAAGGTTCATATTAACAGCCTCTTCCAATTAGACTTCAATTTTTATTGTCAGTTTCTTTGAATAACACTCTACACACATCGTATGCAAGAGTTCCAATGTTAAGCACAAAGCAAGGCAGCAAAGACATTCCATCAGCATTCAACTGAGCCCTATGTATTCCGTTTTCCATACACTCATCCATTTTTAAATCCTGTCTCTTATTTTTAAGAGGAAAACCAGAAGGCAAGCTGTTCATATACATTATAAAAGTTGCATCATGACCTAAATACTGCAACGTGTTATGGTATGCTACATTTTGCTTATACATTTTTTAAACACCAGTGCATTCCCCTAAATCCAGGAATTTTGTTCATATTCATGACTAACATTCCTAGCAACATTTGACGCTTATTAGTGACACTTGACACTTGGTTAATGCCATTCTTCAAATGGAATTCATATACAGATGCCTTCTAAAATGTGAAGCAGTAAGAATGGTTCAATGTAATCTGCTGCCAAAAGGCAGAACAGCTATTGCAGGTACTAAGGACAGACTACGTAAAACTCCATTTTTGAGTATTTCCAAATGCAAATGAAGTTATCTTTCATCTAAAAAAAGTAATGACATTTCTAGCTGTCAGAAAAAATTAGTAAATGTAACTTTGCTTCTTCAGAAAATATAACCTGCAACAACTACTGAAGGTTCAAGAAACAAATTTCCAAAAACATTTTGGCTTTCTAAAGAGGCATTTTAAACTTAAAATCACCACTAGCAATGACTTTAAAAACATTGTCTTACTGAACTACAGCCTAAAGAAAACAACTGATAATTTATACTTGAACTTCTGCCACTGTTGAAAATGGTAAAAATGCAGGTAGCAGATCAGGTGTCTGAAATAAAAACTTTACTGAACTAGGCACAACTAATAAAGCAGCAGTCAGCATTAGTGTAACTTCAGATAAACTCAAGTGGAGATCTGCAGCCTTTACTCAAGCAGTTTTCTTTTTACAAAGTTTCAATTAAATACTGTTAGGCTAAATACTAAGAGGTGACAAAGTCACAGCACTCCATTACTACGGGTTGTCAAATGAGAAAACTTCAGTTTATAACAAGTTTCTTTTCATCTGTAATGATTCGTTGATTAAATGTCTTGCTCCCATTTGCCTAAGCATCAAACATTTTAGTTATTTGCTCAAATTACTACTTTGGCAGCAGGATTAAATGAACATAGTTGAGATGTGGAATGCATTTCATGTCCTGTAAGAACTAGATTAGGAACATTTTCAAGCCTTGCAGATAATTCAGGCAATTTCAGTTTGCAGATTAACAGTTCAGATTAGAACTAACTTGACATACAGTCTCTTGCATTATTTTAATGAGAACTGCTGGCATCCACAAGATATAAGCCAAAAGCAAAGGCGGGAGGGTAGAGGGAGAAGCCAAGAACTGTGTGACAGAAACAGGAGGAAGCCAAGAGTTCAAATGTTCTTCAACTGTTATTTTCATGTTTCTTTTTAAGCAAAAACTGAAAGCAGACTAGAAGACAGTGCACGTGTTCACGAGTTAACTCGATTTTAAAACAACAATACAAAGACTGTCACCTGACTTCTTGACTAATGGTTCAGAATTATTTTGCCATCTAGTATTTAAAACTTCAAAGAAATTGTTTTTTCTCCAGTTGGCCTTGATATAAACAAAAATTTGATTTCCTTTAATAGCAAAGTGGATGTTCTTTACAGAACATCATAGCTTTTGAAGTTTCCCTTCTGTAAGCTCCCACCTGTATCCCCAGTTCACCTTAAACAGTCTTGTGACTGTGACAAAATTGCTGTTTGAAATTGCTTTCAAATAACTAGATTTAATAGTAAAAAATTTTAAAAGAACATTTCTCATATAATTCAATGGGTTATATAAAGAGTTAAGACTGCACATCAGTCCACACTGCATACCATATATTCTTATCAAATACAACTTGTATTATAAAGCTTCCTTGAAAAGTTTACATAAATACTATAATAAAGTCAAAACTGGTTCGGCACCCAAGCAATCGACACAACAAAAAGAGCAGAAGCTTAATTACTGAGTCTTCAGTTCAGTGACATGTCAAGGTCAAACAATGAGGAACCTGTCCATCACTCTGCAGCTGATCTTTACACATCACATTTTCTTCCCCTCTCCAAAATGCCACCCACACAGGCACATCCCCACAACATTGTGTGTGCATTGTTCAAGACATCTGCCCTTCCATCTCCCTTTCTCAGCTAATTCCCACCATGTGCCAGTTCATACAGCACACAAGTGCATGTACAGGCTCCCTCCACAAATCTCATCAGCTCACACTGCAAATCATCTTCAGAAGTCAAACTTTCCACTGCAAACACACTGGTCCATATCCTCAGTACCTGTTGTCCAACCTGTCTTCTCCCTCTCTCAGCTTCAGTTCCATTCACTGTGCTTGAAACTCCCTGTAAGATAAATTCCCCACCAGAAAAACTGGTTCCATTTGACAAAGGTCACAAAGTAGCTTATCAGATCACACCAAAAAGCTGGCTGGCCTAGCAAAAACAAATCAAACAGATCAAAATGCCTCCTTAGTATGCAGCATGGGTCGATCCACATTTTTCATCTTCAAACTGTTGGAATATGTGTAAATTCAAGCACAGAAAAATTCATCCAGGATGAACTACTAACAGAGAACTGCCCTAAAGCAGCCCGATAATCAGTAAGTTAAACAGAGCTCTAAAGTTTTCAGTGCCCAATAGCTGTTCAGATGCTTGGAGTTCTGTTGCTGGGCTTGATCACTCTCAGCAGCCAAGCTACAGGAACAGCCTTACTCTCGGTTCTATTTGCCTTTGCTGTCACTGCTCATGCACCTTTAAAATGCAACACTGCGTACATTTGCATTTGCTTCACAAGTAAACACAAGAAAATTGTTCAGTTTTACATTTTGGTCTTCTTGAAAATGAATTCCTGTCATTAGTTGATGTAAAATAAAATTAGGATTACTACAATCAGTTGCCACAGGAATTCAGCAATCTCTGTCGTGCATCACAGAATGCAACTATGCAAAGTCATCAATACACCTATTAGTATTCTCTTTCGTTCATCTCATCCTGTACCAATCTTTGGTATTTACAGAATGCATGCTTTCTGATAACACAAGCACTACAGTAGAGGTTTCCAAGTCCTGTTTTCTTCACTAAGGTCTTGCCATTTTAGCTCAGAGACACATATCAAACCATCCAATCAAAATTGTTATCTTATGGGCTTATGTTAACTACAACCTACAGCACCTGATTTTTCAAGTCGATAGGAAATACTTCTACAGAATGGTGAAGGTGTACATTCTGGAAGTGGCTTGGAAACTTCCAGACATCAGTACTTTAACCTGCCTGAGAAATAACTGGGGACACTCCAAAGCAGAAGGAATGGATTTCTGAAAAGTGGTTTCCCCACTCAGAAAACAGGAGCAAATCTCCCTAAAGCAAGGGCTTATAACATTATGTGGAACTTCAGATCTATGAGGCTGAAGTTGCTGCTTCACTGAACTGATAAGGTTTTTAACAAATCAAAACTGATCTTTAGGGTTTGTTACTTCTGACTGCTAATTGCAAAAGGCTTGGACATGTCTAAATTATTCACAACATATGTTCTAGACCAAGTATTCCACTTCCAAGCAGTTAATGTGTTTTTAAAAGGCTTAATATGCCATATACACTAGATTAGATGTTTGGCTCAGGAGCTAAACATAATTTATGTTGAATAGCACATCCCTAGATCACTGTAAATATGAGGAGCTGAAATAAGCAGGTACCCCACAGATACAGGTTCTCCCTTATCTGTTTTTCATAGAGCTTGTCAAACTGCTTTGTAAACACATTGCACCACGGTAGACTTCTTGGCTGTTACTGATGGTTATTACATCAGAGTATCATTTATAAATTAAAGGAGACACACTGGACAGTCACAGCGGCAAGTGCCACAGGTTTCTAGACTCCGGAGAACTTTAAGGAGCCAACTACCTACCTGGAAGCCAACCAAGATGATCTACACAGACTGTGGTTATTAGTAGCAGGTACTGAGCAGAGAGCATCCAAGGTTTCTATCGCCACAGATATAGCCTTAAGGGATATATAACATTCCCAAGTGGCATGGGAAACTAAGGTTTCAAAATTTACAAGAGGAGTCACTTACATGATGTCCACCATGCAGATAACAATAAGAGTATCAATCAGGTGTGTCAATTGTCTTCCACAACAGGTTTACAGTACATGTGCCATACAGCATCTCCACTGAAGGAATTCTCTCTGCAATGTATTAGGCTAGGCAACATATTTACTTCACGAGGATGGATGATGTGCTGAGTGTACCCCAACATCCAGAGAGTTGTATCTGGCCTGGAATTTACCTTCCTACAAGCTGGACTGTTCCTCACTGATCAGCACCCCAATTCCCCCACTGGAAAGTGAAGCAAGCCATCAGAAGAGTTGGCTCAGAAGTTCAAACTCAACCCTTGTCCAACGTACCAGGAAAAGAGACACTCTCCCACAGCACCACAGACGAGGCTGTGGAGGGTCAGCAGTACACTTCCTCTACTGTCTTTCTTCAACATAAGCAGATCACTATCCATATTCTTGTTTCTGGAATCACTTTCTCTGCCATTCGTATCATTATTATCATCAGTAAAAACAAATGTGGGAAATTTAAAAAGCAAGCATTTATGTGTGGACAAAGAACAGGAAGGGACTTAGTCCAAGTACAGCCTGATAAAATGACAGGACCAACCCAGCCTCTATATGAAGGCGAACTAAAGCCAAAAAGCCACACACATTCCAGACCAATGGCAAATCTCAACTAAAATTCTGCATCACAAAGATCACTACTAAAGTACGTGCAATGAACAAAAATATTCAAAGGTTTTATTCAAGTAACTTTTATCATAACTTGTCATTTTGTTGTACTATTGTACCATTCCTGAATCTGTGTGCAAGTAAAAGATCAAGATTTTAATTACCACATAGCTTGCAAGCTATTAATAGCAACATATTGCATTCACTGAATATGTCCACCTCCTGTCCAAGGCCTCTCCAGGGGGCTGGCAATCAATCCTTCACTAACCGTGAAAACAAGAAATAAAACAGACTACTCAGCACACTTCTCTCTTCACGTAGTGAGAAGTAGTCAAATAGAAGTATTAAAGCTCTTCATTACTTAAATAACTAATTGTTCCAGGAGTATGGAGAAATCTGAAAGCCAGCAAGGTACAGAAGGATGCCTAACCATTAAGAGCAGTTCTAAACTCCAAGACACCTCTCACTATGGAAACCCCAAAACTAAAACCAGCATGACTAAAACCCCTTCAAGTTCCTTCAGTAAACATTAATTCTTTGCATCTACTAAGGCAGAAATCCTCAGTAAACACAGCAAAGCTAGCATCTACCACTCAACTCAAGGGAATTTCCTTCCAGGATCTAAACCAAAAAAACCACAGATATGCAATAATACCATGTTGAGTTTCTCCAGATAAGATGCAGTAAGTCAATTATACAAAACGCAGAGAAACTGGAAGAACTTGAAATCTCTTCTCCCCAGGTAAAGACCTTGCACAACAAACCTGGCATTCATTCAAGACACCAGAAGATGAGATGATCACCATCTCCACTCCACCGCAGTCCACAAACGAGATTTCAGTCTGTTTCTTTTTAGAAACACTATCTTGACAAAGAACATTGACTAGTCAGCTTCCTTATCTCAAGGGTCAAGACACACACCAAATTACTGTTTAACAAACACATACAGCAGCCTAACCAGTACTGCCTGTAATTCGCAAACTCTGTTTCAGACAAGCCCTTCCCCCAAATCCTGTATGCACGAGACAATCAGCTAGAAGCAAATCCTTCATTTCCATCAATAATATTCCCCTGACCAGTCCTGAATAGCCTTGATAGAAAATTAGCATTTCCATGGGCTGAGACCAAATTTAGTCAATCTCACTGTGTCCCTGCCAATTTTATTTTACTTGAAAGTTGCTTTTCATTCTGTTGATTAACTGTAAATAGAAGAGCCTCAATTTTTTTAATCATCCTCTTTTTTTTTGAGGAAGGTAGAGGGAGAAAAGCTTCTTTATTAAGGGGAGAAGTTAATTCCAATGAAAAGTTTAAGGGACATACATATATCTATAGACATACACACTTAAACAATAAATAAATTAAAAAAAAAAACGTGAGGAATTCCATTTTAATCCAAGCTGCAAACATTATAGCAAGAAACAAATCTCTCCACTAGGAATGTGATTTATAAAGCAATGCAGACTGACAGATGGAGCCTGGGAAGGTACATGCCAGCTGCTCTGTTAGTAGCATTTTCTGCCCAGTGCAGCAAACAAGGTTCACGTTGGCTCTGGACTAAGACACTCCTCCTATTAGAAATCCATATATATATATATATATATTTTATATACAAGATATAAAAATACTGTTGAAAACATAATTTTCAGTTCTTCTGCCAAATCAAATCAAAGAGATGTCTTAGTAAATATGTTGGCACAATAGTCGTTACTGTCAGTTGCCACAGTCTGTCTATACAAGCATAATGGCATGCCACACTGAACTCAAGTGACAGAAGCAGACATGCCCATGTGTCATTTTCACACAACCCTTGTACACTCAATTAGTAAGGCTTCAAGGCTGCACATGCAGCAAGGGTAAGAAATCTGGTCCAAGTCTTACACTCTGTGTTTTACATGATTTAGACAATATAAGCTTCAGTACAAAAACCACATGTTCTGTTCCTATAAAGCACTGCCCAATAGTAGCACATACAGTAGATTCAAAACTACACCTTGAACTTTCTTGCATGTCTGATTTGCCTTATGACATCAAACACAATTTTCTTCAGAGATGACATAAAGCAGGCTCTGACATCAGAGATAGCAGCCAGAGCTCCAGTGTGCTGGATTCATCATTCCAAGAGCTATTTAAATGACACGTAGATGTGGCACCTAGGATGTGGTTTACTAGTGGACTTGGCAGTGCTGTGTTAATGACTGGACTTGATGGCCTTAAAGGCCTCCTCCAATCTAAATAATTCTATGAGTCTGTGATTCTAATGCCACTTTTGGACTGTCAGACAGAAAAAGAAATCCTTGGCACTTCCACAGCAGTCTTCTCCCTTCAACACTAAGAAAACTACCCAAGGCTTTTGGAGCGTATGATTATTTTGGCACAGCAGATAACAGCAAATTAGAGAACTTACAGTGCATAGAGAAACAAATAGAATGTCTCTAAAATACTGATCTTTTGTTTTTGTAATAGAGCTTGAAATTAAAATGGCTGTTTACTTTCTTAAGTAACAGCACTCACCCACAAATACTAGCTCATCTAGCAAGACATGCTGCTTGATAAGTCAGATTTACTATTTACTTTTCACTTTTTTTTTTTTTCGGTAAGAATAGGAAGGAAACACTTCAGTATTTATTAGTTACTTCAATATCCTCTCTGTGATATAGTGGCAGCAACATATAACCAAACTCAAGTTTCTCCAAACGGAAAGAAAAATCAGAACCAGACAGCCTTTCATGTCATGCAAGCCTTTGAATCCAGACAGCTCAGAGTGACCTGCTTTGGGGCAAAGCTTCTCAGTTCACTCTGTGAAAAATTTTCATTATGTTCATAACAATATTTCCTCCAATGGATTTTGTTTACCTCTTCAGTTTACTCTCAAGGACTGGTGACTGCTGGCATGAAGTCTTTTATATCTGTTCTGACAAATCAAACTGAGGGTCTAAACCCAGAATACAACTCATCTTTTATCTGAAAACAAGCAACATGCTAGAATTGGATGACTTCATAGGTAAGCTTCAGAGACCAGAGACTACCTTTTTTTTTCCTCTCACTCTAGTCCTCCCTACCTTTTATGCAGGCCTGGAATCATGCCAGATAGCATTGAGCAAGCAAGGTTAAAACAACGAGATTTAGCATAAAGGATCAAATTACAGTCTCATCTCAGCATGTCCTGGTATCACAGATTATTATCAAAGATGTTCCAGTATTCAAAGAGTGGCTATGAAAAAGATGGAATCTCCCTTTTTAAAAGTTACTCCTCGGGAGACTCTGATTAGACACAATAGGAAAAGTTTTCACAATGAGAACAATTGGTCAATCACGGGAATAATCTTGTCAAGGAAGTGGTGGAATCTCCAACACTGGACAGACATCTTTAATATTCAACTGGACAGGGTGTTGGGGCATCTTGTCTAGACGAGGCTTTCTTTTGCCCAAGAAAAGTTGGACCAGATGATTGTTAAGGCCCCCTTCCAACCTGGTGTTCTAGTTTATGTCAACAGTGCTTTGAACAGATACAACAGGGCAACCTTAACATTTGTGTGCAAAATAAACACTCAACATCAGCATCTGCTAAAGGATTGGTCCAAAAACAAGCAGGTTCAAAGCAACACTCTGCACTGCAACAGGTTCCTCCCCATGGAGATGTCAGAGATGTTGCAGGACAACAAAGCAGCAAGGGAAGTGGGAAAAGAGAGCACAGAAAGTCAGTAGCAGGCCTGTCCAGCTCCAGGGAGAATCTCAAGGCAACAAAATGTAGAGCCAAGAGTTACACTGGCCTTCAGACAATCAGCAACTTTCTGGATTGCACATGCTCCTAGTTCAGGAACAGTTCTCATGTTTAAGAGTCACTTTAGACACACAGCTGCTGCCCAGATTTTACAGTTCAGGCAGTTCCCAAACATCACGGTATTTTTAAAACAAAGAAAACAAAGGCCATTATAGGATCAAATTATCTCCTCATGCTTTGTATCACTACACTGCTATTTAGTGTCTTGAAGATGAATATACTCAGTCCAGCAGAAAATCATCACATATCTCACTGTACTTAGCAGAGTACTTAGACCAGAAACTAGTGGATTCCCACAATTTTATAGTAGTTTGTTTCCCAGCACAAGGCATACTCTCACACAGCACACAGGCTATACAGTGATCTCATGGTAATAAAGGACTGCAATACAAGGAATGATTGTTTTTATCAGAACTTGCATGTAATTGGAAAAAAAATCAACCCAGTTTCTGTTTCTATCTGATCACATAAACAGCAAATACTGCTCAGACTGTATGATTTTTATTTGATAGTGGCTGTAAGTACACTACATCCAGCTTCTGTTTGCTTAATTATTTTTATTGTGTTAAAATTTTATCCTATGGTTAGCAACAACATTCCAAAACCTTACATGCAGAAGTTCACTTACATACTGGGTTATTTCAATTGTAGCAAGTAGAAATTTATCTCCTCTAAAAACCACACACAACAGAGCAAAACAGATGGCTCAGGAGAATGGAGAAGGAGAGGAAGTAGGAATGGCAAGTCAATTATATTTCTTTCCCCACCAAAAAGTGAACACAAGAATAGATAAGCAGAACAAAATAAATATGGTAATCTCCACAAACCTAACTTACAGAAACCAACAGAAGTAAGCAAGCAAATTCTTTAGCAGGAAATATAGCATCAAGTTTAGGAGTGAGGGAAAGTCCTTGGTGAGACAATTGCTGTGCTGTTAGCTAGTAGAGCAGTAGTTCAAGTGAGTAACTTTTCCTAGAAATAGGAATGCTTCTTGTAGTCACAATTACAGCAGTTTTCTAATCAGTGTTGAAGTTGCACTGGTGTTTTAATATGTACCTTCACATGACTGTAGAACTGAATGTACAATGTTCTAAATCTGCCCTTCATGTACAATGTAGAGGGCAGATTTAGGCGTATGCAGGAGATACAGTCATACAGATGAAAACAGAGCTGCACTTCCCTGCAAACAGATGCATAAAAACAGTCATATCCACATCACTCCCCATCTCTCCCCTCCAGTAGTACAACAGTAGTACAACAAAACCTGAACTATGCTGTAACTATTCTGTTTCAGCACTTGTCACAGGGCCATCAGGACATGTTGCTATCTCATCTGTGATCAGCTTGAGTGGCCTTATTACAGCACAGAGGAGCTGTGCTCAGAGAAACAGTCCCCTGACAACAGGAACACATCACCACAGTTGTTATTCACCCATACCCAAACTGCCACTGATGCCTTGGGAAGGCTGACCTGAAACAGAGACTGGACAGAGCTAGAGAATAAAGTAGGTATTCATTGAAAGGCCTTTGGGACCCTAGGGCAGGACAAGACTCTGACCAGGGCTACACCCAAGGTGGACTTAGAATGGTCACAAAATGCCCAACCAGTCATGAGGTCTTACACATTTTTAAATTTTGGTCCATTTGCATATTGGGGTTTAATTGTCCAATTACAGCTTCAGGTTGTGAGGTCTCATCTTTCTTGTTTCTCCATTCAAGTCCACTGTTGTTTATGCTTTTGGGCCTGAAAGTTGTCCTTGGTCTTTAGCAAGAATAGGATTTGTTTTGTCTATGTACTCTGTGAAGAGAGCTTACTGGCACTTTAAATGAAGCTCAGAACTACAGCCCTAGGCAGCACAGAATCTGAAAAACATGAAAGCTAAAACTGAAGGCATCACCACTACCTCTGCATCTGTACACCCAGAAGAAGCTGGGCTAAAACACAGGGGAGGCCACGGGAGGACATACAGAGAAGTGGAGCAGCATGTGGGATTGTGGATCTGTCATTTCCAACTGCTTCAAAGCTTGGGATGGCCTCTCTACACTGCAAGAGGCAGAAATAGTAGTCCAAGAAAATGTTATGCCCATTAAGTCTGCTGATAAGGCTTACTATCAGAGAGAAGATTCTCACTATGATGTGAGCATCTGCAAGCAAGCCCAGGACTAGAACAGTTACATTTCATAAACTGTTCAAAACTCTAATTTAACACAGCAAGAAGTAGCTGTGTCAGTAAAGAAAAAAAAAATGCAGCTATACTTTAAAAACATGCTCCTGGTTTTACCAAAAAATACACAGTATTTACATGTAAATTAAACCCTGCATGAATAGGGGGACAGAGAAGAAAAAACTTTTTATACAAAACCATCTTAAACACTGAAGATATGTCCAAAGCAAAAATGGAGACTGGTCTTTTTATCACCTCCCCTCCCAACTAGCTCTTGGGTTAGGGAACTACTTTTCAGCTTCCTGCCTTGTTGTTTTTCAAAGCAAACTGGAAAGCACAAAAAACCAAACCAATAGACAACAAGCATGTTTTCTGTTCAACAACCACAGAAATTAATTTTGCTATTCACAAAAGGAGAATTTTCTTATCATCATGGATAGCCACATTTTTGCACCCATTATATGTAAATGATGATGCATTTTTCTTAACTTTCACAATGGTTGTTTGCATTTAGTCATTTTCTGAGGAGGCAAGAAGCTTAAATGAGTGCCTTTGCTCATTATTTATGTTCTCTATTTGCATAACTCCTGCACAACTGCTCCATTAAACACCTCTTCCCCTCCAAGGCCAACTTTAAAAAGCCTCCTGCTTTATGAGACTGACAAGTATGACTCACAGTATTCCCCACATTCATTCCCCCAGGCCTCGTGGGATGTTATGCAGCCAGTAAAAGTACCTGTTCCAGTTCATACTCCCCCACTCCCACTGCTGCTGCAGTAAGCCCTTACAGCAATCTGGGAAAAAAGTAAAGCTATTTCTCTGCTGGAGGCAGGAAACAAATAGTAACAGTATTTGCTTTTCATATAGTCCTCAGCAACACAGTGAGCAAGAGAGAGCGGCTGAACACAATGAAGGAAGGTTACACACTCTCTCCCCCATTCTTCCTGTGCTCCTATTCCCACCAGAAACTCAGAGTTTCTCAGGACTCTCAATTTGCTTTTCAGTTATCCTTCAAACCATTCCCATTTTCCAGCAGCAAGGCAGAAAGTTATTCAGCTTAGATTATCTACAAGTTCTTTCCATGCCCAAGGAACACTTTAAATACTCCACACATATGACATTCAGGACCAAAACCAGCAACTTCTCTCTCCAGCAGAGAAGCAGAAATCAACAGGTACTATATCCCTGCATACTTGGCTTCTATCCCCAGTAAACAAGTTTCTCTCATAATTACAAAAATACCTCCCTCAGTCTATGAACAGTCAATATCCATTCACTGCAGAGTATTGAGAAGTTGATTTTACAGTTTGTATTCATGGAGAATAGATTTTCAAAGAGGGAATGTGTGCTAGAAAGCTTTCCACTGGCTGTTACCATTCTCCACTAGTTAAAGCACAGACTGATAAAGAGGAATGAAATCCACATTTAGAAATGACAGCCACTACTGAAAAGATGCAAGATTTCTGACACTGTATGCGCCCAAGCTTTAAATACATCTATAGCAACAACAATTTCTCTAACGTTCAAAGCTAAAGACACCTTAGAAATCAGATTAAAAATCTGTTGCCATTTAAGACAAATCCCAGGACTACTGTGGCAACCACATCACTCCAGTGCTGGGAGAACATATGGTGTGCTGCAGCAGGAAACACACCCACGGTATCTGAAGAGCCCTTGTAGAGCCAAGCACTTCCAAACCAGACACATATTTTATCTACTGCAGCTAAAGCCAGGAGTTTGCATCATAGAAACAATAGCTCCTCCCAGAGATGTAGAAATCCTGCGAGTCAGACAGCAAATCAAAAGCCAAACAATCCCCAGCCAGGTCCCGAAGATCTTGCCAGTGTAAGTGCATTGATCCACCATATCTCTACTTGTTAGTCTGATACTCTGTGGACCTTGACTGAAGCACCATCCAAGCCACCTGCCATGAGGCTTCTCAGCAGAAACCCTGGAGGTTATAATCATATTTTATAAAGCCCTTTAGGGATCAGGTTTGTGGACACATGCATGTTAAGAGAATGCCATTCCTCCTGACACGTTCACTTTTCTTTACTGTTAAGAGAAGCAAAGCCCTCCAGGCAGAGAAGTTTTATTATGCCCATTTTACTTCTTAGTCTCAAAAGAGTAACAAAAGGACCAGTTTCCTGAAGAAGACAGGTTTCTCATAAAGGAAAAGCCTAGCTGCACATAAATATGAGAGGGCTCCTAAGAATTTTACTAATAGGGAGAATCCTGTCAGTCCCATGCCACATTGTCTTCCCAGCTGCACTCCATTTCCTCTGTATCCTGCTCATCATGGCTTCTCAGGTAGTTAAGAGACTATGGCAGAGATAAGGCTTTAGTCTCAACTCTGTGCCAACAAAGATAATTTTAAAAATAAATGTGTATAAATGTCTTCAGTAACTGCAGGTCACAAATTACTAGCAAACCCATGCCAGAAGAAACTGTTGCAAAGGCATCAGGAAAAACAGGTGTATAATATAAGATGCAAGGCAGTAAAACATGCAGTCAAATAATAGAAAGAGATTAAAAGCAATAGGGAAGGGAGAATAAGTTCTCAGATCAGATCTGAAATGAGACCAAGTCAACAACATGAGAGTGAGACAAAAGGTCTAACAAGCAATCTGCAGCAAGCAAATAGAAGACTTGAGCAGGGAGAGAGAAATCAACAAATTCACATTAAGATCACAACCTAGGAGAAGCACATGGAAAGAGAGAAACAGTACTAGTAATATTTAGTGACATAAGAGCAACTAACATTACTAGGTGTGTGAAAAGACAAGCCATGGCATGGCATTCGGCAGCTACTTAAATGCAGTAATCTGATGCACCTGCCTGGACACTTTGTTCTTCTCTTGCCTATTTGTTTTACACAGATGTTTTCTTATCACAGGCTCCAGAAAACACAGAACTATTGCATGATGACCACAGCTCAAGTATTAACTTGTAGCACACCTGCTACAACAAAGTCAAATAAGATGAACAGCTGACAATGATTGCTGTGGGACAAATATTGCTGGGCAGATTTGCTGACCCCGAAGTATAACAAGGAGATCAGAAAACGAAAGTGAAGATATGCATCTGGTAAAAGATTATCCATGAAGAAAAAAAAAAGCCAACAAAAAACCCCACACTTGCCTGATAAGGCATAGCTTATATAAAGTATTATCATGTGAAACACTGGTGTGAAATTAGCCAGCAGAGCCTACACTTCAGCTCTTTTCCAAGAATTGTTATGCTTCAAGTGGTAAACAAATTTTTTTTTTCTTGGAACTATTTATAACTTTAAGACCACCCAGTAAGAACATTACATGCAACTCTAATGTTAAACCAACATTTGTTTTAGTAAGACTCCTCTGGGCAAGTTCTGAGAGGCTTTCCTGCTTTCTTAACAAAAGTAGGAACGGTACCACATTTGATTCCTATTTGTCTTTGAGGTTACAATAAAGTTAGGATAGTGATGTAGAGTCTCTTCCCCATGAGTTCTTTAACCGTACATCACTACAGTATCAGAGATTCCTTGCACATGGAGCAGCATCCTGGCAGTTTAACTTCTGCTGTATAAAGAGTATACAGAATTTATTATTTTGGGCTCTGAGAGGGAGGGATGACTATCACAAACACATCTGCTATCTTAACATAAGAAACACAAGAAAGATGCAATCGAATTGCAGAAGAGACAGTCTTTACTGTTCTTTTAGAATATTCCACAATGTCAGAAGATACAGCATGGCACACATGATCTGTAGAGGTTATGGAAAGACTTTATCATAAGGCACACTCAAACCAAGGGAAGTTTTGATTTTCAGATACTTTTTCAGTTTGCCAAACCCCAGCACTTACTAAACATATTTGATCTGGAACCTCTGAGAAGATCAAATAGATTATTAAAAATAAAGTCCCCTTGTAAGTAGTCAGTCTTTTTCAGAGTTAAATTAACCTGCTTCTTTAGCTCAGCCAGCAGGTTACCTACCAATTCCAACTCAGGTTAATACAAACTACTGAATTTTACATGTTGTACCAGAAAATGCTTCATGTTTCACTCCAAGTTGGAAGTCTCATGAAGGATTCTCCACTCCTCCTTTTCTTCTGAACTATCAGCATCATAGTAGCAAACACGTGTTCTGCAAAGCAAGCATGCATGGCTCCTGCTAACAGCATTAAGGGCTTGCATAAGTAATGAGCAACACTATTTGCAATCTCAAGAAAAGGTGGCACCTACACTGTTATTAATTAACCCAAGTAAATTAACACATTCCCTCCAAAATCAGGAGGAAGAGTTCAGCGTTCTGTTTCCATCTGCTGCACAATAAATTGATTCTTTAAAGAGCCACCTGTTAGAAATGCTGTGTTTTCTACTTCAATATCTGGCACTAAGCAGATGAAACACTTGACTGAGCCTCTCCAGCACAGCCAGGACATGCTGACAGGCTGGAGGTGCAGGAGGAAAGGCACCTGCAGTACCATCTTGCTCAGAGCTGTGCCCAGGAGCACACTGTGACCTATTCTCCACAGCACCCTGGTCTTGGCTCTCAAGGGCTCTCTGCAAGTTGTGAGCTGCAAAGGGCTATTTCTGCAACTCACGGGAGACATCGAGTCTCTGTGGCTGCTGCCTCACCAGCTAGGTCAGGAAAAGGGAGGAACCAGACTGAGGCACAGTATCTACCACTTCAAATTCAGCAGTTACTTCCCTTTATATAGGGGGGGAGGGAGGTGAGGATCCCTCTAACCAAGCCCACCTGTCTGTCACCAGTGCCCAGATTTGGGATTGCGGTGGAAGGAATAGCATCAAAGGAAGGCCACTCTAGGAAACACAGATGCTGAAGAGAGCAAGAATGCTCAGGTAACTATGAACAAGCCTGGACAATGCGGTGTCCCACAGGTTATTTCTTACTGTGCAACAATAAAAACCACACTATGCTCCTTTAGACTCCAAGTCACTAAATAAGGACTGAACACAGGCAGAGAGAGCAAAATACCCCCTTATTCCTCAAGGCTGTCTTGCTATGCCAGGACTGACACTTTGTCCACACAGTTGCCACCCCACCGTCCTATAGCTAAGCAAGATTTCGGTCACTAGAAATGTCAAACACAGACTGCTTTCACTAATGAGAAATAGAGCGGCATCTTCTCGTGCCTCTGCCAAGACCCACCAACACGCAGACAAACAGTTCTGGGAGCCTTATGTAACTCCTGAGGCTCGCAAGGCAAAAAATTAGAATCTCAAGGTTCTTATGAGAGGCAATACGTAAAATTCTTAAAAAGTAATTGCTGCTAATGAGTTCAATGATGGTTCCAGGGACATATTTTCCCAAAAGAGTCATTACTCTGCCTCTGTGCATACTGTCTCTGTTTCTGTGGATACCCACTTTTTGCTGTGTTGCTGTGTGACACAGGCAGTCTGGAAAGGGGTGGGGTGGCAGGGAGAACAGCACGGGAAGTCTACACAATCAGGTTCTGTTCCCAAATCTGACAATATGTCCCTATATGACCTTCCACGAACCAGTTATAAATTCCATGCCTCCACTTACGCTTTTGTAAAATGAAGACGGTTCAAAATGCTAAACAAAGATACTGGGAAGTTGCATCAGTTCTTTTGTTTCAGAGTTCAGGGGTTTTTTTCTGTTAAACTTAGATTAGATACTAACAGGAACTTTGCCCTCAGAGGTGTAACACTCCCTACTTGTACTCAGCCTGCTGTTGTACTCTTACCTTCATTACAACTGCCTTCATTCTCCATTTTATGGGAGCTTCCCAAGGCTCATTTATTTTCTCTTTACCAGGAGAGCTACTTACTGTAACAACCTCCCAGAGAACCAGGGGGAAGTATTAGATTGCTGCCCCATTTAATCATCCTTTTTTCTTCCTTCCAACAATTCCACCGGACTGTGCACAGCAAGAGCAGCACAGGGAGCAAGGATCACGCTCCATATACTGACCACAGACATCCTGCAAGCCTCTTCCTTCCAACAATGCACAAACAGAGAGGAGTAGAGAGCACTTCCCTTGTGGAAGAAACAATACACTTAACTGCACCTGATTAAGGCAGCACTTACAAAAAATAGTGCAGGAGTAGCAGCCAACATCTTGCTGGATGCTTAACCCAAATATACCAAAATTAATGGAAATATTTCAAATTTGGAAAAGCCCATATCATCTACCTCCTTTGGTAGGTACACAAACCAGACATACATACCGTAGGATTCATTTTCTTTAAATTCAGTGTAATCACTTGCTGATTCAGTGAAGTTGGGCTATAGTATTATTGCTGCCTATGAGCTAAAGCTTTATCTTCCAAAACACAAAGACTCTTGCATAGGCACAGAAGACCTACACAAGGCACAGAAGAGTTATAAGCCTAACCCACCAACCTGTGCCTATATTATTATTCTAAAAAAAAAACAAAAACAAAAACCAAACCAAAACCACACACAGAACAGCCAGTGCCTTTTATACTGCTGGCAAATATTTACTTAAACTACCTTAAAAAAACCATTATTTCAAAGTATAATGCAACACCTTTTTAAAAAGAATATTATTTAAACCTACAAATAATAGATGATAGATTTGTATTTTATCTCATTGAGCTCTAATTTTGAACTATATTTGATGTTACAGAAAGTGAACTTTATTTGCATTTTTGTTACATGTTCCAAATATAGCAATGAAGCTCTCAGAAGGAAAAAGGTATTACTGTATTTACTCTCAATACAAACGAATTAACCTATGAACATAAAAGCATGCAAGTTCTCACAGCACATAAAGGGTTTGTATTAGTGACAATTTAAGAAGTTTATCCTTTTAGAGCAGCTCATTTCCTGAATTAGACATTCTGAGTGAACTTCTTTGTACTGAACTAAGTTAAGCCACTTTCCATGTGCCAGGCAATGAAATCGAGTGTCTGACCAGTTACCAATGTTTAAAGAAAAGCCATCAGAAAAGGTTTGTTAGTGTTGGAAAGGAAATATCTACTGTAGAGAAGTATAGAACAGCCAACTTATGAAGTAAAAATAGTTCCTCTATGCATCTTGGAAGATAACACAAATATTTATGAAACTTTTTGCATGCAACACTTCGGCTCAGTGCCACACATTTACTTTTCTACCAAGTGGAAAGATACTTTATTTTTTTTGCAATAGCAGTTAAACTGAAATCTGTCTGTTCTTTTCTCTGTTTTACCCAGAATAGCTTGTTAATTCACTGTTCAGTTTCCACATACCAGTCAGAAGCTACAGAAGGAAGTAACATGACAGAAAAACACACATTTAGGCAACACAGCACTTACTTCCTTAAAAGGTCTCTCAATTTATTTTTCTAAAGCTGCTAAATCTACCCACTTGAGAATATCAAGATGAGAATTTACACAAGGAGTGCAAGCTATTTGCTTAGATTCTCACAGTCACATTAAAATTATATTTGAGCTTAAAAACAAAAATTACAAATGGATCTTCACAAGTGGTCTAGAAACTTGAGACTGACAAAAACTATGTATATCTGCATATGCATAAACAAGGTTATAAGGAACACTTGATTTAGACAGTAGAAGAGTTGTAAGCAGCATTTTATAGCACAGAGAGGCCTCTCTGGGATACACCAGTCGACTGAAGTTGTTCAAAAGGAAGTCATCAGTGTAGTAACACTGCAGAAACTGATTTCCTGTGTCCTTCTAATGCTTCATAAGCTAGTTATTGTAAATAAGTTCCTCAAAACACTGAAACAACTCAATACAGCCAGAAAAATTACTCCACAGAGAATCTCTATGGAAGTTAGTATTTTTCAGCTGAAGAATCATAACTAAACGGCAAATGCTTCAACTCCCTGTTATTTCTGTATTAAGTAGTACTGATCAAGTTTATACTGTCTAGGATACTGATGAAACTGCTCACTAGCATCTTCAGCTTTATGCTGCAGATTTTCAGGTAGCCTTTGGGTTACAAGCACACCAAAAGGGCTAGTCCCAGAACATACCTTTGTGGAAGACATCAGCTATGGAAACTTACATTTTGAATTTTTTTTTTTAATTTATACATCTGTATATAAGAAAAACTACTCCAGAGAGAAAAAATATGCCTTAAAAATTTAAGGTTCAAAATCTGTTCCTAAAACTATTCAGAATGTAAGCCTCTGACCTAAAAAAGGAACTAATTTTCTATCTGCTTGTTACTGAAGCTTCCAACCAGAAACATCAGATTTTAAATATTGTCTGATTAAATACACTAACATGCTTATAATGCCTTTTTACTTCTATTCAAAGCCAAATTCACCACTAAAACATCACATTCTTTAGTTACTACTTCTACATTTGGTTCTCTTTACTTTTTTGTCTCCTTTTTTCTCCCCTCAAGACTGCCACCGTACTCTACTTCCCCTTTAGCACTGTAGGTCTTCCTTAGAAGCTTATTTGCTCTACTTCTCCTGAATTCTTTTCTCTTCCTAACAAATAAACTTTCTAGATAACCAGAATATGCATGATCTGGAGGGAAAACTGTTACCAGCTGGCATTCTGATACAGTCACAGTGCGCTTTAGAAGAAACTGCTTCCTGCTTTTCTAAGAACTGCAATTTTCAGCTTGAGATTCCTGAATGCTGTCTTTCGTAAATGCTTCAGTTAAAAGAATACTTACTCTCCACACAGCTACACTCACCATAAGGGAGGCCAAGTTACAACCAGGTGAGCTTTTCCACAATTCTTTTTTTTTTTTTTGAGGAATCCTTAAAGACATTGAAGACAAGTTTCCCTCAAAAAAATCAGCACGACTGAAATTTTACCAGAATTATTCTCAGCTTAAGTAAAAGAGACAAAACAAAATTCCTGTATTTTCAAAAAAAATATATCTATATATCTGGAATATAGCAATATTAAGGGTGGGAAATTACTTTCCTACTTAAGTCAACAAAGAATATAAACCATAACACTGAGAAGATCATTCTGTCTTCTACTACAATCACTAAAAATTGTTAGTGGCAGCACTCAGAATAGTCTGACAAACCTGTTCCACTTCAGTGGCACAACTCAAGAGTGGGTAACAGCACACGATAATTTTTACCACTATGGAGCACTTAGCTTTTCACACAGAAAAAAAGGAATCCCACCAAAGTGCGTGAACTGAATCAGCTACATGCTACCAGGAAAGTTACAATATATAGCTACTTGTGAAGTATTTTAACATGCAATTCATGGCCAAGTTCTCTACTCTGGTCTGTCTTTTTTTATAAAATGCTCAATTACACTGAACACATAGATGTTGTACTGTATGTTTGTTAAGCCTCTTCCTTTCCTTTTCTCCCTTCCCACCCCACAATACTCATACCCAAATCTCATAACCCAGTGCCCTGTGTCATATTGTCTAATCCGACAGTGGCCCCACCACATGCACTGGCAGTATAATCTGTTCAGTAGTCCAACTGGACAGCAGATGGCTTTGCATCAAGTGCTGATTAAAAAAACCACCTCCATCAAACATTTTTAAAAATACATAGTTTTATCAATAAATTTACCATTTTTACTGAGCAAATGTACAATACATGTAAAATACAAGTGAGATATATACATTTTCCAAAGCTATTGTACAAGACGGCATTAGGAATTTTAGAATTCCAGCTTCCTTTCAAAAGGGGTAAACACAGCTGTGCAAAGATAAAACAGACTCCACCAATCCCACATCCAGCTGACCTTGATACTTGAGGTGAAAATGAGCTAACAAATTAAAAAAAAAAAAAGGAAAAGGAAAAGCCACCCCAAATGACCGGATGGGAATTTGCTCAAGTGTTGTGTTTATTTGGTTTGTTTGACAGAAGTAAGAAAAGACAAGTTTTACGACTCTGATTAAAATGATGTAACTGAAGATTCTCTTCACCTTTCTGACACAGGGAAAAGTCAGGAGCAAGAGACACGTCAAAACTTGTGCTGCAATTACCAACTCATGTATTTGTCATATTTCCCATGAGTAAAACCAAATGAACCTCGCCTCTTAGAAGCATTTATATCAGCAGCTTTCTCTGGGTGGAGCAAACAACTCGGAAGCATAAATAGACATTAACTCATACTACTTCATACACCACAAAAAGAAGAAAAAAAAAACAACTTGAAAATATGGCTTCTTAGAGCAGTTTTAATTCAAATATCTCATTAAAAAATAATTTCGTATTATTAAAAATGTGTTTCCATATTTGCTGCTCCATGACTAAAAACAGTAGGACAGCTTACCAGCAATGACGGATACCAAAGACGTTAGGAATTTGTATGAAATACTTATCACAGGTGATCTAGTATTAGATTCAACAAGTTCACTCTACGAGCTGTAGCAAATAAAGTTCATTTGCCTTTCCCCCTCAAATTTTTTTTACGGAAAAAATGCTGAGTTTCAGTATCTCTGGATGGTTCTGCATCCAGATCAGTATAACTAAATAGCAGACTCAGAATCACGTGATGTAAATCCTGAAAAAATAATAATAGTAAATTGTGCTTAAAGTAGCTTCACAAAAGCAGACTAAAAAAGAAGGCCAAGAAGTACTGGTAATCTCTGGGAAGGAAAAAAATCCCACACCGACCGATGGAGAGACTCTGCAACCAAGGGAGCCTCCTCCAGCATGAGCGAGCCTGTCTGCAATCGCTGTTGTCGGGTGTTAGAGCCGGGCAGGCTGCGAGAGGCACAGATTGCCATTTTGAAACACCGCCTCACGCTCGCACGGCGGTGCCGGCCCACGGCAGCCTCCTGCCCCCGCACGCCGCTCACGGCAGCGCTGCGGACCCGCAGCACCGCGGCTCCCTCGGCCGCGCCGGGACCCGCACGCCGAGGCGGACGCGGCGCGGCTCCCCGAGCTCCGTGATGTCACCCGTGTGCGGGCCCCTTCCGCTCCCCGCGGGCTGCGGCGGCGGCCCCGGCGGAGCGCGGTGCGGGGCCGGCCGGCACCCGCGCCCCACGTGCGGCGCATCCGCCCCGGCCACCGCCACCGCCCCGGGGCCCCCGGAGGGAGCCCCGCCGCCGGGGAGCCGTGGGGAAACCCGGGATACCGGCTCGGAGCCGGCCGCACGGAGAGGCTCGGGGGCCCTCGCGCCTCACTCACCCCCACCCCAGCCCTGAGAGGTCTCCGGGATGTGACTCATGATAAATAAATACAGAGGAGGGGGAGGAAAAAAAAAAAGGAGGAAAAAAAAAAAAAGACACACCCTCGGAGCCGGACTGACATAATAACCCCCTCCCTTCCCCTCTGGAGCGGGGGAAGGGAAGCCTGGCCGTTCAGCTGGGAAAGTTGAAAGAAAAGGCAAACCCGAGGGACCGGCTGCGGAGCGAGAGCCGCGGCGGGGGCAGCAAGGCGCCGCTGCCCCGGGGCGGCTCCGGCCCCGCCGCCCGCACCGGAGAGCCGAGCCCCGCCGAGCGCCGCCGCCGGCCCCCGGTGCGCTGCCCCGCCGCCCCTCACCTGGATGTAGTTGTTTTCGCAGTAGTCGGCGACTCGAGTGAGGTTCTGGTAGCTCTCGAGCAGAGCCCGCTTGCCAGAAGGGATTTCCTCCTCTAGCAACATCTGCAACTCTGCCATTTTCCACCCCTCCGCATCGCTTCCTCTTGCATTAAAGAGACAGCGGCAGCGCCGGGCTCGCAACCCGCCTGGTATTGTGGGATTCCTCCTCGCCTCGCTTTCGTGAACGCTCACTTTCCCCACCCATCCTTCCCCATCCGAGGGGAGGGGAAAAAAAAAAAACCAAACCAAGAAAAAAGAGGAAAAGCCCGCCCTCGCTGAGCAAAGGCAGCCGGGAGTTGTAGGCAGAGCTGGCCGCATGCGCGGGGCCGCCGCTCATGGGCACCGCCCGCGGGCCGGAGGACATGGCGGGGCCCGGGTGCACCGGCCTGGCCGCCTCCTGCGGCGGGAGGGCGGCAGCCGGACTGTCCTTGTGGGAGCCCAGAGACGAGCGGAGACAGTGATGGCCATCCCCCGCCCCGCTCAGAAAAGCCCCAGCCCTACAGCGCTGCCCGGAGGCAGCGCCTCTCTGCTGGAGAGGCTAAAAGTGTCTGTGAGGGAAGCACTGCTCCGGTTATCTGGTCATCTGGCAGGCTAGAAATTCGGAAAATCGCAGAATCAACTAGGTTGGAAAAGGTCTCTGAGATCACAGAGTCCAACCTATGACTGAACAGCACCATGTCAACTAGACCACAGCCCTAAATGCCATGTCCAGTGTTTCCTTAAACACCTCCAGGAACAGTGACTTTACTACCTGCCTGGGCAGACCATTCTAAAGATGACAAAAGACTGGTAAGATGTTAGAGGTATCATGGCTTGGGGCAACTAGTCGCTTCCAGGGAGTTACCCCTGAGGGGGAGGGAGAAATACTGAATCCAGGCTGTGTAGATCTTCATCAAGGCCTGCCCGGTATAACTGCTAACAATTAATGATTGCCTGGATTTAGGTTCAAAAGAAGAGCTTAAATACTTGGCTGAGATAAACACAGTATTCCTACCACTCGTTTATGTCAGTTGTTAATCATTGTTCAGGTCCTCCTCTGGCTGTTTGCAAAGGTATGGAAGACAAAGGTCTGATGATTACTTAGGACAATCTTTCTTGCATGTGTTTTTTGTAAGCAAAATCCTGATTCTAGAATCGTGCCAGAAGAGAAGCCAGTGACAGCAGATGAGTGCTCTGCTGGGATGCTGGTGCCTGCTTTTGCAATGAGTAACAGGGCCAGAAGAAGCCATCTCCAAGGCTCAGCTGGTCATGCCATGTGCTGTGTGTCTGCAATCACAAACACAAATGCAGTTAGTCCTTGCATTTTAGTAGTTCTCCCAGAGAAATCCACACAGTGATAAAAAGTCAGCATGTTTCAAAAAGAGCAGTCTCAAGCACATTATAGTACGAGGAGACAGCCTCATCTTTACATGTTCTCTGTAGTCAGTCTCCTGTTAGCAGTACTGGTCAGGATGCTTTGGTGCACTTGCTGCTGTCTCTAAATCAGGGTGGAGAGGGAAAAAAATAGATGTCCCTTCACCTCTGAGGTTAGCAAAGTCCAGCATCTCAGCTCAGAACTGTAGAAGCAAGGATGAAAGGTAGGGAAAGGACCTGGAAAGGACCAGTGGGCCTGGGAAACTCTTTGCAGCTGCAGTTAAAAAAAACCACCTCCTGTCTGGGAACAGCCAGACAGGTACCAAGAAAAGTATTTGAGAGCTCTTTAAGGAGCAGAAGGAGCTGGTGGGTTGCAGCACTTGCTGTGGGATAGAAATGGATCTACATTGCTATCTTCTGATGGTTAATTTACTTCGCAGCTTAGCAAAATTGTTTCCAAAGGGGTGTCAATAACTCTCTTTAGGGCAGCATGTAATTTCCAACAAAACACTTTATTTTGGATTCCTTTTAACGTAAAATAATTCAATTTGTTTGTATTGAGATATTGGCAAGCTTTAAATGTGTCCCAGGGCAAGTATGACCAGAACCCCCCTGGGCACCGGCTTCTCCTTGTTTTCAGCTATAAATTAATACAAAGACAAATTTGATTTCTCTATTCACTTTGGCCGCAAATTGCTTAACACCCTTGGCTTGGATGAGTTTGTAATTGCTTACAGATCACAGACTGGCTTCATGGAAGCTGTTAACATACTCAAATGCTGCACAATTGTTGGCTCTTCTTAAAATGTTATGGCAGCCCCCATAAAAGAAATGACAAATGTGTTGGGCCTTGCCCATCAACTTTTTCCAGTATGAGAAAAATCAGGGGTGTGTGTTTTGCTAAGTGTGTTGTGCTTCACTTCAGCGAGCAAGCTTGTCCTGCAAGCCCACGGCGGGACAGCCACTGAGCGGGCAGTGGGGCTCCCAGGAGAGGCATCAACCTCAGTGGTACAGCAGGGGCCCCAGGAGGGCTTGCAGCCTCATGCCCTGCTGCGACTCTCGGCCTGAAAGGCCTTGCACAAACCCCACCGAGTGTACTTCAGAATGTTCTCACTACTCAAGAAGACCTTGGAGGAGCACATCGAAGGTCGCCACCTTGTGACAGCTGCGTTGAGGCTTTTCTGCAGCTGCCGTGGCACGGCCAGGCATTGTCCCCATGCCCCGGGGGATAGACGTGGGGTAGGTGAACACCCAGACTGGCCCTCACTTCAGCTGGGTGCCATACAACCAGTGCTGCTCTGAGGGCCACACAGTGGAAGATGGACTGGGAATTGTGGTGTGGATCTGCCCAACTGATTAGATCAGCAGGCCCTATTAGCTTCTGCCCCATGCTAGCCCTCGTTCTTTCTAAATAACTCTCGGCAGGGTCCTTTGAGTGCCTTTGCAGAGCGTTCCTTGTATCTGAGGCTCCTTTGTAGGGTGCACCCTCCTTTGGAGGATGCATTGACTCAGGTGCAATAGATCGAGGCTGGCTCCATGAGTCTGCATGGTGTGTACACCAAGTGATTCTAAAGCACCTGAAAGAGTGCAAATGTAGCAGAACCACCGCTGAGCCACAATCAATAAACCTTGGGCTTGAGCTGACATTTGCTGAAGATAGTAGTGTGCATCTGAACTGTACTGGGGTTTCTTTTCAGAAACTGTTTTATTCTGTAGTCTTTTTCATTTTGGTTTAGTTTGTTCGGTTTGGGCTTTTTTGCTCTGTCACACTTTCTCATTGCACCAGGCAATAAACTGCTGATTAGAAAAAAAATTACATAATTTATACAAGATACTTTGAGTGTGCAAAAGAGCTGGAAATTAAAATTTTCCTGGCTTGGGCTGCTGGACTGGCAGAGGAAAATATGTAATTATGTCCATCAATCTCCACCTAAACAATCACCCAAATGAGATCCTGTTCAGAGTAAAATGTGCTTTTATATCTCTCAGTGTCTCAACTTTACATCTGAGATTTTCTCCTCCTCAGTGGGGCATGATGATCTCCAGAGGCAATCCTGTCTTTCTGGGACAATAGGTCATTTTTGGCTGGGAAAAAAAAAAAGTGACTATATTCTAAGTGCTGTTTAGAACAGCAGCAAAGTAGCACTATCACAGTAACTTCTCCTGCACTGTAATTTGTGTAGCTCTGTAACTGTGTGTTCCCTTTCCTTGGCCATAGAGTGGCATGTGTCTTTGTTTTTCCCTTGGGAACGAACAGTACTTGCTTCAGTAGTGTTGATTGGAAAATAACCCTTTATTTTTTGTTGGACCATTTCTCAGCTGGATTGATTCCTGATTTGGTTGTTTAGCTGCACAAGCACTTCTGACAGGGCAATGGAAAGGGAGATGAGGGATCTGAGGGGGCAGCTGGAAGCACAGAGGACACAGGGCCTGTTCAGATCAGCCACATCAGCTCTGCTGCCAAATGCCAAGTCTCATTTTCTTGTGAGAAATTTTTTTGTTGATTGCAATGATAGTTACACAAGTATGGCTATATTAGGACAAGCCTGTGTGAATACTTAATACTCATAATGTATTTTTTTTTTCCTGGTACCAAAATTTGCTTTTTCGGTGTTTCCTCCGCCAGTTTAAAACTGCCCAAGAAGGTGCATAGCTGCATTGGGTTGCTTTCCTTTGCTTTAGCACAGACATTATTTAAGAACCAGAATAATTACCCATATTGATATTTCAGTTATCATCACAGGTTGTCTGAGTATTACAGAGATGAATGGGGCTGTTCCTGCGTTTTGAAGACAATTTGTCATGCACTCTACACTCTTGTGGTCACCTCCGCGTGCCATTTTTCCCAATTAATATTTTTTAAGGTTTTCATCACATTTGTTAACAGCTGGAGATGCTGCCTGCTGGCTTGCCAGGGGAGCAGGGGTGTTTGGGGCAGGAGTGCACCCCTGAGCAGGTCGGGGCCCCCAGCGCAGCCCCCTGGCAGTTGCTAGGCAGCCGCAGCTCTGTGCAGCACAGCCAGCACAGCCAGCCAGTGCTAGGCAGCCTGAGCTGCTGGGGAGCACAGAAGTAATAAGATTCAAAATTGCAGTCTCAAGAATGCACAAGATAAGAGTGGCGAAAAATAAATAGTTTTACTGTATTTTGACATGACCTTTCTCCTCTAATATATTTTCACTTGCAGGATTTGCCTTCTGTCTCAACCTCATTTTTCATAAAACTCTGTCCTTTTCATCCCTCCTGCATGCTTATCTTCGCTCCTCAGCAGTAGCCTGGTGTCAGCAATCCTCCTTTCTGTCACCTCCGCTACCCTTTTCTATATCTGTCATCTCAGTTGTTCTCCTCCCATGTTCCACTGCATCCCTTGTTCCTTTGGCCTCTTTGGTTTTCATTCTTGCATCTTTCTCAGCTCAGCCTCTGTCCATCAGGTTGTCTCCTGATTTTTCCTTTCCACTTCCACTGCATTGAGGAATTCCTCTCCTATTTTCCATTCCCAACTCCCTGTCTAGGTCCCTTCTGCTGCTGTCACTTCCAGCTGCCCATCACAAGGCAGGCTTATCTTCTTAGCCCCTCAAAATACTGCCAAGGCATCCCCTGCCCAAAGAACATGGGACAAATGGGAGTTCTACCCTGGTGCTGCAGCCAGACACGCAGCAGAACCTCAGACAGCCCACTGCTTTCTCCTAGACCTACCAGGGAAGATGGCTGTTGTGTGACAAATTACGGACTTGCTTCTTACACCACTAACAAATGGAGCTAAACTGTTTTGTTATAAAAACATTTTGAGGAAGGGCTGACTTTAGAGCAACCACTTAAAGCAGGAGGTGGGCTTCTGGCAGTAATCCTTTTTATTAGCATTTTTTTTCATTCTTTTATTTTATGGCTTTGAAAAGGTAATTTAAATATGAAAAGAGCCGTCTTATTGCAAGGGGTAGGCATGGAGTGAAAGTCAGCTTTTTGAATAGACAAACATGCAGGTTTGGCATACTCATTAGAGGGTAGGTTGAGATTTCCTGAGTTAATAGATGTTTGTTGGAGGATGGCAATCCTTTAAAATGGAAGAATTTCTTTGACGTGTATTTGAAATAAAAATTTTCCTGGGAAAGCTTTTTCACCCTACATAGAACTTCTGGACAAAAGCAGACAGAGAGACACCTTGCCCAGGAAAAAGTAATATTTGCATAATTAGCAGTGAAAGGGAATATAACAGACCCAAAAACAAGTCTTCTGTGACTCTAAATTGAAAGTAGGCACTGAAAGGGTAGATGGCCTATATCAGCAGTCTCCTACTTGCTCAGCTCTTTGGAGTGGGCATCCCTAATAGGAAGAAAAACACTGCTTAAGGTCTTGGAAAATGTTTTGAAGTCTGAAAACACCTTTAGCACCATTTCTGTTCTGTTTTGCACTGCTTGATAAAGGCTATGAGAATAGCACAAACAGAAAAGTTCCTGGGAGAATGCATATAGAGCCACCCCAGGCTTAATGAGACTCACTGGCTCAGAGATTGTTTGCAGAGCTGTAGCTGCTTCCTTGAGAGGCAGAGCCTAAGATGGCTTTACAAATTCATGCAAATCTGCAAATGATGCCTTGAGACCCCTGCCTAGTGCTGAACAGAGTTAACAAGGTCTTTTGGACTACATTTACCACACACAGAACTGATGTGTCTCTGGTGGTCCTTGGAGCAGCTTCACTATCTGTGTTTTTCTCTTCTCCATCAGTTCCCAATCTCCTGTGATCCCAAATACTGGAGAGTTGATTGTACTATGTTATCACCTAGTTCATCCACACCTCAGAACTGCTTACTTACTTACTCGTGACTATACCTAACTTACCCTATATATACCTGGACTAAATTATTTCCTATCCTCAGGACTTAGTTTCTATGTTTGGTGCAGTGGATGAATAAAAACCAGAAAACAATAAACATCGGTGCTTCAGAGCTAATGTTTGAGCTATCTCTGTGGATTTTTTTAACAATTAGAATTATTTACCAAAGTCCAATATTATTCTTTAAAAAAAATGAAAGGCTTATCAAAATGTGCTTAGCATAATGCAAAGCTTTAAAAGAATATATTAATGTGAAGATAATCTAATTGCACAATTGCAATTTTTCATTGTATTTGAGGGAATCTGAGCATGGATAGGAATTACTTTTATGTTCTTTCTATTTAAAAGATTGGTGTTTTTCTAAGCACCACGGGTTTTTTTGATGCAGATTAAAAGCATTCGTATTCTGTACTGATTAATTGGTGTGCCTCTTTTGCATTTAAATATATACTTCATTGAATTGCAGTTTTCCATCACAAAGCAGAAAAGAAAAAATAATTAAATGATAACATCATGCTACTACAGAAGGAGTGCTATTTCCCCAATAAAAATAAATATTTGACAGCAATTTTGCAGTGATAGTATTACCAAGCACAGTATTTGGATAGCAAAATAAGGGACAACATAATAGCATTTTTTTTCAGCAAGTGAAAACACATTACAGTTCTTGGGTCTGTTCCAGCTCCCAGTGAAACAGTAAAGCTTCAACTGGAAGCAATGCTGAGTCTGTAGGGTTGAGCAGTGTTTGAAAAGGACCATCTTCAATAGCACTGAAGGCAAAAGGGATCAGACTGGATGCACAGCAACCTTCAGATGCAGCCGTACACTAAAAAATCACTTCCACACTAAGATAACATTGACATCCTCCTCGGTATTGTCCCAGTCAGAGCTCAAACACAGACTGTACAGAAATGAGGGTAAAAAGTCATTACACATAGACTGAGGCTATTCTCTGTTGGGAACATTTAAAGATAAATCAGGCCACTTAGTGCAGTCCAACAAAATTTAAACTATAAGCTTTGGATATTCAAAACAAATGGGAGGGAAGGGGTGTCCCTGTTACTTTTCATTACATAACAGGAACAATCTCTTGTGCCTCTGAGACTGATTACATCTCAAACTTAGTTTAGATATTAATCAATCTCAGCAACCACTTCTTGTTTCCTGTAGCATAATGCGGTAAAAATTGTCTTTTAATTACCACTAATGAAAGTTACCTGCAGTGAAAGTGAAATATATGCCACTGGAAAATTACTTGGTTCAGAGGGCAGTGAATGCAAATACGAACAAACTTAATGATGCAGAGGCACAATTAGAAGTGAATATGTAAATTACTGATGACAGCTTCCTAGTATGCTCAACTATTTGCTGTCACCATTAGCTATGACTGTTTCAATTTATTTTATTTCTCAAGTGGCTAATACATATAATTCTAAATTTTTTTATTGTGTGACCGAAAGGTTCCTTATCTCATTTCAGAGAACAGAATTCAGTATTCAAATGCTTTCTTGTTCTGCATTAAGAAAAGAGCAGCAAATCTCACATACAGTGCCTCATTCAAAGATATGTCTTCATAACTGAAAAGGCCTCATTTCAGTAACCTCTTTAAATATTATTTACAATAGCCTCCTCCTATAATAGTCTATTAGAACAATAAAATTGCTATAAAGTGATTTCCCATTGCAGTTCTGTAGTGGATATAAACTACACGAACCTGTAACCCAAGCCTGTAGCTGAGGCTGTTGCCGTGGTTCAGCTGAAAGCTGGGAGGTGTTGGGATGTGCTGGGAGGTGTTGGGAGGTGCTGGGAGGTGCTGGGAGGTGTTGGGAGGTGTTGGGAGGTGCTGGGAGGTGCTGGGAGGTGTTGGGAGGTGTTGGGAGGTGCTGGCCGAGCAGCAGCGAGCCAGTCCCAGCCCTGCCACCTTCCAGCAGGCTCAGCACTGGCCATCGCCCACCAGGGTTAGACTGGAGGCTGGCAGCTGCCAAGCATTCCCTTTTCTGGATTGGGGGATCACTTGTTTTTCCACTTTAGCAATGTTAAGAGTTAGCAAAGGACTGTGTGAATATTGTGTATTATCAGTACATAACTAAGATACTAATAGGAGGTTATCTAGTACATATGTTGAATGTGGCAAAATTGTCCTCTGTACTTTATATCCAGCTTTTTGTACTGTACATTTAATTTTAAATGTACCTACTGAAAACAGCCTGCAGCTTCCAATCCATCAGCTGTCAGACTGTTCTACAGTCCACTATGGTACTGGACAACTTGTGCAATGCTAAGGGTGACACTGCCATATTACTTTTCTCATATTTGCATAGAAGTGTATTTTTCAAAGGTTTAGTGAAGCCACAGGGGAATATGTTTATTTATAACTAACTAAGAATAAGGGTCACAGCAACAATCTAACAATTTATGTGTAATCCATTGCTACTGCTTATTCACAAAATAGACTGTATAAATTATGCTATCTAATGCATAACCATTTTTGTATAAGAGGTTTTAATCCAATAAAAGGAAATGTCCAGAGAAGGTCAACAAAGCTGGTGAAAGGGCTGGAGAACAAGGAGCAGCGGAGGGGGCTGGGGTTCAGCCTGGAGACAAGGAGGCTCAGAGGAGACCTTGCAACTCTCTACAATTATCTGAAAGGAGGTTATAGCCAAGTGGCAATTGGTCTCTTCTCCCAGGTAAGGAGAGAGACAGGATGAGAAAAAATGGCCTCAAGCTGCACCAGGAGATGTTTAGATTGGATATTAGGAAAAAAATGTCTTCAACTGAAAGGGTGGTTAAGCATTGAAAAAAGCTGCCCAGGCAACTGGTGGAATCACTGTCCTTAGAAGTGTTGCAAAAACATGTGAATGGGGCACTTCAGTAGGGAACGTGGTAGTGCTGGGTTAATGGTTGGATTGGATGACATTAGAAGTCTATTGCAACTTGACAATTTTAGGATTCTGATTAAATTTTATTCATATGCAGAGTAATACCAAAACTATTATATCAGTTTCAAATTCATGCCTTAATTCATGTTGGAAATCTCACAATAGCAGGCTGAATTTTGTGTGTTCCTCACCCTTCTCCCCTTGCCAAGCAGATTTCTCCTATAATTTGTCTTCTGAATTTGTGTATGAAAACTTCAAAATAATGATAGGATATGCTTTGCCCTCAGCTGGCATGTATTATATATTAAAGCAATATACCACTATTTGATATATCTTATATTTCCTATGCTTTTCTGTTGGTTAGTAGGAAGAGATTTAGTCACAAGAGGGTTTATTTTCATTTGGATCAGTAATTGGAAATCTAAAATCAGGACACAGAAGCAACAAGTCTCTCATTTTAGCTGGAGGGTTGGTATGAATTTCTTCCTTCTCACTATTCCTGACATTTAGAAATCTGGTTTGATATTTGATTATATTACTCAATAATTAATCCAGAATAATTTAGCACATCTCCTACCACTTAAAGTTATTTGGTTTTGCTCAACCATTTCTCAATATCATGTTTGTAGAAAGGAAGGGACAGAAATTTGAATATAATAAAACATACTGCCACATCTGTTATACAGGGAGGGCCATGTTACACGATGAAAGAATGAATCCTGTCCCTCTACTTAATACAGAGGTATTAGGACACACCTGGCTTTTGTGCAGGGGTGAATGGATAAATGTGTCTACCTCATAAATATCCTGCTCCAGCAGGATAGAAATACCTGTTAGTGTATTGCCAAAGTGTTTCAGTTCAGCTGTGGCAGCCTGGTTCTTCAGGGCAGTGTAACTAATCCCAAGCACAATCCCAACTGTGCCAATGACCATGGAGGTTTGCTCAGACACCTGCATTCACGCAAGAGTTTTGTGCTGCAATGGTTTTGTGGGCAAGATTTGTCCATCCTCACATTGCCCCACCAGGACAAATCTGTAACAGGGCCTCGCTCAGCACCCTTAAACTGCTTGACTCCTTTACTCTGTCTGGAAGAAGGGGAGGAGTGTTAAGGAGAGCAGTTTCAGAGGCAGATCAGAGGGGCAGCAATCAGCAGCCATAGATGTGCAGGAGATGGTCACCTCTGCCTCTTCGAAGTAGCTAGCAAGGAATGTGTGAATGAAGACTCAGTTGGTGGAAAGAGGTTTTAAAAGTTATTTACTTTATTAAAATGTAATTTGCCTCTGTCAGTTAAAATGGGTAAAGCTTGAAAATTAGTAATTTGTTCTATTTTGTTTTCCATTCCCAGCCTTGGATTGAAGGGGGAATTCAGTTACACTGTAGGGTGATTTGACACCCTTGTTCTGGCACCATCCTGTTTTACTGAATAATGCCTGCTCTGTGGGCTAATCTGATAAATGAAGACACTTTGTGCACATATGGTGTGCATTTTCAAGAGCTTCAGTGTGTTAACAAACTGCTTTGAATATGGTGAGCCCCACCAGAAAGCTCATAATTTGAGTCACATGAGAAAGAGATGCAGACCTGAGGAAGTAAAGAAGATTCATTTGGAATGATTGAACAGCCACCATAGAGTTGCTTTCTAGGATGGGCATGAGCTTTCACTTTGTTTTACTACAACTATTGAAAATGTGTTTTCTCAAGTCATTCCCAATCACTGTTTGATACCTCTTTTCAATAACATAAAATATCCAGACCCACTGATTTGAGGGTTTAACCTGTTTCCTTGTTGTCTTGGTTTGGAAAGATCTGCTAGGGAAAGATGGAACTCCCTTTGGAATGGAGAATGTAAACCCCGTCCCTCCAAATTATTATAAATTTGCAATTAGGAGCTTTTCAGGCAAAGATATGGGAATAGGAATAACAGTTCTTTACTAGGAATGTTAAAAATACAAATGTAGTAGTACAAAAAACAAACAATCAAGCGAAACAAACAGCAATCTTAGAAAACCCTGACAGAGTCAGAGATACAACCTGACTCCTGCTGTTCAGGGTGTTGGAAGCAGTCCAAATAAATCCTCCTGGAGTGACAGATGTGGTGCTTTTGGAGTAGAGATGATCCTGTAGAAAAGAGTGCAGTAATGGCAAGATGGGTCCAGTTTTCCTCCTGGAGTCCAGAGGAAAATCAGATAGCTGGTGTTCCTGGGTTTCAGTTTTTATCTACGTAGGGAATGGTTGGCTCCTCCCCACTGGGTGGAGCACTCACAATGGGATGATGTAATGTGTCATGTCACTGGTGAGCCTTAATGGCCCATTAAGAGAAGATAACCCCCAGAGGTTGGACAAAGTTGATGAAAGAGATGAGAAACACTGCCCCACCTGGTTTTAACAGCTGGCCTATTGTCAGAAGGCATCCACCCACCTCCCCCCTGGAGTTACAAGACATAAAAAACATTTCCCCAGCTGCTTTCAACAGATGAAATAGAATACAATTTTTTTTTTGGTTACATAACCCAAGACACTTGTACCTTTAAATTTCCCATTTCAAGACATGTAAGACAGCTTAAAATTTTCAATATCTGTGGTCAAAAATATAATAATTTTATAAATTTTGTGCATATTTATTCTGTTATCATTGATTCCCTATACCAATTATGCCACACTTTCTTTAATGAAATATATTACAGTGATGCTTTGGTGATGCAGATGACAGCATCCAGCAACCATGTAGCTCTTTCACAATGATTTAGAAAATATCCATCTGTGAGTCCTACTGTGAGTGCAAATCTGAGTCTAGAAATAAGAGGAATGGCAGGTGGCAGGAGATTAAGCTACAAAGCCAGAATTCCTGACAGTAAAGGCTTATAAATGTACATAGGACTTAGTTTTATTATTAAAAAATCAGTGGCATGCTCAGGATACTGAGCTTGAACATGTGCATAAGTCAACACAACTGCTATTTTATCTTCAAAAAACTCATGTTTGGGACGTGGTTACAGTGGTTTGGTCCTTGATTTGTGAATGTCTCTTGTTCCTTCCTCTGTCTCGTGCACTATTTTGGATTTATTTAAGGAGAATAAAGGGGGAGCTGTGGTGGGAGTGGGGTCAGAGGGTTTGTGCAGCCATGTGAGCTACAGCACGACCCACCTAATCTGTGGGAGGACCCTGCCTGCAGTACTGCATCCTCTGGGGTCCTGACTACAGGAATGTCACGGACCTATTAGAGCAAGAGGAGCTCCTCCTCTGGAGGAGGCCACCAAGATGATCAGAGAGAGGGAATAACTCTCCTGTGAAGGAAGGCTAAGAAAGTTGGGGTTGCTCAGCCTGGAGAAAGGTCCAGGGAGACCTTGTTGTGGCCTTTCAGTACTTCAAAGGGATAACCATTTTATCAGGGCCTATTGCAATAGGACAAGGGGCAGATTTTAAACAAAAAGGTGGTAGGTTTGGACTAGATACAAGGAAGACATTTTTTACAATGAGTGGTAAAACATGGGAACAGGTTGCCCAGAGAAATGGCAGCTGCTCCAACCCTGAAAACATTGGAGATCAGGTTGGATAGGGCTCGGAGCAACCTGATCTAGTTGCAGTTGTACAAATATACATGTATATAGTTGGTCATTGCACTGTTCCTTCTATTATAAACCACAAGTACAGTCTCCAATATTTAACTATTTTAAAATTTTTTGAAAAAGAAAGTGAATAAATAGTGTCTGCAGTACATTTATCATGACCTAGATTCTGGAATAGAGAACACTACTAATCAAAAGCTTTAATCACAGTGTTTAAAACCCATATTTTTATTTACATTAAAAGGAAAAACAAGAGAGATCTAGTTATCTGCATTTTCTAAAATTAGATCTTCTTAAATAAGCACATACAGTTTTATCACATCCAAGAATTTTAAATGAGCCAGGAAAGAGTGTTAGGGACTGTTAATATTCATTCTCAGACAGTTTTCAAACATTGGAGAAGTTCTAGAGCACTGAAAGAAAGCAAAGGTTGTGCCAATATTGAAAAGAGATCTATAGCCCTATCAACTTAATATTGATCCCAAGTATATGGCAAAATGACTAACAGGAGATTCCACTAAGAAAAAATTAAAGAAGAACAATTTAATTAATGCAAATCAATAGAAATGTATGGTGAAGTATACATATTTTCAGGATAGCTCAAATCCTTTTGTGTGAGAATACAAATTGAATATATAAATGCGTTGTAAAAATGTATTTATATTCTGTAAAATACCTACTACAATTTTAAAATTTAAAATAAATAATTATTTTAATAGAAAATCATTATGGTGCATATTAAATTTAAAAGCTGATAGACTTCAAAAGTGGTCATCAAGGGTATATTGATCTTGACTCCTTGTTGGTTGACTCATTTTGATCAGCCTCCAAGAAAACAGTAAAATCACTGCTGATAAAATTCCCACAGAGGACAGTGATAAAGCCAGAGACAAATGATTAAAAGAACAGACTGACATGACAGAACAATCTGATAAGCTCGCTTCACAAACAGCAAAACTGATTGCAACCCAATCCTGTTCCCACCACTCCGAACAAAAGCTTCAGGAGCACACACTTATAACAGGGGTCCTCGACTACAAGTAGGGTAAGAAGATCCTGTGCTTTGAGGCCTTCACCCACCTTTATATCCAAAAGGCCCACTGAATTCTGGATGTAAGAGTGAGAGTTGAGTTTGGAGCAGGCAATACTCCAGTCTTCTATTGCCTCTGACATTAATACTAGTACCCAGTAGTAGTACCAATGATTCACAAAAGATGTTAAAATATTGGAAAGACATAGAAGTGAAAGAATGAATTCACTGGAGTGAAAACATTGTTGAATTCAATTCTAAATAAAAGAAATCCAGGAGCTGCTTGATTTCTGTTTATACAGATTCGTAGGATTGTTAGAGAACCCTTCAGGAGGTTAATAGTGAGCTTAGTAATCTAGTAGACATGGCTGCATAAGGATTAAAACCTGATATTTTTAATATTCTGAATGGGATTTTTATATTATGCAGGGCATATTTTACTGTTCTGTTTCTTTTGCATGGCAAAATATAGTATTACTATTTTATTTCAGGATATGTTAAAGTAATAGCTATGACACTGAAGACTTGGGCTCTTAACAGGTACATCTTTGGTTGGAGACTTATAATGCCTCCCAAAACTGCCCTCTGCCTTCTGGTAGATAACTCAGTGTGACAGATTCCAGTGTAATTGTTGTCACAGTGACGTGGCTGCCCGGCTCCCCTCTTACTTTATGGTTGCATTTGTGTCTTTATTTGCAGCAGACCTTTAAACACCTCTCTTTAGGTGCATCCAAAGACTTCTGTGGATTCAAAGATAGTTTTCATTTTGTATAGCTAAATTGTCTCTATTTCTTGGGTTATTTTTAAAAACCAATAGTAATTAACTTAGAAATCTATTCAGCAAGTTCTTTGATTTTTTTTCTAGTTTTTGGGAAACAAAAACTGATGGCTGTCTTTCCTCATTAACCTATTATTTACAGAAGCTTTGATATTAAGTTTCTCATGCTGAACACATGTTATAATAATCAGAATACTTTAGTGCAAAGAAAAGTAAAAAAACACTTAACACACTTGATTTTCTCACTTTTTGCCCATCCTATTTATTCATACATTATTTTTCTGCTTTAGAATACTCAGTCTGATAATTAATGTTTTATTTTAAATGGCAAAACCCATGAGGTTCTGATCTTGAGATGTTGTACATTGTTGTAGTTCACCCATCCACCCCACCTAAGTGAACTGGACAGGCCTTATCACCCCAAAACTGTGAAGCAAAGACAATGCCTTTATTTCAGTTGAGCAGAAATGATCTAACAGTATAAACTGAAATAGCTCCTGAATGTCAAGCTTCTTTCTCAATAAAGCTTCCCAGATAAATTTTGTTAGAAATGTCTTGCTGCAAACGTGATCTGAATATGAGAGTGAAAAATCTGGTTCATAACTGGAAAGTGTCTCGCTGGCACTGATTTCTACAGAAGTCTGATCTTTACTATGACTGGTACAGGAAAAGAGCTGGGTGCTTGTGGGGATTGCAATGAAGTGGGGTTTCTGTGCTGAGACACCCAATTAAACTCAGTCGTAAATCCTTCTGAGAGCTTGTTGGAGGACTCACTCCAGTAATTCACCAATCTGTTGAATCAGGTTGTTGAAACCCATTGACCAAAACCACAGTCGTATATTCTCTGCCTGTGTAAAGATCCACAGTGATAAACACAGGCCTGAAAATACTTGAGATGTTTGCCAGTTATATTCCAGGCTCTGCACACTGATAAATGTGTTTCATGAAAAATGTCATTAAAATCATCAAATTTTCACGAAGTCATTTTTCAGACTTGCTAGAAAGAATAATAAAATTCTTTTGCTAGAATTTTAAACGAACATGCATAAGGTTCCATTTCCAGAAACTGAAAAGAAAATATCACAAGAGCTGTCTGGCTATAAATATGCCATTGCATAAGCACATTAATATAATACAGTCACAGTATTTTGTTTGCTATTCCCAAGAGGCAAATTACACAGGGATAGGCTCCTAAAACTTTAGCAGCAATAGCTCATAAGACAAGAAGCACAAATGTTAAAACAGGAAAAATATACCAGACACAGTTCGATTTTTCAGAGTCAAATTCTAACTCATTTTCATTATGAAAATGTGTAACACTATAAATATTCCCAAATCAATCAAATTATTCCAAATTTATATCACTCTAAATGACAGCACAATTCAACCTCCTGAAATTGTGTATTTTACTGAAGGGAAAGGATTAAGTATTTATTATGAGCTGTCTTCTGATGTTTATAATAAGACACAGTTTGTCATTGCTGCAAGATGAAACTACATACTTTTCAAAGCTCAGTTTATGGCTCGGTAAGGGATCGGGATTTTTAGAATGTTCTTTCTAGAATATGAAAATTTGAACAATTCTCTTATTGCTATCTGCTGGCTCTACAAGAATAATACCTTGAGGCAGTAAGGAAAACTGAACTTTATTAAAAATTTCATCAAAGAGATGAATAGTAGGCTTGGAGAAAAAAAAAAAAAAAAAAGAGGGACTTAAAACACAATATGGAACTGCACTATGCTTTAGAACCTACAAAGATATAAACCTGTAAAGGGTTTTGACTTCATAAGTGCTGTATACTTCAATGCAAAGTCAAACGCTGCTGAATGTCTTTGGAAGTATGATCATATTTTGTTCTTCAAAGAGCATTTTATGAAACAGATCTAAGCTTATACTCTTGTTACTCCATCTACTTTTTTGAAATATGTGTGAAGTGGGGGAACATGATGGAAAATAAAAACGCAGGTTGAAATATTGATCACTGAAAGACCTGAGATACCCGAATTGAATAGTTCAAAAGAGATTTGAAATGGGATCTGTTACCTTCAATGCCTTTGACAAGGAGGAGGCTAATCCTTAGGCTAAGAAGCTGACGTTAATATTGGGTAAAAATAATTCCATTACTTAATCCCCAAGTGTGAAATGATGACTGTATTTCTAGTTGAGTTATTAAGGGGTATAACTGAACCTCACAAGGAAACTTCTATCCCCAAAAGCATTCTTGTTTGTGTCAAACTAGTCCTTTGCCCAAAGGGCTTTTCCTGAGGAACAAGGATTGGCCTACATAAGTGAACAAATTTCAGCTGCTGTTTTTGCCATATTCATGGTAAGCAAATAGTTCTCTTTCTCCAGAGCTGTTGGTTTTGACACAAATACCCTTCATGATTTCATTTAAAAAATCCTCTAAGTAAATGTTATTTGAAATATTAGTCTTTTTACTGTAAACAGTGTAGAAAGTTGCTCCTGACAAAAGAACTCTTCCCTTCTTAAACAACATCTTTCCATTCTTCATCAGCACGTAGATTTGACTGAGAAATTGTAATGCTAATTTAGTTCTTCATAATTATGACTATTAGGTTTTAAATAATTCATTTTTCCTCCCCACTGGATTACATACTTCAAAAAGTAAGCTTTGCTAAAATTACATGCTCTTGGATCTGGTAGCTTACAGAACTTGCTCATAATGCATATGAGACTATGGTCCACTTTCTTGAGAGCCATTTTTAAAGAATTCTATAAAATACACTGCTGTGATTCAAACCCTTGAGGGAGCAATAGGCATAATTGGTTCCAGTTTCAGCTTTTCACTTGCATAATTTAACTGACTTCTTTGTCCCTCAAGTAAAATGAAGGTGCTCTTCTAGTTGAGCTGGGGTACAGCTCAGCACTGGAAGCAACTGCTAGAAAACTAATGCAGTAGGATACAAATGAAAATTATACAAAGGGACAGTGGCAGCTCACAAACAGCACAAAATGAGGATTGCAAGGTAGGTCCAGATGTCAGACTTTGATAGACTTTGATAGTGTGTGGCATAACAGCACTGAACTCAATAACCGTGCCTAATGCACCTGTGAAGGACAGGTCCAAGGATACACTCAAAATCATGCTTGTCTGCCTTTTCTTCAGAGATCCCCTAAATGTTTTCTTTCAGCAGCCACAACAACATGCTTCCATACAAGATTTGATGTGTCTCAGTGCTGCCAGGAATGCCTCATAGCAGTGATTCACAGGCTCTCCATATGTGGTTCGTGAAACACCAAGTGAAGATGAGTGTGAGGACTGCAGATCTCCCAGACATGTCAAGTGTCATGCAGTGCACTCGCTGCCGAATCACGGGAGCAGAGCAACGTGCTCTCTCTTCTCTTGGCATCATGGGCATCACTGGTCACTCTTTCTGTCACAGTTCCCCAAGTGTGTCTTCGCATACATTGGGTCATAAAAAAAATAAAAGCAAGACATAGTTTCAATTACTTTGGAAACTGCTCTTGTGGAACAATAGAAACACAGCCCAGTTTAACACATACATCATAATTAGATTTTGCAAGCGTGTAATATAATTTTGTTCCCTAAAGAATGGAGCCTAGGTCCTCCTTGAGATAAAGTTGCAGATCCATTCTTGGCTGTCTGAGAGAGATGAGAGAGTCTCCTTTATTACCTGTTCTCCACATTTAATTATTATTAACTCTTCATGGAAGTCACAGCACTGAGAAGGCAAACTATACGTAAAGACATATATTAACAATGCTAATTAGTATTAAATATGAACATTAAAATTAACTAGTAATTTGTGATATGTTCTCACAAAATGTTCATCAGTGCTCAAAATTTGCCTCTCATTTACTATTTCATGCTTGTGTCAGAGCATGATGATACTGATTATTTTGGGTTACTTCAATTACCTCATTCTGGATCTGCAGATCTTTTACCCTCACACATCTTCAGTTCAAAGAGGGCAGCTTCTGTTTCTGCACACAGCCATTAAATAGGTTGTCATTTGCATCTCTTCTAAAGCCTGCTTCCAGTGAAAGTCTGGGAACTTTCATTATAAAAATGCAGATTGCATTTCTCTTAAATCAATTAAAAGGCAAACATCACCATAGATTGCCGTGGATAAAACAGAACTCACACATCAACCGGCTTCACAAAAGGCTCCTAATTTTTGTATTACTTTTGAAATTAACTCCTCGCATGCTCAAAGAATGCAGAAACCCATTTATCTTCAAAAAGCACTTTCCTTTGATCTGAGCTTCTGTCATTCCTACCTTCTTGGATAAAAAAAAGATGACAGATCTTAGTATGAAGCTCAGAAGTACTTTAGAAATCTAGCACTCAAAATGAAAAATGCAAAGGAATTATTCTGTAACATTCAGGAGTGGAACAGTGCCCACAGCACGGGTTCATCATTTGCCCAGTGAAGGGAATCCTATTTGAACACCTCTGGAAGTGTCAGCTTCTCTCCAGCAAAGCTCTCCCTAGGCCAGCTGGCTGCTGACCTTGTGGAATGTACTAGCTCAGCAGAGCTGGGGCTGATCTGCTCTAATTCCCTCTCTCTGGAGCTTTTCTTTCCCACCAGAGGGCACACACTGTGAGCACACAACTGCCTTCAGAGGAATTTAAAATATATATTGTGTACTAGATAAATGAACTGACTTGAAAGCCAAGTTTTTGTACTCAAGTCCATTCAATGGGGCTGTTAATTCATCCTATTGCTCACTGGGTAAATTATTCCATTTGCTACAAAAGCAGTTGGTTTAGCATACTTTTGTTTGACTTTGCAGAGTGCTGGATGCACAGCGCTCTTGAATAAGGCCATTCATTTATTTAGCTACCAAGCTAACTGGTAGTACTGTGCTGGTATTCACCCACATCTCTGGATACCATGGAAATAGCTGCTCCCTGGGTTCTAGGCATGCCTAAAATTTTAATGTAAAGAGGAGTCATTAAAACTATTTCAAAAAATGTGTCTACAGTGGTAATTTAGGTGAATTGTGTGGGACTGGATGTGGGTATGAGGATGGCTGTGAGGAGGGGAGGCAGCAGCACAGCAGGCTGCCAGGTGGTGGATGTCCTGAAGACAACTGAGGGCCGTAAAATGGGTGGATTATGGCACGTTTTGAAATTTTCATCCGCCTGTGTTGTAGCAATACAAGCAGGACAGAGAGGGGGCAGGAAGAGGAAGGAGAGAGAAGGAAACTACGTTTCCCGGCGTGCCCCCGCGGCCTCAGGGCGGTGCGGGAGGAGGGAAGGGCAGGGAGCGCTGTGGGAGACGTAACATGGGCGCCTGAGGCCGGGGCGGAGGCCGGGGCGGGCTGAGCTCGGGGCCGGCCGGGGGAGCGGGGCGAGGCCGGTCCGAAGTGCTGGCTGGGCTGTCCCGGCCCCGCCGGAGGGGAGGGCGCGGGGCGGGGGCCGAGGCCGGGAGCGGGGCTGGGGCTGGGTAGGGCCCGGCCCCTCCCGGCACCGCTCCCGTGCAGGAGGGTGCGGCGGGGCCGCTGAGCTGAGCTGAACCTGCCCCGCCGGACGCGGCCCGGCAGCCGAGCAGGAGGCGGTGAGGGGCCGGGGCCATGGCCGAGACCGGCTCTCTGCACGCCACCAGGTTCGAGGCGGCCGTGAAGGTGATCCAGAGCCTGCCCAAAAATGGTGAGTGCGGCGGGGGGGTCCGGCGGCAGCGGCGCCATCGGGAGCGGGCAGGGCTCGGCGGGCGGCGGGGCTCGGCCGTGCCCGCGGGGGGAGCAGGGCAGCGGGGCCGCCCCGCCGCGGCTGCAGAAGCGCTGGAGGCTCGGCATTGGTGCTGCTGCCCGCCTCTCGGGGAAAGCCTGCCCAGCCCTGCCAGACGCTCCTCACTCGGGAGCCTGGACCGGGGGACCTGTCACCTCCCCCCGGTTTCAGCCTCCCTGAAATCCTGAAGTTGCTTAAACAAAGCTGTCACCATGAGTTCCCCTCTGATTGAAAGAGTTAACAAAATAGAAAAGAAAAAAAAAAGCAGAACGTATCTTTTTGATAAGAGTTTTGATAATATTTTTATTAAAATTTTGTTCATTACATACATCATTAATTACGGTGTAAAGTAAAATCTGATATTTTGAGGCTCTGAGGTAAAGGTCACTATAAACTTCTAATGATTAGAATCCAACCTCAAGCTACTTGAATTATGAATAATAATAATAATAATAGGTTTATGAATAATAATTGGTTATGAATCTTCCCTGCCAGCTGTTAGAGTTTTATATTTACACTTTTTACCTCTACAAAAGCGTGTTCCACCAAGGAAGAAAAGAAAACCAAATCAGAAGGTATGATGAAACTGTTACTGAAAGTGTTATCAAATAGCTAAAGTAAACAAAGACACTGCAGAAGGCTGTGTTAATTGTGTTGTTTTGGTCTGGTTAATTTTTTGAGTTCTGGAGACTCTCAGTAAAGTTATCATTTGTTAACAGTAAAGTGACTTGCAAGATACTTTGTTTACTGAGAGCTAAACCTGTCCCTTTAAACTGAGTGCAAGGATATCGACTTTATGTTACTTATTACCTTTTCTTACTCTAATAGTGGAGTCTGACCTTAACAGCAGTAAAGGTTATAGTCCTTTAAACTCGGTCTGAAACTTGCTGTTTGTACAGTAAATATTTTCAGTGGCTCTGGTGCTCGGTAGATGAGGTGAAGATGTTCTCTGCTGACTTATTTGTAGTGCTGTGAATCAGGCTGTAACAGGCTGCAGGCTGTTTTCTCACAGAACCATTAAGCTTGTAAAATACTCACTAATATTCTTGATGACAATTTAATTGTATTTTTAAATGCTTTCACTAGGTTCATTCCAGCCAACGAATGAAATGATGCTCAAGTTCTATAGTTTTTATAAGCAAGCAACTCAAGGACCCTGTAACATTCCTCGACCTGGATTTTGGGATCCAATTGGTAGATACAAATGGTAACTTTTCACGAGTTGTTGTTTTGGGGATTTTTTTTTTTTTGTGCTTGGAGTGGAGATGTTTAGAAGAGTAGCACTTGGAGAAAAAAAACTCTCTAAACTCTTTTAAATAAAAAGAACATTCACAGCCTTTGGTGCTTGAGTTAGTGTTCTGTTGTATTCCAGCTTTCTGACTCAGATAATTTATAACTTCCCAGAGCTGCAGGTGAAAACGTTCCCTTGGATTATGCAGGTGGGCAGGTTTTTCTTCAGCAACCACAATCATGGTACCTCTGCAGTGTTTATCTCATGTTGTAAAATGAAGTTCTAGGTGCTCTGCAGAATAACTGATGTGTATGAGTGTCTGGAGTTCTTCCTTGAATTTCCATGTGTGATTTGAGCCAGAAGTAAATGAGTGCTCACTGGCAACCACCAATACAGCTCTGAGCTCCTGGGGAGGTTGGGTTTGTGTCTTTCTGGTTTGTCTGCTCAGTGGCAGGGCTTCTCACTATCTGTGTTTCCCTTGGCCACGGAAGACTTCTGATTCATCAAATTGCTAAGTTCACTTTGAAAAGCCAATGTGAATGTTTTGCTTATAATATTTTAATGATGATTAATATTGTTGTCTTTGTGGTCATGGTGGTCTTGGGAATGTGTGAAATGATTCCTGTGACTTTTTTTTCCTCCTTCCTTCCTCTTCAGCCTCCCCAAGCCAGAGTGCAGGGCATAGACTAGGGCAGTGAGCTTTCATCCACCTGGCTGGTTGTAGCTGGAATGTGAGCCACCAACCTTGGTGGTTTTCTATGAGTGGGACAAATACTCTTAAATGTTAAATCATGTGCAAGACTGAGGAAATGTTTTATTGCAGTCTGTGTTCTGACAGATTTCTTGTGCAATACTGATAAATTTGGTTAGAGTTTTCTGTCTTGTGGAGTTGGAGAGGGCAAGATTTTATTTAGGTCATAAGTAGCTGCTGTGGTAACTATTTGCCTACTAGACTGATGTCTTTCCCCAGTTGATAAACTCAGAAAGGACAGATTTGTCTTGTAGCTTGTTCTGCCTCAGTGACAGCTGTTTGTAAGTGCTGGCTGAAGTGTGCTGGGCCTGATTGTTTTGTACAGCAGAGGATCTTAAACTCAACTTGGTCAAAAGGGTAATGTGTGTGTTTGTATCCGTGTTTATTTACAACTTACTGGGTACAAAATCATAGGTAGTCAGTGAGGAAGTCTTCAGTCCCCAGTCTGTTCAGTTTGTTGCTTCTTCTTCCACTGTGTATTTATCCTAGCAAATTATATATTTGTACTTAAAAAATAATGTGGATCATTCTTGCATTTTGCTTGTATCAGAGCAACTTTGGACATTACATAACTGACCTACTTAAGGCCAAGTTGAAAAAAATCCCATATGCCCTGAAGATAATGAAGGTATATGTGACTTTCTTTCCTAGGGATGCTTGGAGTGCCTTGGGAAACATGTCCAAAGAAGAAGCCATGATAGCCTATGTTGATGAAATGAAAAAGGTATGTTTACTAATGAAAGAATTTTCTAGAACAAATATTCCAGAAATAGAGGAATGTGAGGCAGGTCTCGCTGACTACTGCTGCCAAAGCTCCAAATGAGTTACCTCCTGTGTAAGCTGTTACATTTCAGTACTATGTTTGGTCTATGGGGAGAAGAAAATTACAAAGCTCCTTCAAAAGCTACAGAATTTGTGTTGTTTTAAGAGAAACATGAGAGGTCTAGCTCATACAAAGCTTAAATGGCAGAGCTAAAGAAAGTGAAATATTGAAATCATGGTAAAGGGGGCATTAAAGAAAAGAGAACGGTACCGCACACTGCCTCAGTTCTTAGAGCTGAGAGGAGTAAGCAATCCTTATCCTGGAAAAGAGACTAAAACAAGTTTCCAGAAGGACTTTAGGAGAAAAGGTCTCAATCTCATGACTGGAGACATTATTATAATCAAATATGTAAAGTTAATAATTTTCGATTTTTCAGGAAGAAATCAGCAACCTGAATTTTCTGTACTTGTTACAAAAATATCCCATGACTATTATAGTTGCAGTGAAACTATTAGCATTGAGTAATGTGCTCTGTTTTCAAATAGATGTGTAACTTGTAAACAATCATAGTTACCGTATTAAGCAGGAATTGCATTGTTAACTAAAGTAAACAGAATTAAAACTTTCATATCACTTCTTAACTAACCCTTTTCACTGCAGTCTTTTCACTGAAACTTTTTAAGATGACTTTTCCAGTTTAAAGATTATTTGCTGACAATCTGAATAAAAGTATAATTGTAATCTGTTATTATAATGAGGTTTGAGTCAAGGGAAAAAGTTCTACTCCAAGTACACTTGCTTTTTTTGTAGGCCATTATCTTGACATCAAACTCTGAATCTGTTTAATGGGTGATACAACAAAATTTTTTACTAGGCAAGGAGCTGGAGTCTCATTTACTGTTCTTTTTCCTGTCTGTAGTTTTGGTAATTTAGTTCCTGCTGCTATTACTGTATCTGCTCTAAAATGAAGAATAAGCAGCTCCAGAAAACACAGAAGGGCAAATACTTTTTGTTTGATTAAAAATCCCACTAAATTTTAATAATTCCTTTGAATGTGTGCCACAAGGTTTAGTGCTTCATTTCAAATCTCGCATTTAATATATGTTGATATTTCAGGAGATCACCTTATGGGGTTTTTTCAGTGCAGTAACTGGTTTGGACAGGACACTAAAACCAAGTGAAACTGCAATGTTTGTTCTAAAAAAAACCTCTAGTAAGCCTCCTGTGAAGAAGTCTGCTTTCTTGGCCCTAATGAACCACAAATATTCTGCTTCTGTGAGGATTACATGTAGGGATTGGAGAGTAAACGACTCCCTGCCTTGCTCAGCTTTGAAACTGGGGAATCTGTTTACCCTGCTTTGGTGCTGTTTCAGCTCTCACATTTGGAATACTAGCTTCAGCTTTTCCATCCCAATTGATTCTACTTGCAATGTCAATGGAAGTGCATTTCAAATGGATCCACTGGGTTGTTCTATCAGCACGTACTGCACTAATCCTCATGAACCTACTGTGGGCAGTCTGCTGTTGCTGCATAGGTATCCATGTCTGAGGGGGCAAAAACTCACCTGTATGCTCATATCTATCCCAGGACTGTGTTTAAGGCTGTAGAAGATTGCCATATATCCCCCACCCTGGCATTTGCGCATTGTGTTTTGCCTATACACGCATCAGATGATCCTGTCACAAAATTCCAGATTTGTTTTGGGGTTTTTTTTCCGCTCCTTAATGTGATAACCTTGAAAATCACAGTTGAGGAATGTGTCTGGGTAAGGTTTTGATATGCTGGTGAGAGCTGACCAAATGTCTTATTTTTAGTTAAAATAAACAAAATGGACCTGAGATCAGATTCAAGGTTAGTTTGTTTCAAGTAGCATTTCTGAAATTTATTTTGCAATGCTGTTTAAACTGATTTGTTTACAGTTCAAGTATATTGTTTTGTTACATATTACAAATAAGTGGTATCTTAGCATGAAGTGTTAACACTGTGGTGTTTCTAATTTAAAACATGAGTATATATGAATTGTGTGACATCCAAGGAAGATAGTGGCTATAATAAGAAAGCAGTTACATTTGCTGGGGAAGTATTTTCTCTTTTTGTGCTCACCTAAAAGCTAGCAGTTAGAAAAAGTTCTAAGAATTGCTATAAGGAGCACAGAATGTATTGAGATCTGTTCAGAATATATGAAGAGCAGTAATGTGCAGACATCATAGTAATGTGCACACATCATGCATGTGTGAAACAGTTTACAGAGCTGACTATAAACACATAACAAATACAAGCCTTATTCTAGAATAGACTTCCCGTTTCTCTCAATGTTATTGAAGTAAAAAAAATCAGCAATCACAAAACTGTTCAATCTCTGTTTCATATCCAGCTCTGTGTATCTGAGTATTTCTCCCTAATAAAGACAATGAACAGATCAGAGAAGTGGCAATGAAACTGCAGGTCGATAGAATCGTTGTCTCTTGGTATCCTTGACTGGTTTCAAGTGTTGACTTGCGGGGTGTTAGCCTGCCTGGAGCTCCTGCTCTGTGCAATAACGCTGCAGCTTTTGCTCCTCGTGCTCTCTGGTGTGCTTGGTGCCTCTGAGCAGCTTGTTCTGTGGCAGCATGGACCTTCATCTCTTGCTTTCCTGGTGCCCTTCAGGAGGAGGAGCTGTTAGTTTGCTTCAGCCTGAGTTGTTTTTTTACCTATAGCTATTGTCACTTTTAAAATATGGTAACTAAAAAAGAGAAATAAAGCTATTGGCAAAACTCTTGTTTGAAAGAACTTAAATTAGAATGGTACAATAATACCATATGCCTTTAAATTAGCATCCAACTATTTAGTCTCTTCTGTTTAATTTATTTTAGATTTAAGATTTTGCATTCCTATCATATGATCAAAGGTATTGTTTTTGTAACTTAAAATGAAGAAATGCTCCAAATGACTTCAAAAGCAGAACTTGGTTCTGGTTTGTTCTTCTTCTGAGTGGGTCTTTGTGCTCTCTGAGTTTTGCTGTATTGTGTCCTTTTTTTGTTTGGGGTTAGAAGGACTAGTAGAGCACTTCTGATCTGCTCCTTACATTCCATTGAAGGTGGCAGGGCTTGACAACACAAAGAATCCTCTAAGACAAAAAAAAGTGTTTCCATTTTATTTTCTCTGCAGAAAGACTTGTCTCTAAAATAATTACATTGGCTAACAGCAGCCTGTTGAAATTTGAGATGGTTTAGTTCAAAATTGCAGAAATAATGGATTCCAAGGTCTACTAATAAATACTGTGTCAAGGCTGTTTTAGTGTTGGCAAATGCATTAGCTCTCTTATCTTCTCACCTGAAAAATATGAATTTAATTGTAAGATTCTTATCCAATAACTTAGTTTTATGTTGTTTCCCTGTAATTAAAAAAAAGTAAAAAAAAAAAATCAGAATAACAAGTGTAGTGACTTAATGAAATATTACTGACTTTTACAATGACTAGCAATTTCTAAAATCAGTTGAAATGAATGACTGAATCATTAAGATGCTGTTTCATAAGGTGCTTTATGTTTTGGACTTGTGCAGATTCTTGAGAGTATGCCAATGACGGACAAAGTTGAAGAACTGCTACAAGTGATAGGCCCATTCTATGAAATAGTAGAAGATAAAAAGAACAGAGGATCTGACCTAACATCAGGTTCGGACAAATAACTTTCTTTGTACTAATAATCATAACTCAGTGTTTGGGGGCTTGTCTTCTGTAAATGATTTAAAAGCTAAATGTTGCATCTCTCTGTTCATTCTCTTTACCGTATGGCAGTTCGAATGGAGAAAGTCTCTAAGTATTTGGAAGGTAGGAATAATAAATTATGTGTAAATCCATCATTTCCATTGTTTTGGTGCTGTAGGAACTTCCTGCTAACACTTGTGACTTGTGGGCTTGCCACCTCATTAGGCTGGGTTTTGTTTTACTTTACTTTTGAGGTGATTAGGTCCAGGAAGCTGCATGTTTAGTCCTTGTCCATGGCCTTTTTGAGCTGTTGAAGGAAGCCTGAAGAAAAGAGAGTATTTAAAACAAAACAACTCTCCCAACCAAATCTATTTTGTGCCTTTCCATGAAGAAAATCAACAACTAATGTGTACTGATACATTCTGATGTAGATGTGGATTGTCAAACTGAATGTAGTTCTGGTAATCCAGCTCTGTCATCTAATCTAAATTTTTTTTAAAAAAATCAACATTCAAACCTCATGTTTTTAAAATTATGGCTTCTCTAATACATACAAGTTTTCTGAGGTTCAAGGTCATGAGGGGAATATTTAAACATTTTCAATTACTGACAGGTGGCAAACCTAGTGGTGTCACAGCTGCATAAAAATCAGTGTGTTGATTTTTATTTAGCAAAACCATTGTAAGAATGTTTTGATCATACCAGTTATTATGTTACAGGTAATGTGTTCATAAGGCTGTTGTATAAGTCTTACAGTTGTTTAAATCTGGCTTAAAATGACATTTAAAAACTGAAATGCAACTGGGCAAAACTTGAAACTGTTTTAAAAAACCAAATCCATTGCACAAATAAATTGGTTAATGTCTTTAAGAATTATGAATCAACTGGTCAAGTTGCCTTTTGTGTGTAGCTTTTTTCCCCCTACCTTAAAGGAATGTGGTTTCATTATCAAGCCTCAGAGAAACAGAAATAATTTTTCATTGTTTTTGGGGAAAAGCAGTGGTAGAAGTTCTTACATGGCCTTTTGAAAGAGGGTGTGACATTTTTCGCAACTGAACTTGTGTGTACTTCATGTGTGGGACGCAATAGGTTCGCCTGACGGCTGGATTGATGGGCAGGTAAGAGCAGCAGTAGATTCAGGTCAGTGATCTGTGTAATAAGGATTTACTTATACTTGGTGTCTGTGGCACAGTGCCAGAAGCCACTTGAAAAAATTACTTGCATAGATACAAAGAGAATCATGGAAGTGTACCTGTTTCCATAACAAATCTAGCATACTTGTGTTTTAAACAGGCAGTTTAAACATAAGGCAGTATAAGTTAAACAGAATAGCAGATTTCAGCTTTACTTTGTGCTGTCATTGGTGCAGTAATTCTGGTGATATGTCATCATTCATACCGCTTACAGGTGTAACATCTGATTATGCCACAATAAATTAGGACAGAATTTTCACAAAGTCCCTTGTATGTTACAACTTTACCATTGCATTTTAGGTTTTGAAGCCTTTTCTTTGGTGCTCTTACCACTTCCCTGATTAAAAAAAGTGAAGCTGGAAATAATTATTGTTGTTGGCAGTACAGATATCAAAATATTTTGCAGAAGTATAGAAGCATGGTTACCTTCAGTCTTTCACATACACATTAAAGAATAGAACCAATGTGCCCTGTCTGAGATGCTGCAGATGCTGGTAACAGTGCTGTTAAAAATAGACACACAGTTATGTTTTGATTGTGTGAATTTATCCAGTCTTGTTTCTTTCCTTACCCCCAAGTCCCCGCAGTCTGTAAATTCTGTTGTGGAAAGTGTGTTTTTCAGGGGCAGCCTTTTCAGTTGGTATATTCTGAAAACTGGGCCCCTCTCTTGACTGCCTTGCTTCATATTGTACCCCTATCTTCTGGTCCATTCTATTTCGAGTTTGCCTTCCATTATTCCATCAAACTTTAATCTGTATGCAGATCATTATCTAATTGTTTAAGAATTGTATGCCACTGCCTCACAATTAACAGTTTCTTGAATTAGTGGAAGAGAATTGTCTGTAAGCTCAGTGTGCATCAGTTATGGCTTGTGTATTGTCTCTAGCAGATTGTCCTCAACAGAAAAGTACAGCCTTTTATAATTGCATCTCTAATCTTGTGATTTCTTTGAAAATGTTAAATACAAACCATTGAAATACTTTCTGCATCAATAGAGCCTGTGGCTCCTTAATAAAGAACACTGATGTCTGGCATGTCAGCATTGAAATGAATGAATTGTAACATCTATTAGAAAACGAGGACAAACTTACTGGACCCACGGGTTACAAATATCCAGACTTAAGTGTGTTGGTAAAGAAAGAAAAATAGAGAATACATTCCAATGGGCTGAGCACATCTAAGAGTTATTTCAACAGCATGTAACATAGGTATTTTTTGGAAAGGTCACCCTGCAGCTGTGTGAAATGCTTGACTTGTCTGGAAAGCTGTGTCAGTAGTCTCTTTCTGACAGGTATAAAGTGCTTCTTTACAGACAAAGTCATTGACAAATTATTTTGGGGTATGTGAAATACTTGACATCAAAGAAGAAAGTGGGCTCTTAGCTGACAGCACTGCAGAGGAGAAGAGGTAGCTCTTGGAGCATTATAGAAGGAATCTTGTTTGTATCTGCTGGAAGAGTAGAGGGACACATAAGATGGATGGGTGCTTTAGAAGAGCAGCTTTTTAACTTTTTTGCACTTGCTAGTAGATGAACAAGAAATCTGATGTCTAAGTCAATGTTAAAAAGGCAAAGAAGCTTCAAAACACCATTGCTGAGTAAAAGTGAATTTTTAGAATGGCCATTTTTGTTGTGTTAATAGCTGAAGAAGCTAAAGGTGGGCTAGGATTGGCACCCTAGTGATCTGATACAGGGTGGAAAATACTGAGATTTTCAGAACCAATTCATCCTTCAGAATATTCCCCTGAGAATGGTTATGAATGTTTTCTTTTTTCAGAATGAGAGTAAATCCAAAGGGGGGCAAGGAAATCTCTGTCTGACTGTCTCCCACACTAAGTTAAGGTATCTGAACAGCTAAGTAAAGTATCTGGAAATTGTTTACAAGTTGTTAAGTAGAATTTTTCTGTATAATCTTTTTGCTTTGTGATAAGGCATTTAATCTATTCTAAAATCCTCCCAAATAAAGATGACCCTTTGCTTGCATTCTGACTACTAGTGGTGTTAGTAAACCTTTGTGAAAACCAAATGTTGCCTCCAGTAATAAGAAGTTAGGTACTGCAGAGTCTGTAGAAAGTTTCAGCATTATAATACTCTTAAATCTTTCCTTCCTAAGGAGCGTTTCTCTCCCGAAAGCTTTTCTCCCAGCTGTGTTGCAGTTGCACCACATGAAGGTCTGTTGAGGCAAGGTGCTGTGTAGTGCTGCATGTGCTGGTTTGGGACAGTGCTGATGGCAGCACGGGCTGTTAAGGAGGAACCTGTGAATGGCAGAAGCTGGCCTGGCTCACAGGCAGACACAGCTGTTTAACAATCTGCCTGGTGTCTTCTTGCATTCCATATGGGAGCTAGGTTTAAAAGACAGTACTAACTGAGGTCTGTGTGCTCTTACAACAAGCAAATACATGTAAACATTTGTATTTCAAAGGCAGTAGTTAGTACAGGACATAGATCAACTTTGAAAAAAGTGAGCCTGTTTCTAATTACTATTTTCCAGATAGAAATACTTTTCTTACTCTTAAAATACAATGTTTTCCAACTGTGTTTCCTTAGATTGCATATGACTAGTTTATCTTTTCAAATAGTTTTGTTTTCTCAAAGACCTTCTCAGGTTGTTTTCAACATCTTTGCTTTTGGGCCATTGCTCTGAAACACTCTGTTTGCCTCATAAGCTCACTTTTTCATGGCTGTTTGACTTCAAAGATACTTGCTTAACAGATTTCCTGCCCTTTCATTCCACCTTTCTTCACTAGGATTTTTACAGAACTCGGTGTCAGTGAATCTTCTTAGTCATTCATAAGAAAGGAGAAAAGAGCTGAAATCCGTGTTGCTCTGAACTGCAGTGTGTTATTAGGTTCTGTTAGTGGCTGCACCACAATGAGGAGTTGCATTGAGGCAGGAGGAGCTGCTGGGTGTGTGGGTGAGTGAGGTTTTGAAAATCCCATCCTTTAAACTTTTCTCCCCTTCAAGTTTCCAATTATAAATTAACAGGTATAATCAAGGTTACAAATGATACTCAGAAAGGCTAGTGTGAAACTTGCTATACAAATATTTTTTTGTTTAAATCTCAGTAGTTTAGCCTTCAGGAGTGTCTAGAACATTCTCTCCAGCATTGGCTGCAGGATGAGGTTATTATAGAAGATTAAGGGCTGGGCCAGCAAGTTCCAGTCAGTGGAGAGTCTCAGTGAGCTGTGGAATCAGTGTCTCAACAAGCCATGGCTTGTCCTGTTGCAATCTGTATGCAATAATGCCTGCTTCAGGCTTTACACACCAAATCTCAGCCTCTTTTGTGACTTGACTTCAAGCTGATGGTTTATGTCAGTGCTGTCCAACAGTGCTGGAAATCAGGGCAGACTATCAGTGTAGCTCTAAGCCTTGAGCATTTCAACAGCTCCCCTCTCATACAGAGTGAGCAGAAAATATATTGCCACAGGGTGAGCAGCAAAGTATCCAAATGTGAAAATGGAAGATTCAAAATGGTTTCTTTCTAAGTGGAGGGAGCTATGAGAAGATTTCTTCTGTGGAAGAAGCCTGTCTGTATTGTGATTCATGCTGGGTTGAGTCAACAGTAACGGTTTTGGTGCATAATTGGTTCTTGAACTTGGTTTTTTCCTCCAGCCAGACAAGATTTTCCTGCAAAAAGGAAAGTAAATGTCAAAAGCTCTTCAGTTTTCATAATTTAGAAGATGTACCCACTTGGTGCAAAATTCTGGTGTCTTATATTTTAGCCGTGTTATTGTAGTTAAGATCTTATCATGAAAGAACTGGAATCTCTATTTCTCAGAGCTCTCTTCTACAAAGACAAGCTACAAAGAAGCAGTGGATAGAGGTGTGGGAGGCTGGGGAAGGACAGATGTAGGTAGTTGTATCCTGATTGCTGTCAGAAAAGTGCCCAGTGGACACGAACTTAACTTTGTCTAGCAAAAATAATTAATTATAGCCTTTAAGATGCATGGAAAAGCCATTTGTTTTACCTCTGATGCTGTGTTTGATATGGGCTTTGTAAAAGGCAGTTCAGATGGTAGGCCTGGAGCAGATGGCAGGAGAATATGGCCTTAGTGTTATTTCATTTTTGTTTTTTTCTGGTACAGGGCAAAACAATTTTTGATTCAGGCTACAATGTGCGACTCAGCTATGTGGCCTTGTGTTGTTTTCTAGCACAATTCAGTTTTCTTTATAGGGTTCTGAGTTCACTGTGCTCGTGTTTTGTGTTTTCTGGGTCAAAACTCAAGAGTGTAAAAATGCTCCTTCCTAGTTGCCATGCAAAGTGGAAGTTCCATGATGACTTTATCTCTTCTGCACAGAGAAGAGCTTAGCAAGGTTTGCTCCTCCCAGAAGGAAGTAGTACCAGGCTTGGGGACATCCTGGATCCTCGAATGATGTTACTATGATGTTTCAAGTTACACCATCTAAGAAGCAGCTGTTTTTCATGTTTGTTCTCACATGCTGGCCGAGGTGCTGACAGAAAGCTGGCACAGCCTGGATCCTCTGCTCCCGCTGCACACGCGCCGTGTAACCGAGCTGTGTGTGCCTGGTGGCCCTGGACACCCGGGGGCCTTTGTGGAACACCTGCCAGTGCTGGGAATGCCTGGAGCAGCTGCTCTTCTGCCTGGCTTCTCTCTGCCAGGAAATCCCAGGCACATTGTCTCTACTGCAGAAGGCTGAGGAGCATCAGGGAGCAGGGAAATGTATCCAAGTCAACCCCAAAACTTGGTATCTGTATTTAAAAGGCACATATTCTGAAAATCCTTGGGAAAAGGTACTGGCAATACAGATGGAGATGAGAAACTCCTGAGATACTGAGAAGTGTAAAGGTCTGGGATGAGTAGTCAGTGATGCTAAATACTGTACTTGCAAGTTAATATAAATGTCTGAGAAGTTGCTGTTTTCTGTGTTTGTTCGTATCTACAGACTATTGTTTTAATGTTTATTAATGGTAAATAAAGATTTGAGTACTGTTGAATAAATTGTATTAAATACAGAGGCATCTCTTGGAGTGTAACAGCTTGAAAAGCACAGAAGCAGAGAGAGGAATGCTGACAAGGCTCTAGTCTTTTGGAGTATATTAAAAGAAAAATAAAAATGAGGAGAGGCCTTTTCTGTTACAATAAAGTTTAGGAAGACTAAACCACACACAAAAAAAAAAGAAAACTATATAGAGGAAGATGTGGCTGCCCCAGTATGTGTGCTTAGGGTGCACATTTTTCAGAGAACTTGCACCTAATGCACTTAAATTTAAAAGAAATAAAACCATGGTAGTTAAAGTAACAATTTTTAGATTTTTCAGTCTGTATTTCTGACAGAATCTTCTAAAATCTCTTTTTATTTGTGATGGCTGCTTGTTTGAGTAGTGTAGAACAGATGTTACAGGGCAGGCTTGGAAATTTTCTTTGTAGTGTCCTATATTAAAAAGAATGCAAGGAAATGAGGGAATAGAAACTCTTCTTCTAGCTGAAGAGCTTATTGCTCCCAGATGCTTGCATGTACCCCTTGTGTCTCATGCAGTCACTCCTTGCAGTATTTGGTACATCAGTTTCAAAATGAGGTGGGGATTTGTGTAACCAAGTGTATTGGAAACAGCAGAACATGGTTGCACAAACTTAGAATTGAAGCAGGGAGCCTACTTGGATCAGTAACAAGCATGAAACATCAAGGGGTGATGGCTAGAAAATAATTGTTACCTGATGATGAAAACAATTTTGTATAGACTCCTTGAGGCTTAACGTAAACACACATGTGTGGGGAGATCTCTATACAAGGTGATACAAGTGTAGGTCATGGAAATAATCTTCTAGTGGTTAAGATTTTGCTGCTATTGAGCAGATAATAAAGTTATGGTATTTCATGAAAACGTTATTTTTATTAAACGGTGTACAAGGCTAGCTAAAATTTTTATCAGATCTTTCATGTGCTGTTGTAGACTGGCTCCTGATTACTGGTATTTTCAAAGCATGTGAGAGACTGTAGAACTTGTGTGAGGATGATACTGTGATGTACTGGGCTAGCCATCAGTACAGCTCCAGCAGTGCATGTTAATTTTGTATAAGAATTGCATGCCTGTTCATAAAACAAAAATACAAGGCATTTGAGAAAAACCTGCTGGGCAAAGTTCTTTTTGTAAAATGACCTTCAGGCTGAGGCAGATCCACAGAGGCATTTAAGCTCTGAACTCCCACCTGGGTAAAAACAGCCTAGAAATATGTGGAGAGTTAAAAATCACATACTTACTTTTGAGAAACTTAGCCCCATTATACAGGTCATTGAGGAGAATTGTAGTGCTGCCTTTAAAGAAATATATTGAAAGAAATATATTGAAAGAAATATATTTAAAGAAAAATCTTTGGATGTGTTTAAAAAAAGACTGGACATGGCACTTAGTGCTATAGTCTAGTTGAGGTGTTAAGGCATAGGTTGGACTTGATGATCTTAGAGGTCTCTTCCAACCTCATTATTCTGTGATTCTGTGATATTTAGAATGGCTTGTAGAAAATACCTTAATAGAGCTGACACTAGAAAATAAACATCTAGTGAAAGCTTGTAGAGAAGCTGCATGTCTGTTTCTCACATCCTTTCCATCTTGCCTTTTTTATTTTTTTTTTTTTTTGTCAAATCCTTCTGCTTTCTATTTCAAGTTGTTACTGTTATACAGGTCCTACTATTTAGCATTAAAACCCCAAGCCCACACCCCAGGCTTTTACAGAATAGAACTTCTTCTATGGCTAAAAAGCAGTACTGCTTTGATTTAGAAACTAGTCACAAATCTCACAGTTTGATGTTCTATGTAGTGAGATGAAAATAATAAGCCAAGAGAAATTCCTGTATTATCTAAAGTAGGCCAACCAAAAAAGCTACTAACATTTTGCATGCACTTGAAGTGAGTGCATTAAATAAAGGGGTGAGGGGTGGCTGGCTGGGATTAGCACAAACCAGGTAAGGTTTTAAAAGCTTGCTTAACTTTTGCCATTCACACTGAGGATATACATTCCTCAGGGAACAGCCATTAACCTACTAGCAGGGGATGCAGAAGTCATGCTAGTTAGCTCTGCTTAGTCTTCAAACCTGTAACCCTCAGGATTAAATTGATGATTGACCATCATGTCTGGTTCCTTAGCAGATGCTCAGAGCAAGGAGAAGGGCAGCCAACCGTGGGTGTACCATGTAGGAAAAGCAATTGGGGATGGACCTGAGGATAGCAGTGTAAGGGCTCTGAGGAACAGCACACAATTAGGCCTGGCATTGCAGGAGGCCAAACTCTGTACAGGGTTGTGTTCTTAGAGTCTGCATCAAAGCCATTTATGCCTCTTTATGGTCTGTGGGAGCACTGTTGCCAAGAATGACTTTGTGGAAGAAATATGATCCTGATGGATTTCAGTTATTCAGGTGTGATGTGATACCATAAATCTGTAACTGTTGATACATTCTCTCAGTTCCTCCTCTTAATTTAAATGTATGTGATATGTCACTTAGAAGTTTCCCCAAATGAATTATCTCCTTACTGCAAGTAAGTGAAGAAAGAATGTGCTTGAACATTCAAAAACATTCCTTTCAAAAAGAAATAAAGTCAATCTTGGGAAAAACTGTGTGGTGTAGCTGGGGCTTTTTGCAGTACCTTTGGTAGGGTGCGGAGCTTTACAGTGTTAATTCTCCATCACAGCTCAGTGTTCCTCCTGGTCTTGTCTTTCCTGTTTACTCCCACGGCTGGGTAGGACACATGGATGATTGTGTCCCCACCCCTTGTTGTTAAAGGGAAGAGTGATGTGTGCCTTAGGGTGCCAGGGGGGCTGTGTCTGTGCCTAATGCTCATGCTGGGAGGACGTAACTGCTGCCTCATCCTTCTTATGCTGCCGCTTCTGAGAAAAACATCTTGAGAACTGGGGTTCACAATTCATGAAACACATTTGTGAGAAAAAAATGGGACTATGTTGGGATTTCTCTTTTGTGAAGCAAATTTCTGTGCAAATAAATAGTGTCCTTCTATGAGAAGAAAATGAGCAGGTGCTTATATTCTTGTAGTGTACAAGACAGACAATTGCTTTTCCAATTCTCATTTTACAATAAAGTAGGGGTGTTTTTAATCTTCAGATAAGAGATGAATTAAATCAATCCAAAGCAGTGATGCAGGGTGCCCACAGAAACATTACCTTGCCATCAAAGTTAATAAGGTGAACTTAAGGTGAACTTAATATTTAACATATTCATTGTTACTATACAATAAGTTATTTTACCTTTTTGTCTTTTTTAAAGTGCTGTGGATAAGCTTGGAAACTAGAGAAATGTGGGAAGGCTCTTCATTGGAAGGTTAATGTAGAAAAAAGCCTTAGCTTTAAATTACCATGCAGCAAGAGAAAGTAGTGAAGCTGGTTTGGCAACTCCAGTGTAATTGGATATTATTTTGCTGTTTAATGTTAAGCCTAAATGTGAGAATAAATCTTTCAGGGTTGTGACAAGAGAACATAGAAATTATGCAAATGAAATGCTGTGGTGACAACTAAAAGAGTCAGATTTCAGCCTTGGAGCTAACATGAAAACTGCAAGTGTCTTACAGAAACTGTCCCCTCTTTGTACCTTTGTACTCTGTCCTAACATAGGAAGCTTAAGTGATCATCAGGATGTATTTGACCATAACTTTTTTTACAGGAGGTGGTAGAATTGTCCCTTCTGTACTTCATATTTTTAAATCTTTACCTTTCAGTTTTTTGTACAGTTACAGTAAATTGTGATCCTTGGAGTGATCAAAGATGTGGAAAACAGAGATTTAGTAGTTACTTTGTCCATTTCAATATTTGTTTTTGAAAATATTTAGGAAAAAAAAGCTCAGTGTATATATTAATTTCAACTTGTTCAGTGAAATCAGAGAATTTATTTCCATGTGTCATTTGTTAGGTAAATATCTGTATAAATGTGAGTCTTCTTACCATATTTTGCATCTGCCTAAATTAGAGCAGATATTGTGGAATATTAGTGGAATATTATGTTTACCTTATTCAGAATTCTGTTGTTCACATAATTGAATAAAATGTTTCAAGATTTGCCTTTGAACTGTGAGCAGGTTTGAAGTATTTCAGCCCAAAAGGGAAATTCTGTTAAAGCAGTGACTTCTGGGATTAAAAGAACATGACCACGTCAGTCCCAGATGCAGCTGTAACCTAAATTCAGTAATAGGCTTGGTCTGAGACTCCTCCTGAAAGTGGCTGCAGTCTCTTCCCTGGGGGCTGCCTCAGTCATTGAGAATATCTGCAGCAGCAGTCAGGCTCTCAGTGATGGGCCACAAAAAAGAAACATTGAACAAATTAATAAAGAGCTTAGAGAAATACTCTGCATTATTTGATATATCTTCTGATATGGAGGTGCTTTTGTAGATCTGTGACTGATCATTTTGGGGGTGGTAGTGGTGGTGTATGTTTGTTTCCTTTAAAATATATCTTTTTTTCTTTGCTTTTTTTTCTTAGACCTTAGTAATGTTATGAATTCCACTCCAAAAATAAAAGCTGTAAATGGAAAAGCTGAAAGCAGTGATAGTGGAGCAGAATCAGAAGAAGAAGGGCTTCGTGAAGAGGAAGAAAAAGAAGTGCAGATAAATGGAAAGGGTAAGTTTTCTGGAGCATTGTGTCTCCCAGATTTGTTCTTAGCCACCTAAGTGACAGAAAATACCAAAGTATCATGAATGCTGTACTTTTTCAGGGGAATTAGATGCAAATAGATGAGAATGCATAGGTGAAAGATGTCTGTGTTTCAACCTAGGCTGTAAGAATTAAAACCAGTACAAATTTGCAAGCTATGCCATATGATTTTGACTTGCCTAGCAAGTTCTATCAAAAGGTTATCTAAATATTTATACACTGCATCGTTTTGGGTTTTGTTGCCAGTGCTTTTTTGTAAGAGCTATGTATGGCTACATGGCCTGTAAGAGTAGAATTGAAAATTACTTCTTTTTCTTCAGACAAAACAAAACAGAACTTTCAGTAAGATTTATTTAGAGGGTCCATAAAGAAGTGGATGCTGATACAGCAGCATCTAGTGAAAACCAAATGAAATCAGATATTTAGAATTCTATACAGATGTCCTCCAAGGACATTAGGATCATTATTTAGTTTAGAAGAGACACCTACTTCAGATTTACATACTTATGTTTTAAGTATCTGCTCTTTATGCTTTTGTAAGAACAGAACAATCCACACAAATTGGAATATAGGAGTATTTAGATGTTTTGTTCTGCAGATACATTATATATACACTCCATTAGCAAGCTAGCTGCTTGAAGAAATATGGTTGGAGCTATTAGGTATAGAGCTTTCTTTTCTTTTACAGATTATAAGAATGTGAAACCCGAATCAGCAGCTGCTAAGGATTTGGAAGGTATTGTTAGTAATGGCTGTTGCAAGGACAGCCTTATCCCAGATATGCAGAATGGCATCCAGACCAAATCTGCCTTGAATGGCTTCAACCCAGAGGAAGAAACAAATAAAACAGAGCCAAGCCTAGAAATAGCTCATAACGCTGCTCACCAAGGTATTGTCCTTCTAAGACCATGGTTTCATTTGCACGTGTTTTTCATGAAAAATATTCTTTTCTTGAAAGCTTAATCCTGGGATTCAGAGACTAGTAATAGTGTCTTTCAGCTGCAGAAATCTGAAGACAGAATACTAAAACTTAATTAATTCCAGTTAAAAATAAGGCTTTCTTTTAGTTTCTCCTACAGAAAGAGAGATGAATTCAGAGACAGAGAGTTCTAAACTCACAGAAATAGAAGTGTTTTCTTGTAATATCATTATGCTACCTGTGCAAATATTATTTGCCTTTGAAAGTGAACTTGTAGTAAAACAAATAGCACTCATGTCTGGTTTATCATTCTGAAAAGCTAAACATTTATAAATGCCAGTTTGTTGAAACTGGGATCTGAAGATATACTTTTAATACCGACATAACTTTCAGCGAAACTGCTTTATACTGAGCTTAGGAAGGAGAGTGTAATGAAAAAGGCAAAATCAAAATTTACAATGCAGAAATGTCAATATTAAGTATAGTTTTTCCACTAGTAAAGGTTTTCTGTAATTCCTAAGTTCAGGATGACAGTTGTAAATAGAAGGGTCGTGAATTGATGCTCACCTACACTTTTTAACTCATTGCTCTAGTCTTTGCCAGGTTTGACTCAGCTGGCTCACATTTACAAAGCCTGTGTGCCATCCCTCTTTCCCTGCAGGTGCAAGTGAAGAGAATACTGAAGAGATCTCAGCAGCTCAGCACTTAACCAGCGATTCGGACAGTGAGGTTTATTGTGACTCTATGGAGCAGCTTGGACTGGAAGAGGTAGGAGTTTGGTATTCCTGGGTGCACCTTGAAGCTGGTGTGCTGCTTATTTTTAATAGGTTCTTCTCAGTTAAGTGAACAGGGACATGCAGAGGTGAATGACGTGGCTCATACATGCTGTCCTTCTGTTTGAACTACTGGGACTTGTTCCTTTCAATGTCAGCCTTTTACAACTTGGTTACTGCTGATCTAAAAGCCTTGAAGCCCTCAGAGAATTTACGTGAGGAGAAGGCTTCAAAAACAACAGTACAAAGAGACAATGGTCAAAAAAGGAGAAACAGTATAAAGAAACTAAGGTCTGTGTCCACAAATTAATGTAGGGTCTCATAGCATGTAAGGACCAGAATTCAGCTATTTTTATGAAAATATAAGAAGTATCTTTGTAACAATTCACCTTTTGCTTGTTTTTTTTTTGGCCTGATGACTTCTGCATATTTCTTAGAGTAAATAAAGCATTAGCAGGAGGCCTGCAGGCCAGTGCCTGCAAGTGGCCTAGGTCTAAAGAAGTGGGGGGATTACAAGAATTTCTGTGTTCTCTCGTATTCTTCTCAGTCATAATGTACACCTCTGACTTCCTTATAAAAGGTGAGCACCAGCTGTGCTGCCATAGTTCTGACTGGATTTGTGCTCCTGCTGATTACTAATCCTAGCTGTAGTCTTTGTTGGCTTTCTGGCCTAGACCTCCTTCAGAGGCCCAGGTTAAGTGTGGGCTTGGTAGGTTCTACTCAGACACCTCATTTCCTGATTCTGGAGAGAAATGTGTGAATGGTGCTTGGGATCAGAAAGGCCAGTGAGCATTTGAATATTGCATCATCCTCTTGTCTACCTCTTTCCTGAGTATGTAAAGAATTAGTTTTAACAAATCAAATTCTGCCCAGTAATGAAGCACGTTGGGAAATGTAATTTGATAGAAGTGCTGCAACCTGTCTTATCTAGCTGATTTCCCAATCTTGTGTACCGTTCAAGCTTGTTTGAGATTCTTTAATTGAAGTGGGTGGATAACTTGTCCCAATCTGCATGAGGAAAGTTCTAGAGAAGTCTTAGTCCTGAGCAAAGTATTTTCTTAATGTGAAAGTAAAGATGATATTTTTTCCTTTTTAATGTTTAACTGTCATATTTTACAGAATTTAATTACTTGCTAATGTTAATTTGTAGCCCTCAGAGATCATCACATCAGCTAAAGGATCTTTAAAGCATTCACCCCATTTCTTGGATGTAGATCACAGTCTTCTGTTAGAAAATACGGATTTTCCAAGGCACACTTGCAGGACTTACGGGAATCTCCAGCCTGGAAGTACTGGAGAGGGAGTAGCTGAAGAACAAGGTGAAGTCAAATGCGGAGGAGAAGATGGCAAAGCCAGTAATGGGGGTCCTCACAAGGAGAAAAAAGGTGGAGAAAAAGCAGATTTCTACAGTGTCAGAAGAGGGAGAGGTACTGTGACCCTGCATTTGTGTTCCCCACTCTCCTCACTGCCATGAATTGCTGGTGTCTGAGGAGCACCTGTCAGCACTGTCCAGCGGGACAGTCATGTTCATAGTGCTTCTGTTCTTCAAATAAAAGTAGATAACAAAATGCCTATTACAGTGGGTAACTTAGACTCCAGCTGCTGCTTATGGCACTTGGGTTTTTACAAATGTAGTCCTTAAAAGCAGTGTGTGCCTGAGAGGAGTTTCTTTAGAAGTTACATATTTACTGTTAAATACATACGCATTTATATCTCTGTGGTGGTTTATTTGAAACCATGAAATGCCATGGAAAGATATCAGTGAGATATTGTTTTGTATATAATGGGAATGCTAGCCACACCTTTGAGTGATCCTGATACTATCCATTATGAGTCTTAAAACTTAATGATTCTTAATCACATAATAGCCCAGATGTTCATTTTAAGTTGGACCTCTGCGCATTTTAATTCCATAATACTTCTAATACTGTCACCTCCGAGCAGCACCACATTCCAGTGGTATGATCTGTAATGTCAAGGATAAAATCAGTTTTTCTTGTACAAACCAAAAAAAGGCAGAAAGTATTTTATTTTTATCTAGCATGCCTTTTATCTAGCACCTATACGTAATCAGATGGAAAAATTAAAAAGAAAATCCAAATAAAACATTTATGGTGAAAACTATTATAAAGAACATACTCTAGTTAACTGTCTCCTCTTCTCTCTCTTGTTGTTTTATTGATGTTTGCTACTTACAGGCAGAAACATGACAGTCTGGTGATAGTTGTATCTAGTTTAAGGGAGTATTGTAGATTTCAAATACTATTTTTTCTCATCACTGTATTCCAGTGATCTTTGTTTTCCAGCTGGAGACTTTGCCAAACTAAAAACACATATTAAGACAGATCTTACTTTTAGTTGGGCAGAATTCACTGCTGAACTTGACTGGTTGTATATTAATAGCTTTTTCTAAATGTTCTGCAGTTCTAGGAATTTGAATGATACTGTCACTCTAAGGCTGTAGGGCAGCATCTCAGTGACATTTCAGTGACCTCAGTGCTGCTGAACTGTCTGAATATAGTCTGTGGTGAGGAGTACCACACTCCTGGGTGGAAACCGAGGGAGAAAATGGAACTGTTAACATTTTCAGCAGAGCTGCAGCCCATTCTGTGTTTTGTGTTTCTGTTTTCCCTCCTCCCAACAGGGCACAGGCTTCAGCCGTTAGGGGACGGTTCGCAGGGAGGCCAGATGGGCAGCGGAGGGGACGGCGAGCGCTGGGGCTCCGACAGAGGCCCCCGCGGAAGCCTCAATGAGCAGATTGCAGTGGTGCTGATGCGGCTGCAGGAGGACATGCAGAATGTCTTGCAGAGGCTGCACAAGCTGGAGGCTGTTGCAGCATCACAGGTACTATTCTTTGGAGTTATTTGATCACCTTTTATTAAATACCCTTGGATATTTTTGTGTTTTTTCAGATGAAAAATTTTGACAGTATTTTCTTAAACTGTAAAGACATTTCAGTTACATTCTGTAGATGAGTTCAACTTAAAATTTCCTACTGGTACCTACTCTCAGGAGAACAATTCAAAACTTTGGTACATGTAAGCAAACCCATGCATTTTTGACCTGGAAATGAACCATATGTTATTTCACTGATTTCTGATCAGATTGATCTTAGCCATAGTTATTGATACACATTATACGGGCTCTATATGGAGAATCCACAGTTCGTGTCAGTAGTGCATCATCCCAAAGAATTCAAAGCATTTTCAAAGAAAGTGAGAAATTATCCTAATCTTTCAGATGGTAAATTTCACAGGCTGAACTTCAGATTCCATTTTGCACTCAGCAAAAGACTTGATCGTTCATAGCTTTCTTTCCTCATACAGTAATCCACCTTTATTGGAATTGTACATCAGGTCCTCATCCAGCCCATAGAACTCCTAAGCAAGTGTAGATATTATTGATACAGTCTTTCTTTTTCCTTCTGTTTCAATAGAACATGTTGTGATGTAGTTGAACCAGCAACCTGGAAATGATTGGTTTTGTTTGACTTGCTGATATATTTTGATCTGCATGAGAATGAACAAGCTGTACAAGCAGTATCCTATGGGATGCATATACTCCAAATCTAAGGCAGCCACAGAAAAGGATTTATTAAAACCATAATTTTCCTGCATCACAGATATTCAAGAAACCAATGTTTGGTTAAATACAGATTGATTTTCTATCTTTGCCTGAGCAATATAAGAAGTAGTAAAAGATTCTTCCCCAGCAGTTCATGCTGTGTTTGCTGTCCTCACCTAAGAAGAACCAGAAGCTTCTGTTTCATGCTTACATAAATCAAGACAGACCTGCAAAACCAGCTGCTTTGCTTTTGTGGAAGCACCACAATAGTGTATGGGAATAGTCTTGAAAAGATTCTGGGACTTCCATTTTCAGGATTGCCTGGAAGACATGGAACAGAGTATTCTCTTTCCTTTATGGTGTTGGACATGCCCATAGCTGTAGCCCAGGGCAAACTAAGACTGTTTCTGACCTCAGCAGAGACTGGTGTTGAGAGAAGCAAGCAGGCAAATTGGGCTGCTGCGATTTCTGCCCTGGGTTGGAACTGGGACTAGACCAGAGTTAAGACAGTTGCAGTGAGAGATTGAGCAGGGGAGCCTTCAGTAACTGTAAAGAAGTCCAGTAAGTGACACTGATTCATTTTCTAAGACACAGAGAAGTGATGAAATTACTATAAAGAGTAGTGGAAACCTGAGGGGTAAGTTAGCAGCTATGTGGGGTCACATGGGAGTGTTTCTGTGCATTTATCTGTGATAATACAGATTGCAAAGCCCTCACAAGATGAAAAATCTCACATTCTTTTGTGAAGAAGAAAAATTTTAATTGCAGTTTCCTTTTTTATACTTATCAGCCTTTGTTTGTATTTAAGGCAAAATCTGCAACACTACAGTCAAATTACCAGCCCGCCTCTTCTGTCAAGGTAAAATACTGTTTTTATGATGTGCAAAAAGTATGAACTGTGAAGAAAGATGAATTTGAATATTTTATCTCTAGCTCTTGATATGTGCTTTTTGTATTGTCTCTTCCTTGACTAGGAGATAAAAAATAATTTGTCTGAGGAAATTACTTGATAGATTAATCTTTTCTTCTAGTCTTACTATTATTTTCTTTGGTACTGTAGCATTTGAAGTGATGAGAAGTATACAGGTGGTATTCAATATGTGCACACAGAATGCTGACTGGATTTTTTTTCTGTTTTCCTTAGAAACCATCATGGTGGCCCTTTGAAATTTCTCCTGGTATTTTAACTTTTGCTATTGTATGGCCATTTATTGCCCAGTGGTTGGTGCATGTGTATCACCAAAGAAAGAGAAGGTAAAGATGTGCATTCAATAGAACACATTCACTGTGTGTCATTTGTTTAAACCAGTAGGTGATATTATCATGTTATTTCCACAGGACAGAAAAATCTTTGCCTTGAAAGTTTGTCAGTATGAGAAAGTATTGGTTAATTGGACTTTATATATAGTATGCTTTATATATAGCAATTAATGTTAAATCTATGAAAGGTGATACAGGGTAAATAATTTTGAGCATACAGAAGTGGGTGAGGATGGATAGCTTGGAAACATTCCCATAACATTCTTTGATCCTTTCACTCCTCATATTCTCTTGAGCCATTTTCACTTCTAGACTTCCTAGTCCTTTTGTGGCATGGGATTTTTTTTTTCTTATCACATCCTTTGTAGAGTGCCATCTGTCACCTATATTTAACATCCACTAGCACCTTACTATGATATTTTTGTAACATCTACCTTGAGTTCCTTCAGCTGAAGGACAATTGTACTTTGATCTTGCCTTTTCTCAGCTCTCTAGGCATGAGAAGATCAAGTGAGTGTTCTCTAGATACCGTCTGCTTGTACTTCAGGCTCACACCTGATTTTGTTATCTTAGTATGCCCTTGGCTTTTACATTTTTTTCCTGTCAGACTGCAGAGAGTTTTCGTGTGTGTGGATTGGAGAAATAGCTCAATTTGCTCTAGCTTTTTAATGTTTGCTAGTTTTCATGGTATAGTTTTCTCTCCTGTGGTAAATCACAGAAACACAGAGTGGTTGAGGTTGAAGGAAGGCTCTGCAGGTCATCTGGTCCAACATCCTTGCTCAGCCAGGGACACTTAGAAGCCGGTTGCCCAGGACTGTGTACAGGCAGCTTTTGATTATCTCCAAGGAGGGAAAGTCCATTGCCTCCCTGGGCAACCTGTGCCAGTGTTTTTCTCTCCTCAGAAATGCTGCAGTCCTTCAGTTATCTTTGTGGCCCTTTGCTGGACTCTCTCCAGTTTGTCCATGTCTCTGATGTAGCCAGAAGCAGACAGAGCACTCCAGGCCTCTCCAGTGCTGAATGGAGAGGAAGGATCACCTTGCTCACCCTGTTGGAAGGGATAGTGCAGGAAGGGAAGCCTGGAACCTCCTCACTGGCCTTTGTTGCAAAGGCACATTGCTGGCTCATGTTCAACGTGGTGTCTACCAGGATGCCCAGATCCTTTTCTGCCAAGCTGCCTCCCAGCTGGCACATACTGATGCCTGGAGTCATTTCTCCAAACAGTGCTGGACTAAGCACTTCCCCTTGTTGTATTTCACAAAGTTCCTGCCAGCCCATTTCTCCAGCCAGCTGTGTCCCTCCGGATGGCAGCACCACCCTCTGGCATATCAGCCACTCCCAGTTTTGAGTAATCTGCAGCTTTGCTGAGGGTGCACTCTGCTCTGCCATCCAGGCCATGCTAAAGGTGTTAAACAGGATTGGCCCCAGTGGGGACCCCTGGCATTCACCACTAATTACTGCCCTCTTCGGGCCCAGCCCATGGCTTTGTAAACAGTACAGCGCCCACAAAGGCTGCAGATCTGCCAGGGAGCTCCCCTGGCTCCGAGCTGGCAGCACAGCACTGCTGTTGCTGCACTGTCTGATGAAACCAGAGATTGCAGTCCTGAGGCTTTCAGGCAGTTATGCACATTTTGCTCATTGTTTGCACTAGCAAATGGAAATTTTCCCTTGTCAGCAAGGACAAAGTTGGGGTGTTTTAAATCAAACCTATTTTTTTTAGTATTTTACTTGAAGCTTCTGTGAACTTCAGTGTTCTGCGAATTGCTTTTGCATGGCTGTGTCCTCTCCCTCTCTCTGAACAGTGTGCTGTTCTTTACTATCTTTTTTGATCATCTGTTCTGACCTCTGTTGCACCCTCAATTCAGCCACAGATTCAGACAGAAATCAGATGTTAGAAAAGCACCTTTTCCAGCAATTTTCCCACTATATTGTCCTAGTGATCCAGTGCTTCGATGAAGAAACACTTGGTACATTACTTTTAGTTTGGATTTGTTAAGCTTCAGTTTGCATCTGTTGAATTTTCCTGTATCTTAACGCAGTTGACAAAGAGCCTGTGATGTGTTTTCCATGGTTACTTTCTTGCTATCACCATGTCATCTCATAATCTCTTGCTTAAACAAAACAAGTGGAGCAATTGAAACCTCACTTTAAAATTATTTTCCAGTCTTAGAATGATTCTTGTGGCTCATTGCTCAGTGCTTCAGTTTTTCAACATTCTTTTTGAGTTTTGGACATTAGGATTTGTACTAGTGGTAATACCAGTGTCAGTTTGAAACACAGAGATAGCATAGCCCCATGTTTTGTTTACTGATTCATGTATTGTTTTGAGATGAAGTTCAATAACAGAAACAAAGAATTTTCTGTGTTCCTGAGCTTTTCTCTCAGTTTTTGAAGAAGTCTACTCAAAGGCAGAATTTAAGGACTATGTGCTTCTGCAGCACCTTTCTGTCTGGAGTTCTGTCTCCTTTAACAGTGTGTAGGAAGGTGATCAAGTCCAGTCAGTGAGAAAACGGGATTGCAAAACAAGTCCTTTTCTCCTGTCCCGCAGCCAGTTTCAGCTTGTGCTCTGTTAAGGTGTGTGAGCTCTTAGGCAAGAGCTGTTCAGAGTGCCTGCATTGACCCTGTCTGTGTGCTTTTAGTTTTAAATTACATTAACTGTCCCTGCAGCAGAAACCACGAGTCTCTGCTATCCTGCCAGGTTGTCTCAGGCTGCAGCTGTGGAGCCATGACTTGTAAACTCTTCTGTGCAGTGTAGCAAGCTCCATGTCAGTGGTGGAGGGGCAGCCTTCTGTAACCAAGAGCTTTGGGTTTAGCTCTGGTCCTTGGGCAGGGGTAGCTCAGCTTCATCCCAGCACCTCTGAACCTGTCCCCTGTTCCTTTGTGGGGAACCTAATGCTGAAAATCCGGGTACTCGTACTGGAGCCTTCAGCAAGAAGGCTTGAAAACCTGAATCCTAAGCTGAATCCTAAGGGCCCTAAACCCAGATTGAAATATATTTTCATAATAATAAAAGTTGTCTAAATTCAGCCTATGATTTTAGAACCCTTAATTGTAAGTTTTGTGGAGTCTTGGGGAAAACAGCTTTTAAGTGTTGCGCTGCTGAGCCAGCATACCACCGACAGAGGGTCAGGGATTTCTCTGAGGAATTCCAGCTGCAGGTCCAAATTCTTAGTGAATTTTCTTCTCCTTGGTGAAAGAGGGCAAATTTTCAAGTATCTTGAAGCCCTGCTGTGTTTTGTTGGTATGGAAACCTTTCAAATGTAACCTTTTTTTAGACAAATGAAAAATCATCTCATATGTGAAGGTACATTAAACTTAATTTATTTGTTTCCTTTTCTAGAAAACTGAACTGAGAATTCTAGACTAAGGACTTCAAGGAGAAGATGGCCCTGCAAAGCAAAGGAAGTCTGAATTCTCATAGAATCTCAGAATTTGGGATGATCTTCCTTATGTTACAGTAATATTTTGTACTACCTTTGAGCTAAACGTTTAAGGACTAATATTATTGAAACTTGAATGATTCACAGCTCCTAGGTTACAAATAAATTTATTAATTCCATCCTCAAAACCATATGAACAATAATTGTTTTGGAGTGTGCTTGTGGATGGGCCTTCAGTAATTACTGGCCCTGCTGATGTCAGTTGAAGAGAATAACATCTCTGTAAAAGAATTAAGTGAAAAATATGTAAAACTGTCACTTTAACATTGAAATAATTTTACAATCTCAAGATCCCTGCCTGTTTTTCCACAGCATTAGATATTACCAGGTGAAAGATCTAAAAAAGTGTAAATTCAATACATTGTAAGCTGTTGGAAAAATACAATATAGCTCTGAGGAATTCAACTTGTTATTTTTGCTGCTAAACTAGTGTGGGGCAATTTCCATATAAATTGGTCAAAAATGAAGTTGAATCCTTCACTTATCCTGTAAAATTGTAAAGAAGATTTGGGAATTTGTATATATCCTGAAAGTTAGAGCCATTAATAATAGGGGGACTGTCAAATACAAGTTTGGAAACAGCATGTGGTACAAGGGATCCACGTAAAGAGGCTGCACCTTATCTTTTTAACTTTCATAACTGTATTCTTTCTTGTTGACAACAGCTTATTTTAACTGAAATGCATAGTTTAGGCACAAGGTGCTTTAAAATGAGATGAAAACTAGCTCAGTAAGTCTAGCTCTAAGCTTTTAAAAAGCTCAGTGCACTGTAAGTTTTCTCTTGGCAGTTAAAGTAAAATTGAACCTATTGTGGATTTTCCCCAAGTAACATCATGAAACATATCAATTCTGATATGTCTCTCTTATCCTTCTACTTCCTCTCAGAAAAAACCTTTTCAGCTGATTTTGGAGCTGATATTTTTCTTTTCCCCACAGAATATTTATTAACCCATATACGGATAGAAGTACAACCTTGTGAAGTTTGCTTGACAAAAGCATGCTTTACACTTAATTTTAAAATAAATTAATATATAAGCTGTCTAAATCTCTGGAAAATGGAAATGCACTAAAATTAGATTTGACAGAAAACTTAGAGTTTGCTATGAAGAATTATATCACAACATAATCCATGGTTAAAGCTCTGAATCTTCAGAAATTTCACCATTGTTGATGTGCTTTCATTTTCCACCAGGACTACATCCTACAAATAATTTTTAAGGAAAGTTTTTTTGGTCCTTCCTGAAAATCTTTTATAGTTTGGAAAACATTTTTCATATAAGCTATACTGTATAAAAATGTAATCACAGAATTTAATGTTGGTTTTACCAGAGAAATTTTAATCTTGTTTTTTAGTTACATGCAGATTTTTTTTAGTTACTTTTCCCCTTTTCTGATTTTCTTATTGTAAAGCTGAATTAAGAAATATAATAGCTGTAACCTCTTCAAAGACTTCTGTAACAAGCAGATGATTTCATGTGCCAGAGATGAGTTTTGGCATGAGATGTACTGAAAGCTCAGGTTTGAACAAAGCTTATCCTGGAAGGGAAGTTCTGCTGGGACCTGAAGTCATTGTACCTGAGCTTAAAATCCCTAAAGTGATTGATTTCTTATGATAAAGGGACAGAAATCATACAGGAAGGACACTGGAGCTTGAAGATCACATGAAAACCCCAGCCTCCTGAAGCAGCATGTCTTCTGCCAGGACAAACCACCCTGGAGTGCCTCCCACAGCTCAGAACCGTGTCACCTGTAGGGGTCGAGCTCTTAGAGAGGGGACAGACATTCCCAAAGGTACTTAATTGTTAACTCCCCCTGAAATAAATGTAGGCTTGTACTATCCTTATTATTTATTCATATTTCAATAAATTAATCCCTTAATATTTTGTATTTTATCTTGAACTTAATATTTCCTAAATGCTGTACATCAGAGCTGTGACTGTACACAAGAGCCTGCTGGCTGTATCATGAAGAATCAGTCACAACCTGAAAGTTGTAATACGAAACAACATCACTTGAGTAACAATTCACTTGTGACTCAGAACTGGGCCTGTCTCAAACTCACAGTAATTTGAACAGGTTCCTAGCTGGCAGGTATTTCAGCTTAAAGGTAAGGAAAACTGGTGGTTTTGGTTTTTTATCATTTGCCCAAGTGCAAAGAGACACAGCTTTGATGTGGAGGCAGCAGCATAAGCAGATGGCTGGAGCTCTGACCTAGGATACATAGCTTCAGCCTGCGCTCTCCTCAGGAGGGCTGGGAGCCAAATCAGTTCTGCATAGCACTGCAAAGGGCCAGATCCAGCCCCAAACTGCACGTGGGAAGAAATCATCAAGCTGGTTTCTGCAGCAAATCAAGCTTCACCTGAAAGGCAGAAGCTTGCTCTGTATCAGACCAGATGAGACATTCCACCCCCTCAGAGCTGCTCAGCTGAAAGCACAGAAGCAGAGCCAGGTCTAAGTGTGTGTGTGGTGCAGCTGCTCCATCCTCAGGGCTCTGCATCTTCTGTTCTGGTGCTGTGGCAGCACAGCAGGTGCTGAGGAGATGGAGCCACCATCCTTTCTTGACTCACTGGAGTTGTGCAGAGGAGGAGACTCGCACCTTGCAGGAGTTACTCAGGACTTTGCTCTCCTGCCATTTCAGTACACAAATGCAGCTGGTACCAAAGCCTGCGGGCATGGGCTAGCAAGTTATGAACTAGCTGAAGGGCATACACACCTGTACTGGAAGTATTAGGCATTTCCTTACTTAAAATCACTGCCTTTGCTGAGGTAGTGGGAAGCTCTCAGGGTTTCTTTCTGTTGAAATCCATTTGCCACACTCCAGCAAGGGAAAAAGTAACACCATAAAAGAAAAACAATATGCAGAAGCAGCAGCACAACTGCACTGTTTTATTTTACATATTTACAGAAAAGTAAAGTGAATTTTTGAAGTGTGAATAAGTGCAAAGTGAACTTTTGGAGAATGGAGTAGAGAGGAAAAGAATGCATTTTACTGCCAGAGTAACCATGGATAAACCCGACCATGCTGAAACTGGAACCTCTGAGCTCAAGAACACATGGCAGCACCGCAGCCCCTTGGCCCCCAGACACTGCACACAAGGCTGGGAGTACCTGTCCAGGGCTGCTGCTTCTGTCTGACAAAGTGCAACACTCTTCTCTCCAGTAGCTTTCAGATGGACTGTGCTAATGGAGACAAACTGTCTGCCAAGATAACCTGGAAGCTACAAAGCTTACTGGGGTTATTCACATAAAGAAAGTTCAGGCCTTCAGGGAGCACCACAGAGCAGCAGAGGAGTACTTGCCAAGTGGTATTCCACAGCTTCTAAGGATCAGAAACTTCTGCCAGCCTACACAATTATTTGTAGATCATTACTAATGAGAAGAAACTCTAAATCCCTTCCAGCTACTACATTACACCTTTTAAACTTTTCCCTGGAGTATTCCAAGTCAAGCAACAAGTGGAGCAAAACCAATGGGATTGAGTTGACAAGCAGCTCCACGTGGAACAATAAAGGTAGGATTCACCTTTTTTACAAAAGATAAAACCCCACCAACCAAAACACCCCACAACAAACAAAACCACAGATCTCAACAATCAACATCTCACATTCAATTCCATGTTTGCTCTAACCAGGATAAATGCACGATAATGAAGAGAAGAAGAGGGTATTGCAAAATTTTCAGGGCTAATTGTGTGAAATTTAAATTTTGGGCAGCAGTGTAGCGATAAGTTCATATTAAACATTCAGATTTTTCAATTGGCCTATTTACTGTTCTACAGATTCTGGTTTTGTACTGCATTAATCAACTGGTAGAAACACTATGATTTTGTTTCAGGATAAGGTTTTTATAGAAGCTTGCTTGACCCTTGTAGATGATTAAGAGCTATTTCAAGGGGTTAGAAAAGATTATACCAGTGCACCAAGTTTATCCCACCTTGATGGGAATGCATTGTATTTCCAAATGGGAACAGGTGTAACCATTTGTAAAGCACTGAAGACAAAGAGCTGTTGTAGTGTTTGGTTTATATTATTTCTTCGACATGTAATCATAGTTAATTCTTGTAAGACTTGCTTTCTTAAACTAGATTACTAGAAATGGTAGAATAAATATCATAAAATACTAGTGATTAAGGTACCCTCCTACCCCAGTTTATATATTCTAACTGTACACAGGAAAACCACTAAAGAACTTCTCATCACTTTCAGAGAATGTTGTCTGAATACTGCTTCAGTAGTGCATTAATTTGTTTGCACCTTTTCCATCATGTAACAGCTGCAGTGAGACTGAACAATTTACAAGTTTTCTGAAACTGCAGTCCTTAGCAAAGGGAGTGAGATTCACTTATGTTCTGCAACTTGCCAAGATTCCCTTTCACAAATTTCAGTTACCACACCAAGAGCTGGGATTGGTCATTCTGAGCTATTAAGAATCAGCTCCTGTTAGGCCTTTCTAGGAAACTTCCTTTCTCTTCACCATTCCCATTCCTCTCCCAGTAACCTGAGGGGACAGCAGGAAGCCTAGCAAACACTATTTTGCTCAGAATTCCATCAATCTTGTCTTCCAGGAAGCAGGGTAATGAAAGGACAGCTTACTACCAACTTACAACTAGCTACAAAAAGAGTCCAAGAAACCAGAAGGCACTCAGCAAAAATCACTGGCAAAATGCTTGGCTTCTGGCACATGGCCCTTGGCTGGCAACACCATCTAGAACAAATGATCTTTGTCTAACATGTATTAACCTGAAAAATTAAAACCTTCTTTAAGTTAGAGATACCTATGCAAGAAAAATACTGAAGATGATTTAAACAGGATTATCTACAAATAAACCTCTAAAACCTAGCAGATACAAGTTTTGTATTGCATTTAAAGATACATTTAAATATACTTCCCCCTAATTCAGGTTTATACAGAATTTACACTTCTAATATTCTAGTCAAAACCCAAGCTCTGCCTGAGAGTTTACAGAACAGTCTGTTAGCCTACAATATATTATGGTCTTTAATATTTGCATCTTCAGTATGAATAGTACTTGCTAGAAAACAAAAATCACCTGTCACTTGTCATCTGACAAGTGAGCACACACACACAGACTGGGCATTTTCTGTATAAAACCAGTAATTGCTAAAATGCATGTTCAGTTCAGCTTCCTACAGCCCAAGTGCTTACAACACCACGATTTGAGCAGAGCATTTAACAGGCTTGCCCCAAGTATCCTCTCCCTGCCCATTTCTCTAGGACAGGATAATAATCAGAGGAACTCCTGTCAGTCTCATGTGCCACTTCTAGCCAAATTAACTTGGAACACCACTGAAGCTTCTCACCCCTTCTTGGGAATAAGACAAACAGAAGACAAGACATTTCAATGCTGCATTAAGATTTCAATTTTCCACCTTGAATAGAAATGACCAGTTTTGCACAGTGGTATATATTCACACTGATCAGAAAGGACTGCTCCCAAACCAGCTTGCCACCACACTGAACCACCAATAGGTAAGTTATTATTTAGATACAATTACAATTCCTTTATATCCTTTTCCTATTATGTTTAGCTGGGAAATAATACCACACTTCCTAACTGGAATAATTCGTTCCTATTAAAAAGCCCCATTGCTGCCAGGAGTTATTAGCTCCAAGAAATGCAATGCCTCTTAGTAAGGTGCAGTGAGATAAGCAGCATGAAGGCACTTGACACCAGTTTCATACAGTAGTTTCACTTTAGAATAAATGAGGCTATAATAAAAATAGACTGGTAACTTGAAACACACTAAATTCAGCAAGGAAACTTAGTCAAGACCAAACTAGGGTTACAAGACAACCTGTAAGTGTGCAAAAGCATGGAGAATGTTCACTTATCTTGATGCTATAAGCTAAATCCAGACACAGTCAGGTGCTGAGCATTGTTTCTAGCTTCAAAGTAAGAGGTGTCCGTCTCATCATCCGGCTGAGGTATGAATGGCATCGTTTGATTCTGGAGATTATCCCAGTCCACTCCATGAAAGAGGGGGTGATGCTTCAGTTCTGAAACAGAAGTTCACATTAGCATTATAAACTTCCTTATGTCCAAGCTACGTAGTCCCTTTGCTCCCTCATCTATAACTGTCAGTAAATTTGCTCTGTATTCCTTTTTACAAGATCATAAAAGTGCAAATTGCAACTGGCCTTTGATTACTCCCAACTTTGGTAGGATCAAACTGCTGGCAGGACAAGTAGCTGCCAGCCCCATCCAGGGAACCTGTTCCACACTGTTCCACTGAGCCAAAAGCAGCTCTAAAGCTGCTCTTACCCAGAAACATTGAATTTAGAGAAGCACAGCACTACAATAACACAGCCAGGATTTCCCACTACAAAAGGCTTCATGCTGTAGCAATAAAAGGGAGAGCACAAATTTTGGAGACGGGAGAGAAGATGACAGTGATGGAAACTTAAGTACCACAACAAAAACTTAATGGTTGTCCTGAAAACTACTCATCCAGCCTCACTTCAGTGGATGATAAATTGGACAAAGAGGCCAGATAGAGTTAAAGTTCTTGACAAAGAATGAATTTCGAAGATCAGATAGGAAGAAACCATTATGTCATCTATTTTAAAGTTCTGCCCTTGACAGGTAATTAGATTTTACTCTGAAATCCAGAAATAAAGACAATAACTTGTGTTTTAGTTAAACCCATTCACATTGCTTTTTGGGAAATATCAAAGCCACAGGATTTTCTGTTGACATAATAATCTTCATTCATAATCTTGTGCCTTCTCTATTTCAGTTTGGCTTGATTTCAGCTTTAGCATTTAGTCTCTTTATGTGTAAGCCTTTCCATAGTAATTTCCTTCTCCAGTGATTTCTTGAGCAGTTCTTATAAGATTTCTTTCTCTATTTCCAAAATATCTCACTCTAAATTTCTTTCCATTATCAACTTTTTTTTTACTAAAACATAGTCACTGTTAACAATAGCAAATGTTTAAGCTCTTCTACAAGGAAAAAAAAAGACTTTGTTAACAGAATTTATTGTCCAACTTTGTATTCTCCTATGCATTCAGCAAAGACAGGCTGATTCCTAAAAAAAACCTGCTCTCTCTAAATTGACTGTTTGTTGTAGGAGGTTTCTCTCCCACACTATCATCTTTTAATCAAGGTTCCCAATGTCATTGAGGTTAAAAATTCCAAATACCCATTAGAGAAGAGATAACTTGGGTACATCAGATGTCAAACAGTAAAAATGCATAGCAGAACATTAGTAAAGCAAAACAGAAATTCAATTAAAAAATTAAAAACCAACAAAACAACCCCAGAACTACCTTGTTCAGAAAGAAAAAACCCACAAGAAATACAGAAAATACCACAACTTGTTAAGTGCTGTGGTACTATACATGGAACCTAGTGAGACATAGAAGTTTATTAGTCAAAAATTTCAGGAGGAAACCACTTAAAAATTTGCAATTAATTGCAAAGAATAATTTCAATACTAACCCTTCAGTCCAGCTCTCTTAGTAGTGTCAATTGTTAGAAGAACATCTATTGCATTCTGGGCATTATCAGACAGCTTTTCTTCACCCTCAGGCCAGGGAATATCTACAGATAAAGAAGCAACTGAGTTGGTAACTCAAACTGTAAAACAAATATTGGAAATACACACTTACCCTGATTACTGAAACAGATTACCTCTTTTCAAAATATTTTGGAAGACCTGTGCTGGTGTTTCATCGTTAAAAGGTGGAATTCCAGTTAGAAACTCAAACAGACAAACTCCAAGGGCCCACCAGTCTACAGCAGAACCTGGTAAAATAAATCCAAGAAATCATTACACTTACACATGTGATACTTGCAAAGACTTAAAGGTTTGCAGAAACTGAAGAGTGTTTGAATTCTGCAAGTTTCTTGAAAATTATGAAAAGACAAGTTGTATTTAAAACTCATGCAGATTATAAATGTATTAAAAGTTTTTTTAAAGCCACTCTGCTTCTTAATTCATTGTAGGTAATACTGGGGTTTACTGATAAAACCAAAGGGGCTCTTTGTAACAATCTAATGATCAGCTCCCATCACAGAGAACCCAGGAGGTGACTTCTCCAAGAAATTGTTTTGTGATAAGAAACAGATGCCTCATTACTAGAGCTTGGATGAGTGCTCCATGTTGCCACCTGTGCCCTTCTCTCAGTTCTTTAAAAAGTCTCCAAAACTTCAGACTTAATTTTTGTTTGGCTAAATTATGGTGAACATCATGAAGCCAGCTTGCAGAAATGAGCCAGCACACATGAAGCTGGCATTACCTTCCACTACAATGAATTGACTGGGGTAATGTGTAGTTGTTAGCTATCTCTGCTTTGTTATTAAATAGTTCTGGTTTTCCACATTATAGGAAATGTCTTTTTGCCAATCTCTCCTGTTAATCTACATCAAAACCAGCAGGCAAAGCAATCCCAGACACCACTGCATGCACTGTAAGCTTTCTGCATCTTCAAGCCATGCCCTCTCCACTCTATAAAGAACAGGTGCCGCAATTACTGTTAAAAAACTCCCAAACTTTCGAAGATAATAAATCTAATTGTTCTTGGCTTTTTTAGCATATAAAAAACCTAAGACACCTCCAAGCAAACCAATGTTTTGAGCCATTTCACAAAGACTACTGTTAAGTTTAGAAATGCTGAAAACCAAAGTGTTTAACCAGTAATCTAACACACTTTTAGCAACTCCTAACAGCGGTAAGAGTGCCCCACCAAGCTAAGCACATCAAAGCGGTGAGCTCACATCCACTGTTGTTAGAGTACCTGGATGTTCAGTAAAATGCTCCCAGCTCCAGTCAAAGTCTAATAAGATCACAACCTGAACAATGGAATAACCAGGTTTCAGCAGCAATTTTTCCCACACAAAGTCTAATAAAAATTAGATTAACTCCTACCATATCCCTGCTAAACAGGACGCAAGGACAGCATGAAGCCGTGCTAGGGAGGTTGAGGTGGGATATCAAGGAAAGCTTTTTCACCCAGAGGGTGGCTGAGCACTGGAAGAGGCTCCCCAGGGCTGTGGTCACAGCACCAAGCCTGGCAGGGGTTCAAGAAGCATTTGGATAATGCTCTCAGGGACATGGATCTTGAGGCTGTCCTGTGCAGGGACAGCAGTTGGACTCAGTGATCCTTTTTGCGTCCCTTCCAACTTGGGATATTCACTGATTCTGGGATTTGAAGTAAGAAGCAGTAACAAAAGCTCTTGAGCACCTGAACCTTCTTTACCCATAGACAAAGTAAATCAGACTGATTGCAATAAAGTGAAAGGCAGCAATGAGAAAAAGTGTCTCTGGCTTTACCTCCTGTTACACAATTTAAGAATGCTGACTTTCCTTCTGAAGCACATGTTTACATTGTGATTTCTGATAGCTTAATAACACTGATATGATGCTTCCTGAACATCACACATTTTTATGTGGAGGCATATTGGACATGTCTTTCTGTATAGAAGCATTGTTCACCCAAACAATGTTCTCAGAAACTGTGATCTGGTTATACTTTGACTGTTCAGTTATGCTGAACACTTCAGTTCTGCACAGAATATAGAAAACTCACCAGAGATCAGAGTCCCTGCATATGAAAAGACAATGAAGTAAAAATATTACAATTACTGCCAAAAAAAACCCCACCAACAAATACAAACACTGAATATCAAGTATGATTCTCTGAAGGCATAGGAATGACGATTTTTTTCCTAAGGTAGTATTCCACAATAAAGAAAAATGGCAACATTAAATCTAAGTTAGAAACAAACCAGTTTTGTAACATGATTTATTTAGGATTAAAACTACATTTACAAGCAGCTCAACATGTGAAATATTTAGTGAGGGAAAATTTGGAGTTCTAATAACCCTGGCTTCGCTGAAGGTAATGGAAGATTTGTAATTTCCTGACACAAACCCTAGACTCTACAAGGTTTCACTCAAGTCCTGAAAACCCAGTAACCACAGAGAAATCATCCAGTGACCAAGCTTCACACTGTCTAAGTACCCCTGATTACATTTCCAAAATATTATCTAGTTTTAACATCTAAAAATAATTGGAGGCTTAAGCCTTTCAGTGTAAATTTTCACTGAATTCCCCCTTTCCCATCCCAAAGAATCTTTAAGGGCACTTAGGATGACCAAGTTGTTACTGCTAAGCCACATACAAGTCTCAGGCTGCCAAAGCAGCTTCCAGTGCTGATTGGCAGCAAGCATGACTGTGATGGACAACCAAAACCCCTGGTTATGAGAAAGCAGTAAATAAATGGAAGGAGCAGCTGAAGCAAACACAGCCATCCATGATGGCAAAAGCTTAGCACTAGCTATTTTGGAAGAATTCCCAATCTTATTGCTTGAAGGGTTTACAGTTCTACAGGCATTTATAAATGTAAAGATGCCACCTTTCAAGTCGTGCCAGGTGGCTGGTTTGCCTTACCATGAGGCTGTGTCAAAAGCAGCTCAGGTGCCAGGTAGTCTGGGGTGCCCAGGATGCGTTCACCTTCCACGGGGGCAGCTCCTCTCCGCACGCTCTTTGGAGTCCTGTACGGTGTGCCAGCGTCCCCTCGATACGGGGTCTGCAGAGGTGGGACAAGGAGTTCACATGTCAGACAAATCCAGCTCACAAACTCCCAACCCCAGGTTTAGTCATGGATGTAAAAACTGATACTTAAGTTCAAGTCAAGAATGAGTCACAAGCCATTCCTTGAAAAGTATGTGTGAAATGTGCTTCCACTGCTTTATCTCAACAGTCTTGAAGCGTAAAGATGCTTGCTCTTTGAGGAACTTTCACCTAAGTTCTTCCTCCAGTGTCATATCCAGCAGCTATCACTGATTACATAAATCTTTGTGATAGGCTTGTAAATGATATATGACAGAATACATGACACCATCACTTTTACCAGAATAAAAAAAGGAAAGTAGTCAGTACAATGGCAGTTACCAGCAGCTGAACAGTGTTCACAGACCATGTTGGGAAGGGTGCAGGATATCAACAACAACAAAATCAAAGACTTCCCATTACATAAGGAAACCTATAACTGCTCACAGAAAATACAACACAGCACTAGGAGCAGAACGAGACAAAATAGTACTGGCCTTTTTTTAATCAGTTACTGTAACAGCAAAGATTTCTCAGAGATGGACAGTCAATGCATGTTGAGCTAAAGGCAAACCAGTGAACATAAAGCTACTGCTAAATTCTTACAGAAATTATAATTTTGGCCACCCAACTGCAGCAAGTGAAACCCTGTCAGCAAAGGTCGTTTTGACAGACTACCTCAGACAACTTGAGTTTCCCCTAAATTTACCACTGAAATAATTTCAGGTCTCTAAAGTCCAATGTAGGCACAAAGTTTCCATCTGCCTCCTTACCTACCTGATAGGCCAGGTACGGTCTTCCTTTCTGTAATGGCGTGAGAGCTGTTGGGTAAGAGCCACTGCAGGCAGGTGAAAGATCCATTATATCTAAGGAAGCCATGCTGCACGGCTCAGAGATGTTGGATACATTGATTGGACTATTGTAACTCCGAAAAACAACAGCATTTTTTTTTAAGAGACTCAGTGCTTCCATCATCTTTTCTGAAGGAGAAGATACTGTGTCAAGGCAAGTTTCCTCCACGTGTTTCTGGTCATTGTCCTTTTCCTGATGTAATGGCTTGCAGTCCTGGACTGTATGTGCCTGCTCTCCATTCTTTGAGGCATCCTGGGACTCTGGTGATGTTATTAGCACACCTTCAGGTTTTGGTTCCTCAAAGGAGAGGTCTTTAACACTTCTGTCCAAATCTAAAAGCTGTTTTTCTAGATGGCTTTCTGTAACAGACACTTCAGGAAGTAAGTCAGAATCTGCACTGAAGACATCTAAAGGTTTTACATCATCAGTACCTAAAAAACTCGAGTTCATGTACTCCTTTTCATCATCCTTTCCACAGTCTGCATCCAGATCACACATGAGATTTTTAGCTACCGTTGGAGTAAGTGATCTTTCTGCTGTTTCCTGGTTACTAATAAAACTCTCAACTTCTTCCTTGCTTTTGCAGATGTCACGTAGGCATCTATCACTACAAAGCATTAATGACTGCATTTCTGTTGTCAAACCTGTCCCTTTGTTTGCTGGAAATTCTGAGATCTGACAGCCACGTTTATATTCTGCATTGCTTTTTTTAACATAGTTGAACTCCTGACAAGGACTAGTGTCAACTGATTCAAAGCTTCTTTTTGCACCTGGCTTTTCAAACATTTCTTCCTCTTTGACAGGGTCATTCTGCCTTGAAAGTGACTGCTGTAGTCTGGAAGTCTCTGCTGTTTTGTAAGTCATGTCTCTTTTATTTACAAGGACTTTTTCTTTCCAAATCTTATTTTCAGAAATACACTTTCTTACTACGCCTTTCACATCCAGAGTGCTCACGGGAGTATCTGTTATATCCAAATGTTCACTTCCCAACTTCTGCTTGCTGCCAGAATCATCGCTGGCAATGGGAGAAATGGCAGACTCAAGTTCTTCTTTCTTTAAAACTTCAATACCTTTGCTATTTGGCAACATAACATTTGAAAGGAGAGCTGAGCCACTGTTCCTGGTTTTGCATGTTGTAGAACAAGGTTCATCTTCGCTTTGCTACAAAAAAGCACATTAAGTTCTGAGTATCAAGAAAAATATGATTACAGCATTATAGAAATGTTTAATTTGAAACACTTTATTACAACCTCCATAATGAAATGCAGATTTGCAAGCATTACTCATTCTAACTACTACTTGTGAGAAATCATACTTCAAAATACAAAAAAAAATCCAAACCAAATTAAAGGTAACTTGATAATTTGACTTCTTTTAAGAACGTAAAATAAGCTTGCTAGAATACAGTAGAAAATGCCATATTTTTAAATGCTGAGGGTTGAAAAAATAGAGCAATTGAAGCTGTATTTGTGATTTTATTCTAAGAAGTTAGGCTACAGAAGTTTTCAGTTTCCAAGAAAGTTCAAAGGAAAGAACCGCATCACAGTACTCTGTAGTATATTACATTTCAGAGATGATAAAAGGAAAATCTGGTATTACTAATGTTTTGATAACACAATACTAAACCAAGGCCTAAGAAACAGATAGATACAGAATAATAAATTGTTTTAAATGTAAGTTTGTCTGCATGCCCTAGATACGAATCATGGCAAGGAACTACACAGCACAGCAGCATTTGCTTTTAGGTTTGTGTTGGTGCAGAATTTCATTAGCACATTAAAATAGGATAAAACATTTTAGGATACAATATTATCAGCTATAATTATTTGTGTTAGGTTAGTTCATACAAAACCCTTCAGTAATAAAAGCCTTAAACTTTTCAGTTTAACAGCTAGCAGAAGTTTGAAGTGGATTTTATTGTTTTCCCAAGTTCTTTCGCCTGCAGTGCTGAGCAAATAAAGCTATCAGGATAAAGTCAGCTTCCAAAAAGCCACTGCTCCCAGCAGTGCCCACCTTGTGCAGGACACGGCTAAACCAGTGATGGTCACTGAAGCCTCCTCTTCCACTCCTTTGATGCAGGCTCAATAGCATCTGCTTCTCCTGTTATATTGCACACCACTAATATTTGTTTGAAGAAAAAGGTTCTACCGGTTTGATCCAAAATCCTACTCAACACAAATTACAACCCCTGCTCCTTCTACTGTAGGAAAGTTTCTCAAAACTTGAAATAACTGAGGCAAGTAAGTAAATAGAAGACACTTGCAACATTGCATACACAAGTACAAACTAATTTTAATTTAGAGTGGGAAGATGAAACAGTCCTGACCTCTACATCTTTCCCCCACCTGGGGCTGCTCCGGTTTTCTGACTCCACACTGGACAGGTAAGAGTGAGACTGCCTACGGACACTGCAGGTACCAAACCTGTTTCTTGACTGAAGCAGTGAAGGAGTTAAACTCCTTGCTGGCATCACAGGTGTTAATTGAGAATTATCCAGATCTTAAGAGAAAAAAAAATTCAGATGTTGATACAAACAGGCAACATATACTGACTGAGTTCACACTGTGTTAAGCTTTCACATCCAAGGAAAGCTATGTATGACAACAATTCTTGTCATCTTTCCTGCGTAGTCAATTCACAATTTTTTTGAATTAGGAACTTGCCAAGAATGTAAAAGCAATAAAAACATTAGCAACATAGTTGCCTTCTTCCTTATTTCAGGTTAGAAATGAGAAAGCACAAGAGAAGACAATTTAAATGAAAACATACATTGCTATATTTGACAATTTTAAAGTGAAAGTATGTCAAGAACTGACACTATTTCTGTAAAATGTTAAAGGGTGATTTTGAATTCAGGGGTCATGATTTGAAAAAAACCCAATCAAACAAAACCCCTTTAGAGATGACATAGGTGATGTAGGTGAAAACATGTCAGATGTAAAGCACTGGAGGAATGGTGGAGAGCAAGACACTTGTAGAAACACGCCTTTTATGAAATTGGTCTAAACTACTCAGATAAAATTAAAAGACCACAACCTTAAAGCCAGAGCGTTCCTCAGCACAAGGCCTGGCATACTCACGTGTTTTGAATAACTTAGTCGAAAGAGGGGTATTTTCCTTTTCAGCCATAGGTACAGGAGAAACCATTCCATGCAGACTGTCAGGTGACTGACGTGATTTGTGCCCTGGCACTTTCATTCCTACAGGAGGAGTGTACTAACAAGCACAAAGAAGCATAGTTAAAAGTTAATGAAGTCTGAATGAATTCTCAGCCCAGGACTGAGTGTAACTTCACCCATTCTTTATGATGTTTGCATTGGAGCTTGGCCATGCCCATTAAAAAGTCAGCAATTCAAAATACAGTCCAATGTAATCATGTCAGAATTTCAAAGTGCTCTAAACATATCGTAAGTCATTCTACCAGCTGGCAGAAGAGATGCAAGGATCGCCTTACAGTGCCAACTATTGAATTTAAGGTAGTAAATAAACTGAAAGGATGAAGTACTTCAAAGATAGTGAAAATTACTTACAAAGCCCAGAGAACTGATAAGAGACAACAATTGTCCTGGAGTACGTGAGTAGTCCTGTTTTGGCTTTGCTGTTGATGGGGTAGTAAGGATATCTATCATATTTATCTCTACAGAAGAAAAAAACCCAAAATCAAATAGGTTTTCATTTTGATATTAAACAAAGGCAAAGTTGCAGACATTTACTTAAGTTTCATGAAGAGGAAGAAAAATTTTAGTCACATACTCAACAAATATACAAATGAAGCCACCAATACAAATCAAATCCTTACCTGTACATTCTTCTTTTAAAAGGTGTTTTTTCTTATACATTTATACACACAGAAGTCATGGAAGTCAAATTTCTTTTCCAATATACTACGCTAAAAGCACAACATTTTCTACTTTGATATCAGCTTTAGTTTTTAGGCAGCAGCTCCAGCTTGTGGAATAGGATACTAAATTTGATTCCAAACCCGCCATCACTCCAAAAGACATCTCAAAAAAGCTACACAATAATTTTTCATAGGTGAAAATTCAAGCCTAGATAGCTTTTTTTTGCTCACTAGCAGTAAGTAGCTTTAAAGCTTCCATATAATGTTCAACTAAACACAATAACCTGTCCCATTAGAACATCAGTTAAAGCAGTATATCATAAAAATACACAATACCTAGGATTTTCCTTTATATTCTTAAAACCATGAATCAAACTCCACAGACAACTCTGAATTTCTATATTCCTTTAATTATATAAAAAGAATGTACCCTCCAGCAGCTGTCTCGAAAAAACCTGAACTGAGCTGTGCAGCATAAGCTTGGATGATCTGGCTAAGGAAGTACAAACCAGTTCAGAAATTGGCTATTCACCTTAAGATCTGCAGCCTCTGCCAGACAGTCATGCCTATTCAGCTGTATTTTCTGCTTGAAAAGAGAACATTCACATGCCAAAGCACTGATCTAATCTCCTGTTATGGACTTAGCATCTCCTCCTATCCCTCAAATAATGTCTGGAATGTTCCTGTTAATTTATTGGAAATTAATTTACACAGGACTGAGAAACATGACCTGAAGGGCAGAAGTAGTCAGAGAAACAGGAACAATTCAGAATTATTCATTCACCCACTGACATCTCCTAGTGGAGTTCAGAAAACTTTGAAATCCATATCTGTCCAAAGAAAGGGCTCTAGATCATATTTCATACACCCTTGTCTCAAAGAATTAATATTACCTTCTGAAGTGCATTGCAAAGAACAGACCCCTTACTAGCACATGGCTAATCAGTACTTACCTATTAGAAATCAGGTATTACTGCAACTTATCTAATTGAAAGGTGCCCTTTACAGGGATGTGAAGTATTCAAGAATATGGAAATGGAATGCAAAAACACATTTTAATACAACCAAAAGGATAGAAACAACTCTTACCTCTGTTCAGAGTAACTTTGGAAAGCCCAAAGTCTGTCAATTTTATATGTCCCTGATTAGAAATAAGCATATTGTCTGGCTTCAAATCCCTGCAAATATGAATACAGCTGAAGTCAGCCAAGAGCACTGAGCAACACAAAGAAAGTTAACTGACCAGAAACACTCAATGCAAAATACTGGTCTGAGCTGTTTAACAGTAACATCTCTTAGCCAGCAGAAGATTCCAGTTTGAAGAACACACCAAAAGAATTAAATATATTTAGCATTAAATATAGCACAAACATCCCAGGCTTTGTAAAAATCAGCATGCATGTCAAGAGCTGCATATTTTGTGCTTCAGCAGGCTCAACGAGCATCCTTCACAAGTAGCACCATCATAGCATTCCCCAGTGTGCAGCTCCTGCAGGTGACAAGCAAGCCTCCAGCTCCTCCAGGAGCTGTCATGTGGCTCTTTGTAGCACTGCTGAATGCTGGAAGAGCTCTCACTGGGAGGGAGCATCAGGGCAGTCCGTGAGTGTCCCTTTGTCCTGCAGGCCCCTGTGCTGTGCCCAGAGGGTTCCTGAACCGTCACAGCTGCTAGAACAGCACTGCACTGGGAAGGGCTGGCAGGGGAGAGCAGCGCGGGGCTGTGTGCTCAGCACACAAGCACACATCGGGGTTCAGCCATTTTTCACATTGCTGCAGTGCATACGTGCCAAAAGAGCTTCCAGGAGCTCTAGCAAAGCTGCCACAATGAAACACTGATGTTATGTGTTAGAGTGAAAAAATAAAAAACCCAAACTACCAAATACTTATTTGTAAGAAAAAAAAATTCACCTGTGGATTATTCCATGCCTATGAAGATAGTCAAGAGCCAACGCTGCTTCAGAAATATACTTAACAGCCATTTCTTCATCAAAATATCCATATATATGGAGAAGAGATTTGACATCTCCACCAATAAGGTACTCCATCACCTGTCATTCAAGCATTTTAAATTTTTTATTTAAAACATATTTCAAAATTGCAAGTAAAATACAAAATAACTTTCACTCCTAGAAAAATATAATTTCAAGGAGCAGAAGATAGAAATATCTTTGTGCAAACCTCATTTCCCACACAATACTTTTCACTTGGATAAAATAATTAAAGTTTCACGTAACAGCAGACATGAAACATTTTCTTTCTGTAGATTGGTCACTTATTTTATTTGCCTAGATTACTTTTAGAAGCTAATTAAAAAGCTGACTACAGCTTTTGAGAGTTAACTACAGAAAATTTTCTACATTATAAATACTGCATATTTCTTTACTGAATATTATATATTTAACCTATATTTATATTCCTATATTAATCAATATTTAGCTTAAAATTGTATATTTCCACAGTACAGAAAACAAAGTGCAAAGCATTCCTGTGAAACTCAAGGCCTGAAGCCAAAGACCACCTATTCTATACAAATCAAAGCAATACTTTATCTTGCAATCATTTATACACAATATTAGATTCAGACCTGAGCTTTGTGAAATAAGTACAAATTGTCAAAAATACAAACAGTGAGAGGTGAGAGTTACTGCACATTTAAGATACATGAAAAAGAATGCAAAGAAAACACACACATCGAATAAATCATTATGCAGACACATTATGATGGCCCATGTCATACTCAAAATAAAATAGAAGTCAGCAGGGCTTCTGAAACTCACTCTTTGATGTCAAAAATCCATTTATGGGTTTTGGTCAGGAAATCTCACCAGTACTTATATTCCAATATATAATATTCTTACACACACATATATATAACACACACACACATACACTCAGACACAATTCTAGCATCTCCTTTACAAATCCTTCACCCTGAAGTTCTCTAGTTCACGCAGCAGTTCAGCTATTCCAGAAAAAGAAGCCTTTATTTACACTCAAAATGCATTGTAGGAGACCATAGCAACCTTGTCTCAGAATCTCATCAAGCTGTCCCTGCGTGTGCATACAGCAATCCACACAAATATTCCCATAGCACAGAAAACAAAGTGCAAAGCATTCCTGTGAAACTCAAGGCCTGAAGCCAAAGATCACCTGTTCTATACAAATCAAAGTATTCCAATACTTTATCTTGCAATCATTTATACACAATACTAGATTCAGACCGATATGAGTTTGATTCAGACAGTCTGAATGCTTATGTGAAGGCAGTAGATAAACCCATTCACAAGTCCTGCTGTGCTCCACAGTGCTCCGTGTGGACCAGCATTTAGTTTTGCCACTCAGTTATCATCTTGTCATGTAGGCCAACAACCATAACAAAATTTGAGGAATAGCAATAAGTAAAATAGATTTTCTTTAAGTGAGCCATGCAGTATCCCTCAGTCTTGGGTCTGCTTGAATAGAATGATTTATTGTTTTCCCTAAAATTTCTACATATCTCTAAGGCAGACTAGCTATTAGAAGTTTCTCCTGAAAAAGAGCCCAAAGACACCCGAGAAGAGAAATATTTTACTTGTTCAACCATTCTGAGAAAGATGTAAAAGTAACTAAAGAATACCATTACAAAAATGTAGTGAAATATCACGACAGTTCACACTCAGTTTCCAAGACTACCATAAAACGCCACAGCCATTTTTTTACTCACTAAATAGACGTTGTTTGCTGACTGAAGTGAGTAGTATAAGTGCACAATGAAGGGACTTTTACTGAGAGCCAATGCATCCCTCTCTGCCTGCACTTGATGAACCATATTTTTGTTGATCATGTCTGCTTTTTTCATCACCTGAAAAACAAAACAGAGCATACAAATGATTTAACCTCAAAATGCTCATAATAAAACCGTGAAGAGACATATAGCTCCGCAGAGCAACGCCTGTTTGGCATGACTGTTTTTATGTTTCCTAGTCTTTGTGTACTATGTAGTTTGTTATAATCCTTTTAATCAAAGTCAAGTTTGCACAAATAATTGGTAAAGTTCTTACTAACGACAAGCCTAGATCCTAGTCCTCTGTGCAACAACACAGAAAACGCAACAGGTTTTGGTCGGTTTTTTAAAAATACTTACTCAGCAAGAACGTTTTTTATAATTTATTCTCGCCTTGCCTCTCAGAGGCGCTGCTTCAGCCGCCCGGCAGGCGCAGGAGCTGAGGGGGCTGTTCCAGCAGCTGTTTACATGGGGGAAGCCAACAGCGCTGTGGCGCTTGGCAAGGTTTCTGTCATTATTTCCCCTTATTTAAAGCACTTATAAAAGCAGCTGTCGTTATCAGCGGTCCCCGGACCAAATCCTCCAGGACTTGAGGCGAGAGCGCGGCACGGCCGTGCGGACAGCGCGTCCCCGGGCACCGGGTACGCCCGAGCGGCGGCCGCCCCCGAGGGCCACGGGCTCGTACCGGGGCCACGGGCTCGTACCGGGGCCACGGGCTCGTACCGGGGCCACGGGCTCGTACCGGGGCCACGGGCTCGTACCGGGGCCACGGGCTCGTACCGGGGCCACGGGCTCGTACCGGGGCCACGGGCTCGTACCGGGGCCACGGGCTCGTACCGGGGCCACGGGCTCGTACCGGGGCCGCGCCTCCCCGCCCCTCGGGACGCCCCTTCCCCGCGGGCTGCCCGGCGGCGGCGGCAGCGCCGCGACCCCGGTGACGCCTCACCTTCACGGCATAGAGCCGGCCCGCCTTGCGGCCCAGGTACACCTTCCCGAAGGCGCCGCGGCTGATGGGCTTCACGATGGTGAACTCCTCGATGGAGGGGGGCCGGGGAACCGCGATACACGTCGGGCCGGCCGCTGTGGCGGCGCCGGGGCCGGCAGCATCGCCCCGCTCCCCGCCGGGCCGCTCGAGTGCCATGGCGCGCCCGGCCCCGGGCCCGCCGCGATTCAAAGCGGCCCCGCCCCGCCCGCGCCGGCACCAACGGCGGCGGAGCTCTCGCGAGAGCCGCGCGGCGCCGCCGGCAGGGGCCGCCCTCAGGGCAGAGCAGCGCAGCGCAGCTCTGAGCCGGGTGAGCGCTGCTCGGGTGGGCAGCCAGCGTTTCCTGCTTGGCTCTAGGCTGTAACTTGCTATGATTAGCTACAACCCGTTCCCATGGGAGGCTTGAACGTGTAAGAATTCAACCGAGCTTGGTGTGATACATAAAGGAATTGGAAGATATTTGTTCACATTGAAACAACGACTTTAGGCTCACATAATTTTCTCGTATGCTTCACTCACATCTAAGTTCAAGATACACTTGAACAACACTCTGGGGCACACGGCGTGATTGTTGTGGTGTCCTTTGCAGGGACAGGAGTTGGACTCGGTGGTCTTGATGGGTAGCTTCCAACTCAATGATATCCTCTTTTTCTACAATTTTCTCACACTTGATAGCTTCAAAACCTCTGTCTAAACGGCACAGCCAGGAGGGTTTGTGTGCCGGAGGACACGCCCTGTCCATTTCCCACTACTGCCGTTCATCCCTCCCTGTCTCTTGGCATTCTCTGGGTTAGGGATGGCAAACCGCTCCCTGGGCGGGTCTACACTGATCAGGAGGTAGATAAATGTCATCAGCTGCTTCCCGCCGATTCTTGATTACTTCATCTGCTATTTATCTTGGGCAGGGTTGTTCCACAATTTGTTCCCTTATTTTGGGTATCTCCATGGCTACATTCTGCCTCCCTCTTGTGACAGCAGGGGCAGGGATGGCATTTACTGTGTACTCTGACCTAGCTGCCACCCTCCTGTTCCCAGAGCACAAGCCTTCTGCTCTGTTTACAGTGTGCAGCCCTCAGTGTTTACCAGTTTTACTGCTCTCAGCTGTGTTCTAGGTCACTTTTTTAACCCTTGCCTTACTGCTTTTATACTGGTTTCACATATACACCTTGCTGCTCATGATTTGTTCACACTGATCATAATTGTTCTGTTGCAGTCTGTGCACCAGCAAAGAGCTATCGCTGTAGGGGTCAGTGCACAACAGTGGTCTCCTGTCACACAGCAGATCAGTCATTACGCCCTTGTTTTGCACCAGGTACATCACTTACTTACAACCTGACCCTGCTCAGGAGGCCTTGCTTGTGACTTGTGAAGGAGAGCCGCTATTTCATGAGGAAATGCAGAAAACATGTTTCAAATTAGCTTTTTGTAGTGGTATTAAATACAATTTATCCTGTGTTTGTCATTTAACTCTGCAACGTTGGTTTTCGTGTGTCTTAGTGGCTGCAATGCCAGTGGAAGAATCCAGCTGAGAGAAAGGGGAGGTTGCTTCTTGTGCTGGCACCCTGGGCAGAATTCAGGCTATGCCAGCAATGATAGTGCATCAGGAGCGAGTATTTCACTGCAGCCTGAGCTCACCGGAGAGAGGGTAACACCTCTCCCTTCCCTCAAGGCAGCACGAGCCGTTGTACAGCTACGTGGAAAACTGCTTCATGCAGTGGATCTAGATAAATGTTCACCACCTTTTAGGTTTTTTTGCTGTTGTCAGGTGAGGTTTCTGCCAAATCAGCAAGCTGAGCTACATGACTTTGATCATGGGAGTGCTAGTGGGAAACAGAAGACATGTACACAATGGCAGGGGGAGGCAGCAGTGGGGCTGTGCTCATTCAGAGCAGTGTAAGTTGGTGTGGGGTAGCATTTTCAGTGAAGAGCAGTGATCAGGTGAAAGAAAAAAAAAAAACCAACGCTACTAACCCCCCAAAAAACCGGCTTTTTGGAAGTCCAGATAAATTACATCTGTAGCTCTTCCCTTATCTACTGATATAGGTGCTCCATCATAGAAGGCCGCTGGGTTGGTTGGAGAGGATTTCCCCTTAGTGAAGTTGTGCTGGCTGTCTCGAATCACGTCCCTATCCTCCATCGCTTTAGAAACATCACACACTTGGCTAATCTTTTGTTGTATGGACAAGCAAAGGCAATCCCAACACAAGTGGGCTGTCTGGACAAGCGCCACCAGGAGTGAAGTCAGGACTGAGCAGGAACTGGGGAAAGGTAGTGGGAGACCCGGATCACCACTCATTGAGCATCTACTCAAAACAGACCCCAGACTCAAATGGAAGGAAGAACTGCACCTACAGACTGATTCGCATGAGAAGCGAGATCTATAGCTAGCAAATATGGGGTTGAAGTCTAATTAACAGAAAACTTATGTAATTGGTAACCAATGAATGTCGTTGTTGAAATGTATAGCGTTAAGTTTCATGATTGGTAAGCCAGCCTTTCGTGGGTCACCACCTACGTCCCTACTCGGTGCAAACTAAAGTAAGAATTAGAAATACCTCGCCTGTGTGTGTGAATTGGCGCTGCGCGCCAGTTAACGAGCCCGCGTTCCGGACAACACCCGGGGGCGATGACACCGAGCAGGGGTCGGTGCCCCTGGCAGCTGCACCGCCCCCGGGTGAGAGCGAGTCCCTCCCGGTCCCGGCTGCTCCCGCTCCCTTCTTCCGCCCCCTTCTTCCGCCCCCGGCGGCGGCTGCGCGGGGCGGCGGCGGCCCCGGCCCGGAAGCTCTTTGCGCTCCCGCCGCTTCCGGGGCGGCTCGGCCCTGTCGGCGCGGCCGCGGGGCGGACATTTCCCGGAGCGGAGCCGCGGGGCCTCCTCAGCCGCCGGCGGCCACAGCGGGCGGGCTCCTGCGGCTGGGCTGGGAGGCGGAAGAGGCACCTGCGGCCGCCGTCCGCCCCGCCGGGAGGATGTTTTCCTTCTCCACCGTGCAGCCGCAGGTGAGGGGCTGGCGGGGCGCTCCGGCAGTGCCGTGCGCGGTTCGCCGCGCCCCGGCCCCGCTCTCCGGCGGGGCTCGCTCCGTGTGCGGAGGCGCTCGGAAGGCCCGGCGGTTGCGGGTTGGGAGGTGCCGAGTTCGTGCCTGCCACGTTCCCGGGGCTTTGGGCGTCAGCGGGGCCGCAGCGGGGAGAGGAGCGGGTGGGGGCTACGGCGGTGGGAGACCCGCACCGAGAAAAGAGATACGTAAGTGAAGGAGGAGAGGAAGGTACAGTAAAAGCTTGTAAAGAGTAAAAGCACTCTGAAATGATGCAATAACCTTAGATGGCGCTTTTTAGTGTCTGTAGCAGAAGCAAGAGGTGGTGACGTGTGTTACTACAGTTAAACTACGCTGTTAGTTTTAACGGGTTGTTGTGAAAGCCAAAAGGAAATGACTTGGAAGAGTTAGTGGAGGGAAAACCGCGGGTAATTTGTTACAACAATCCGAACGCGATCGGGAAGGCATCGTTAATTAGATAATGAGTCTGATGGGACTGGTGAGTTTTATGGACTTTGATCTGAGCCAGTGGTTTTGGTTTTATTTTTAGGTTTTGTATTAGTGTGTGATGGTCTGATTCCATAATGGGATCTGATTGTTCTTTCCACATATGGTGAATGTGTTTAAAGCTTTTGTTAGAGTAGTGAAATGGAAGAACTTGTATGTTTCTAGGAATGTGTCATTTCACCAGAGTGGGAAATGCTGATGGAGAGTTTGGTTAGTGGTTGGGATGTTGGCTTTGACCTCTAGAGTCTTTATGGTTTTACCACAAACTCTTGAGTCGAATTACAACTTTGGACCATTAATTATGAGGCAGTTTTCGTGTCTCATGGCATTGTCTCTTTTGATCTTCTGTCTAGTCAACACAATAATGGTAGTCCTTGCAGAAGGACATCCATAGACATACTAATTATGCTTCAATCAGGGATCTTTCCAGCTGGTTGTGTCCCAGCTCCTTCCTAGAGATTTGTACTGAGTCTGAGGAGTTTGGAACTGCTGGGGTTATTTGTCTCACATGTTCACAAGAGATGTAGTCATGTGTTAAGAGGAGGAGCCCTGATACATGGTGCACCTGGGCTTCTGTACTGTTTCATGGGGTGGAGTTGGCTGAATGCTGCTGAACTCCAGATTTGACTGTGTGCTTTGCATAGTTTCATTTTGATTGTTAAGCTGAAAGCATGATGCCAAGGAAGAAAACACAAAGATAACAAACACAAGGAAGAAAACACAAAGCTATTTGGGAATAGCTTATAATAATGCAAACAAAGTACAATAATTCAAGTTATAAAAGTATTGCTTCAGAGATAAAAATTTGAGCTTCTGATCTGCCATACATGCTTAAACTTTATTTTTTTTCTTTTTGGAATGAGGTATCAGCTAACACTAATATTGAAGATCATGTGGTTCATAATTCAGTCCTCAGTTAAAAGGCGGTGTACAAGATATGCAATTATAAGTTAGAGTTTGGAACAGAAGTATGTTTAAATAGTTTAAACAAGCTTAAGTCTTTATCTAATTTTTTCCAGGCTACTGTTCCTCTGAGTCACCTTATCAATGCCTTTCATTCACCAAAAAGCTCCACAACTTCTGCCAGCAAAGCATCCATACAGCCTATCCAGAGGGACACCTCCCCAGAGCATAATCCTCAGAGGAGTGAGGTACAAAAAACTTTTTGAAAAAATGGTGGTTTAAGTGATAATAAATGTGAATAATAACAGTTTAAGTGAATGTAATATTTGACTGGTCTATAAAATAATGTAATTTGTGACTAAACAAAACAGGGTGTTAACATGTAGAATGTATCTTTTTGGCAGAACTGCAATCAGTCAGAGTTTTGCCAGTAAGGATTCTATAAAAATACAGTATTTTATTTCAAAAAAGAGCTGGTATTACTTGTCTCGGTAATACTTTGCAAATGAGGAAGAAATTTGTTTTCGTTTCCATTTTAATGGTTCTTTCTTTAAAGTAGCAATAAGTTTTCTGTTAATAAACCCTATATTATCTTTTTCTTCTAGAATAAATTCTACTAAGGTTTGCTTCATTATTGCTTATGAGAAAATGGGGACTGTAACTTAAGATGTGTTGAAGGTTTTTGAGAGATTAAATGGCATATTTTCATGTTCGGTTTTATTTTTCTGTTAAAAAATTGTCTTTGGGTGTTTCTTGCTTTTGAGACTGAAAATTAAAACACAGTGCCAAGTAGTACTAGGTATTGCCACTTCTCTCTCAACTTACTTCTTGCAAGTTTGGTAACTAAGCATGCTTTTGGGAGGAAAACCATGGAATCTCCCAGTAACTGCAGAACTGTGGCAATCACCATGGGTTGTACTGCTCACCACTGTGTTGTGATTCCATTGCTGGGATTTTTGGTTTGGTTGGTTTGATTTTTTTCAGTCTGTATTTGCTTCTGGTGCTACTGGGAAATTTTTTCCCCAGGCTAATCTCATGTAAATTTTGAACATTTATTTCTATTTTTTAGTCTGTGTTTAAAAGTTTAAGAGACCTGGGATTGTCTGATTTGAAAGCTAACCAGTTCAGAGAGTTGGTGAACAGGCTTCTTCCTGGCTACTGTACAGAAAGCAAAGTCTCCTCGCAATGGCACACGTCATACGTCTCTGCTCAGTCCTTCTTTGAAAATAAACATGGTAGGTTTGAGTGAAGAGTTAATGAGAGTTGGTGAGAGTTAAATTATAAAGGTGAATACAGCTATTTTTAGTTTAGTCTCTTGTGCTGTAGATAATTTGTAGTTAATTGTATTTAATAAAATGAGTATTGATGTATTTTTTGTTGTATATAGCTTGTCTCTGTAAACTTGGGAAACTTAGAAAATTCAACAAATTGTTTCTTCAGATTTCAAGTTGGTTGCTGTTAAACATTTCTGAACTCAGCTGTAGTACAAGTGTGTTTCTCTTAATGATGAGCCTGAGCTGTGAATTTTTCCACCAGTATGTTTCACCAAGACATTGGATTTTGCTTATCTACTTATGTCACAGACATCTCCAGTTTACATTTTTATCAAATTTTTGCTTGAAGCAATGTCACGTGAAGATATTAATTAGAAAGTAATTCAAGGTGGCAAACTGTGAGCACGCCATGTAGAGTATTTAATTGCTGAAATAAACAAGAGCAGTTCCTTGCAGGTGAAGATGTTTTGTTGGAATTAGTCTAAAATGAAGGAAGTAAGATTGCAGGTGCTTAAGAATGTATTAGAAAAAGAAGTATAGAGCTGGCATTTGAGATACTGCCTATATAGTACTGCAGTAAAGAGGAGTGTTAAGAATAATATTGCAGGGCTGCTATTAGAGAAAAAATATTAAATTGCATTATGCTGTGAGATACAAAAAAAAAATAGCTCAGTGACAATTGCCTGAAAACAAACAAATGTTGGAAATGCTTCAAAGCTTTGATAGATGTTCTGGTAATTTGTTTAATTAAAGATGCCTGGAGTACTGGAGTAAAATAGAATTAATGTTTAAGAGACTAAAATAACTTCTGTGTAAGGAGTAATATTGAGATGTCATTTAAGATAGGGTGTATTTACACTTTGTTGTATCTTTTTGCAGGTTTTGTGGATGTTTTCAGTGCTTTACGCTCATCTTGTTTGTATGGACAACATCCTAATCCCCTCCAAAATTTCTGTTCAGATGTGCGGTGTTGGCCAGGTATAAAGCATTAAACTACACTGGTTTTAATCTCTATAGAACTTGGCTATTCTGGAAAAGTATTTTTGCATTTGTTGTAAAGGCATCGCTCAGGAAATATCAGTAAGCTTCCAGCAGAAACTTCTGTGTTAACTCTTTAAATCCTGAAGTTATCTTTTTCACTGGAGAATTGTGTTTTTCGAATCTAGTAAACACCATGTTGTTCCAAGATGTCAGTATTTGTGCATCATAATCTTGAAAGACCACTGAAAAAGTGACTATTTTTGAATCAATAGATATGTTGAATTCAGTACTCATCCAGCTGAATTTTCTGAGGGTTGTGGTGACTGGCAGCATTAGTGAAAATGTAATCACCAGTTCAGGAAGTTTAGGTATTGTCCTAAATTCAGTTCTTCTGATGCTACCTCTAGGTGTATCCATGTTTGTATGCTGTGGTGAAGAGAAGTGCTGACAACATGGAGATAGCCCAGTGATGGGTCACAAGGAAGGGTGCAGATTTTGAAGCATTTTATATAGAGGGGAAGCTAAAGGATCTGAGGTCTTAGCAGAATAGAAGGCAAGGAGTGATCCAGTTGCTGTTGGAGCCATATGAGTTACCCTTCTCACATACATCTCAAAGAAGAGGCAACAATCCCAACTAAAAGCAAATAAAACCTGTTTGAAAATTTTCACAATGAGATTGGCTAAGTTCTGAAACAGATTGTCTGGAGGAGTTTGGTTATCTTAATCCTTGGAGATTTTCCAGACTGAGCTGGACAAGGTCCAGAGCTACTTGACTGTTAGACCTTTTTGAGCAGGGCTCAAGGGTCAGCTGCAGAAGTTCTTTTTATCCGGTGCTGTTCTTGAATGACAACAAGCTTAGTGAAACCAATCTAATTGGTGTTTATTTTAAAACATAGTAGGGAAAGAAGAAAAATATTCTTTGCTTGGAGTAAAATGTCCATCACAAGGGTTCTGATGTGGTAGGAGATGGCTTAGAGTGCCGTAAGCACACTGTGATTAAATGGTCTCATTTCTTTTGTCACTTCCAAAGTTAACAGTACACTGAAGCCATTCCAGATCTCCTCAGGGCACCTTATCAGCAGAGCTCACAAAGCATTATTCCTATCCTTCTGGATTTGCTTCTGAATGTTTCATGTTTGTCAGCCTGCCTGGATTTAATTGTGTGAATGGCTCCTCTTCCCTGAGTTGGCCAATTAGCTATAATTTACCTAATTATAACCCTGATTATTTTAACGTGAAATTCTATGTGAAACAGAAGTTGGTTTGCAAGGTCAGACTACAAGTAGAGTTTGTGATCACCTAACTATCCATTTACAGTACAGTGGATATGTTGGGAAGATTATATTCCATATTCTCTCATATAATAGTTTCTGAAATTTCTCAAGACTTTTTTTGGTAGTGGTGGTAGTGATTAGGTTTTAACTTCTGTTTGTTCTTACTACGTAAAGTTTATATACAGACACGGAACTTTAAGACTCTGAGATCAAGAGGAAGACGTCTGCAGTCAACATCTGATCAATTCACAGAAACAAAAAGTTCACTTTCTTCAGTTTTGAAGGTAAATATGAGTAACATGAAGTTGTTTGGGGCTTGCTCAGACCAATTCTTTCTCTTGAATAAATCTTCAAAATTTACCAGGTGTTTTCTTTCGCTAGCATGAAAACATTTCTTAGTTCTAAAGCTTGAGCTAGTGGCAATGTATTCTTTTTTCTTATTAATGCATATATTTGCTTCATATGTTACCAATAACAAGATTATTTAAAGTTTTAGCAGAATAGGTTCAGCATATAACTATGGGTTTAACACTAGAAATTAAATTATTTATACTCTGTTCCTAAAACAGAATATCAACTAAAAATAACTTCAAGTCAAAGGATTTATTTCTTTAAGCAGAAATACAGCTAGTTTGACACACAAGAATGTTTTCAACTCCGCAGATAATTATCCAAAGCACTAACGAAACCAAATTAACCTGGGTACTGTCTGCTTCTAATTGGTTGTACAGAAGTCAGGCTAATTAAGGCTTTTCATTTTACTGTGTGTGTAAATTCTTTGAACTCTTCCCTTCTAGGCATATGTGGTTTATTTCATCTGTGGACTAGGTGTACTGTGGATGAAGATAAACCAGAGCTAGGTTCATGCAGTGCTGCTCTGAAATTTGACAGGGCATATGAGATGCATTTGCTTAAGCTCCATCAAAATGATACTTGCAAAGATATTTTGCAGTTGGAAATAAAGCAAGAAGCATAAGCTAGTAAGTCCCAGTGAATACAGTGAACAAAGCTGGCTGTGTACAGATCTGTCTTAGGCTGCATTTCCAGTTTGGAACTGGGATCCAGGAGGGCTCAGCAAAAATGGGAACGCTTGTGCTCAGACCATGGGGATTCCACACTCAAGCTACTGTACCCTTTATTGACCCAACAGCATGTGAATTATATGCTGTTGTAATTTTATTTTTTTCCTGTCACCCGTGCTAGCCAGGTGGTAGGTTAACTGTTTATGAAGCCTTGGTGTATACTAACATTGCTGTGGACAATATTGCAGGGTTTTATCCTGAGAAAGCGACGAATTGATGTTGAAAATTTAGACACACTAATGAAAACAAAAAACATCCCGGAGGCACACCAGGAGGCTTTTAAAACTGGTTTTGCAGAAGGCTTTTTGAAAGCACAGGTATTCCTGCAAAAAACACTTGGTAAGTTGTTTTAATTTACATGTCTTGTTTTTGCAATCAGAAAGTAGTTTATTTTAGCCCATGTTGAATATGTTTTTATTTTCTTTTACAGATTCCTTAAGAAGATCACGTTTGCTTTCTTTCTTTCTCTTCGTTCTTTGTTTTTATCTTGCTGTATATTCATCATTTTTACCTGGGAAAGGTTCCTTTTCTGATGCTGGTTAGTTAACTTTTTTTTCGACACTGTTTCACTTGTTTTGTTTCTTCGAGCAGGCTTAGCATAAATTAAATATGTTTTGACATTAGGATTTCGTTTTATTAGTTAAGTTATCCTAAGAGTTATTTACTGCTTCTGGCTACAGCCTTTCAGATGACAGTGTGGCAAAACGTTTATGAAGACAAAAATGTTCTGTATCAGTATAATTACTTTGTTTCTTTTTGTGAAGCAATTAAATGGAACCAGAGAAGTTAGACTAGTCACCAATTATGTATTTGACTTTCTATTTAGATGATGTGTTATCTAGATCAGCTGTAAGGAAGATGATTTGAATTTTCAGTCTGTACTCACAGCCTAGTTTATAGCAACTAGGAACTTGCATTGCTAAATTGCCATCTTGAGAAATCTGTTGGAAATAGTGGAACAATCAAAAGGCTGAGCTGATGTAACTGGGGACATCCAGCTTGATGCTAAGTTACCAACTGAGGCTCAAGAAAGTTAGGACATGTACAGAAACATTGAGGGGGAAGTTCTGGCTTTGTCCACATGCTTCTGGATAAAGAGCTTTCTGTACTACAGTGACTAAAAAGCATATCGCTGAATTAATTGCAAATATTTTAAAGATTTTTTTTTGAAATCTTATTCCTGCTGGACACTTGTAAATGAGCACATGCCCTGCCAAAAGGGCAGGTGTAAGGTCAGTGTCTTACTGGCACGTGTTCAGGTGCAGCACAGTCTTGCAATGAAATGACATTGTGTGTAAATTTGCTGTTCGTCATCTGCTGTTTGCTCTTAGTACGCTTTCGAACATCAAGTATCTTTGATGCAGCAGTTGATCCCATCCAGCTGAAGAATGTCACCTTCGAACATGTGAAAGGGGTAAGATCAAAAGTAAAATGTGTGCAAGTTCTTGTTTTAAGTGATCATTATGAGTCTGATGTTTCACTAATCGTTATGAATGTCTTACTCTGTTCAAGAAACTTCTTTGTATGAACTGAAGCTTTATATGCATTGGCCACTCCAAGATGAAGGAAGGTTTTAACCACTCTTTCTCCTTTGTTTTTGTGGCATTTAATACCTTATAACAGGTGCACTGTCCACTTGTTGAATACCATTTCTAATGGCTGAAAAAGCAAATGGCAGGCCGTAAATATCAATGTTAATCTACCTTTTGCAGAAGTTAATTGGTATAAGAAGATGATAATGCCATTTGGTCCTTTCTCTCTTAGTACCATCTCTTTCAGGCAGTGTTATTGGGACAGAAGATGGGGAGATTCCTAGAAAGAAGTGGGCATGTCACTACTGATGGGATACCTCTGTTTTTTCTGTTCAGTTGTTCTTTGACTGTTAGTGACAAAATGAGGACCTCCCCCTTTCCTTCCCCTTGGACAAATAGATAGAATTAATATCTTTTTAATTAATAAGACTAATATTTTGATGTAGAATTTTTGATTTTGCATTTATTTTCTTTGGTCAGATCTGGTCTTGAACTGTTTGGTTATTCCTTCGCTGTTACTAAGTTTACATTTTACTTAGACCTGCAAACGGTTTTAGGATAGGTTGAATTTAATATTGGTATCCACACAAATTCTGTGGTAGACTTTAATCTTTGGCTGTTTGTATTTTTGATCAATACACAATTAGGGACTTAATCTGTAATGCAAAACTTACCTACAAAACCATGCAGTATTTTATAAATGCCTAGTTATATTTGTGGCATGTTTTCCACGTACAGGTTGAAGAAGCTAAGCAGGAGTTGCAAGAAGTTGTGGAATTTCTGAAAAACCCTCACAAATTTACTGTATTAGGAGGTAAACTTCCAAAAGGTAAGAATCATTGCTCAGCAGAAGTGAAAAACTTTTGTAGCCATGGCTGTGAGGCATGTTCTGTACTGAGTGACTACTTTACAGCCTAGTTTCTTACTATTCATTCATGTATTATGCAAATGAAAATTTTGGGGTTAGGGAGAATTGACTGTGACTTCTTCAGTTATTGAACTAATGAACAGTGGTACTTTGTCCTGTACAAGCAGGGGAGTTTGTTAACTAAACTCTTGAAAGGCCTTTATTTCTTCATTATGGCTTTTAGCACTTACACTGCTCCCTAACTGCTTTAGATAGTTCAGAAACAAATGTTTTAATGTAAAGGGGTGATTAAGATCATAGTGGAAATCCATGTGGATCTGAAATGTGTAGACCTGAGAAATCTGCTTCTTGTTTGCACTCTACACTGTTTAAAGACAGTTACTTGGAAGGATTTAATTAAAAAAAAAAAAGATTCCACAGAAACAGCCAGGAAAATGTCAGTTTGAAGCAAACACTGTTAGAGAGTCAGCTGCTGAACTCGACAATAAATCTGCAGAATACTTCAGGCTTCTGTTTTGATAGTCTTGCAAGTCTTTGTTGTTGTTTCAATATGGATCAAATTGTATCTAGATTTGTTGCAAGGAAGGTCCTTCAGACTGGCAGTAATGAGCCATACCTGAAACGGGATCTTAACAGCTTTTTGGAGACAAGTGTACATTATTTCTTCTAATGCATGGAAGAAACTACTCATATAAGAAGACTGTGTGGTTGTGGAGGTGTTGTTGGGGTTTTCTCGTTTGTCTTTTAGGCATTTTGTTAGTTGGGCCACCTGGCACTGGCAAGACGCTCCTTGCGCGGGCCGTGGCTGGCGAAGCCGATGTTCCGTTTTATTACGCGTCCGGCTCCGAGTTTGATGAGATGTTTGTTGGTGTGGGCGCCAGTCGCATCCGCAGCCTGTTCAGTAAGTTCAGTATTCCTGGGTTTGAAATCTTCTCACGTGCAAGATCAAGTATTCAGTGTTGTTTAGAAGCTTGATTAGTTACAATTCCGGTTACTGTAAACTAGTAGTGTATGAGTTATTAATAAATAAACCTTTAATTGTGTAGGTAGATGTCACAATTCTGTGAGCATCAGTTAACTGTAGAATCTTCTTAACCATCACATGAAATTATAGTTTAACTTATAACTGATTTTACAATGGTCCCAGAGAGAAGTAGTAATTTAATTAGAAATGTAATGTTCTGTAAACGAAATTGAATATTTGCAGTTGTAATTTACTTAGTCATATGTAAATTGTTGTAAATTTGAATTGTAAGTTTAGGATTAAAAAATCGTGTTAACCTTCTCAATTACTGCACTCATATTTAGATTTTTTTTACTCAAAATTAAAGCTTTGTAGTATTGTGGCATAGTAATAAGCTGAGATTTCCTTTCTCAGATCCATCAACAGGCTGAGAATAAAGGGCATGATAACAGAACTTTCAAAACTAATGTTTAGATTTTATAACTGTCACAGAAGAGACTTTGTATTTTAAGCGTGAAAATATTCTTGGGGAGGAGAAAATCCAGCTTCCCTCTTAAATGGAAGATTGATAGGGTCAAATATATACAATGTACAAAGTAGTTTGCATTTGTAGAAAAAAGGTGACTTCACCTTGGAAGTGAATGGATGGGATACAAAATAGAACACATGGAATACTTTAAAAATGCAATTGTCTGTTGATTACAGGAGTGTAGATGCCTGACTTGTGCATTAATATTAATGTTACAGATATGTCAGGGAGACTGAGATGAATTGCATCCTGGTATGCATGTACCAATTGATGGTCTTCATGATTATTACTGCATTTTTATTTTGTATTTTAATACCTGTAAACTTAAGTGTGAACCCTTCACTGTAAAATGACAAGCAAGTTCTATTAAAGTAAGTTAATGTTGAGACCCATCACATTTCATATTGTTTTTATTTATTAGGCAAATATTCTCTACCTATAAAGCTTATAAAATAAACTTGTAGGAAATTCATCCAAAATATGACATTTTCATGGTTTATTTTACCAGTGATTTCTTGTAGCACGATGAGAATAAGCTGATGAGATCTTCCTCATTTTTGAAATGGCGAGATAAAGAGAATCCAGAAGATTCCATTTCTTTTTTTTTTTTTTTTTTGGACAAACAGTTTTGGTGATGCCTAATAGAACACTGTATAATCCAAGAATAACAGAAACAGTAGAATCTTAAAATGCCTGACACACTGTCTGTTCCTTTGTGTGATTCAAGGCTCCTTCTGCTATTTTCCTTTCATCAGGGGAAGCAAAAGCAAATGCACCTTGTGTTATTTTCATTGATGAATTGGACTCTGTTGGTGGGAAGAGAATTGAATCTCCAATGCACCCCTATTCAAGACAGACCATTAATCAACTCCTTGCTGAAATGGATGGGTAAGTATATATGGTTTCTGAGGGCACACAAGGTGCTTGACTGACTGGTATTTTGGATGTGTGGGTGAACTTTTTCTTGACAGCTTTGAAGTTTTGTGTCATTTTTTGGTAATGCTTTTAAAGATATATATTTAATATGATTTTATGGCTGTTTTCTAGTACTGCTAACAGTAGCATTATTGGACTTACTGTAAATAATATAGAAGCTTTTGAGTTGCGTTTGCACAATAGTGCAGTTCATTTTAAATTTCTCAGGTTTTTTAGCCTTGTTATGTATCTGATGGAAGAAACTCAACACTGAGATTAGACCATGTTTTTAATCCATTGCTGGGTTAAACATGGTCATTCTTGGATCACATGTTGTAATGTGAAAGCAAGTTTTTGACTGGCCAATGAGATCAGTAGCAGTAGTTATTGACAAAATTGTAAATTCTGTGTCCAGAAAAGAAATTTCACACCTTGTTTTCCACACAGCTTTAAACCAAATGAAGGTGTTGTTATTATTGGTGCAACAAACTTCCCTGAAGCATTAGACAAGTGAGTATAATGCATTGCTTGTTTTATAGAAGACATAGTAAAAAAACCCTGCAACAAAACCAAAGTTGCTTGTGATAGTCTTCAAGTATTACAGTGTCATAGCTGGAGTTTTCCAGCTTAAAAAGGATGTGTATTGACCAGGTTTTGGCATTTAATAGGTTGCAGAGTTAAATATGGAGAAATAATGTTTCTAAGCATTTGAAATTTCTGTAGGTTTTTCAGCTAAATTGATAAGCTGCATTCCTTGTTCACAATGCAAAATTTTGAAATGCAGAAAGCCCTTTAAAATGAGTTGTCAATAAATATCTTTTATATGTCTTTTTACAAGCAAGCAAGAAAAACATATTCTCTGTATTGTGCACAAAACAATAATCTATGTTGATATCTTTAGAAACAGCAATGGATTTTTGTTCCTTGATATACATTAGTAAGTTTACTGCAGCACTTTTGAGACAATGTACTAAAATGTAATTTTCTTTAGTGCTCTAATACGTCCTGGTCGCTTTGATATGCAAGTTACTGTTCCCAAGCCTGATGTGAGAGGTCGCACAGAAATTCTGAAGTGGTACCTTAACAAAATCAAGTATGACCCATGTAAGTAAATATTTTACTGTAGTATCTTTTTATGTAACAGTTTTTATACTGGATCAGCCCCTACATGTTAGTCCTTTATTCCACCAGCAGCTGTGGCTTTACTGTGTCAATAAAGAACATAAAAATTGTCTCATATGTAGTGTTTCTCTCTAGCCCCTGGGAGTTCATAGTGTCTGGAGAATTAAGTGTAATTTCTTTTAAAACTGATTTGTTTGTTTATTGTGTTTTGTTTGTTTGTTGTGTTTAATGCATGGTTTTTAATAGAATATGATTCTTCCTTAAAATTTCAGGACAATATGGACTCTAATAAACAAAATGGACTTGTTTTGGTTTTTTTCCTTTCTCTACAGCTGTTGATCCAGAAATAATTGCACGAGGCACAGTAGGATTTTCAGGAGCAGAGCTTGAAAACCTTGTAAATCAAGCTGCCTTAAAGGCAGCTGTTGATGGAAAAGATATGGTAACCATGAAAGAACTAGAATTCTCCAAGGACAAAATTCTAATGGGTAGGATTTTATATGAAAGACATACATGTATATTACATTTCAGAGAGCTTTTCTTGTGTGATGAAGACTTTTATAGGAGAATAGAGAAGTTTTAATGGTGGTGGGTTTTGGATTGTTAGGCTGTGGGGGTTGGTTGGTTGGTGGTGTTTTTTTTTGTTTTAGTTTGGTTTGGTTTTTTAATTGTGGGGTTGGAGGAGGATTTTTCGTTTGTTTGTTTTAACAAATAAAGTTTCCTGTTAGTTATTTTTAAATAGAACCTTTTGAGATCAGAGAGTAGTATGTAAAGTCTAGTGTGGAATATGTTCTTTAAGATTTCATACCATTTTTAAAGTTAAAAATGCTGCATGTCCTTCAGCCTGGAGGGAGACACTGGCTTGATTTCTCATCCTTCCTCTATCTATGGAACTGAAGCTTCTGTTTCACTTCTCATGTGGTAGCACAAATCTTAGACATAACCACTATAAATCTGGCCTGTTCATGCTTAAGAGAAGAAATGCAGTTTTCTCAGATACTTAGACTGCATTTTAAATCTAGTACTGTAAAAGCAGCTTGTCTGTAGAATATGTTTGGGTCCATTTTTAGGCATTAAAATCTGACTCGTACACATTTTGCAGTTAAGCATTAGTTCCCTTTGATCACATGCTGTTCCTCGGCTGCTTTGTGCTCTGTTTGAGTGTTTGTAATGTGTGGATTGTGGTGGCCTGCTGTACAGAAAGGTTAATTTAACGCTCCTCTGTTTCAGGACCTGAGCGTAGAAGTGTAGAAATTGATGAGAAGAACAAAACCATCACAGCTTACCATGAGTCTGGGCATGCAATCATTGCCTATTACACCAAGGATGCAATGCCGATCAACAAGGCCACAATCATGACACGAGGAACAACGCTGGGACATGTGGGTGTTTATTCATCCAGCTTTTTTAGGAGCTTTAAATTTTATTTAGTTTCTTAATATTTATTTACTTTTGTTTTTGTTGGTTTGGTGGTGTAGATGAATTTGTAATGATGCTATTTGCTGTGATTGTTAATGAATATTTTAGTCTGTTATGAGCAATCTCTTGGAAAACCCAAGGTTATCTTTTCTGGGTGATAAAAAGCTTTCTTTCTTCATTTTGTAATAAATTACCATGCACTAGTGTAACAATTCACATGCACAAGGGAAGAGAAATATAAGTAAGTTTGATTCTGATGCAGTTGAAAAGCACCCAGCAGCAAAATTTGGAAGTACGTCTGAAGGGCTGGTAACTAGAAGCTCAACTGTACTTTTAACACAGACATCCTTTATCAGGTTGTTCTTTGTCAAGTTTGGCTTTTTTAAACTTCATCGGTTACATGTCTTGTTTTTTGCACAGATATCCATAGGTTTTTCCATATTGCCATTATCTACCAAGCATTTGAACAGAAAAATATTTCTATTACATCACTTCCTGTTGAACTTCAACTTAATACGTTCAGTTAATGCAAACCACTGGTCTGAATCCTCTGGGCAAGTTGATTTGTACTCAGTCCAAGTGTAAGAAACAAGGGGAAATTGAGAGAAAGGGTTATTCTGTTTCTTCTGGCAGGAGGTGTAAGTTGCTCACATTGATGGGGTGGGGTGCCCATGGTCTGTTTCAGTGGTTTGACTGAGCACCTCCAAGCAATCCTGATGCATGCATATACCAGAGGCAGGCCAGAGCATGTTAAATGTTGCATAAAATCTTTATCTGCTTCAGATATAAACAAGAATATTTTTGAGATTACTTCAGTACTTCTTCAGTTTTTGTTACCTGACCACAGTTCTGTATCTTACAGGTATCTTTGCTCCCAGAAAATGACAGATGGAGTGAAACTAGATCCCAGTTGCTCGCACAGATGGATGTCTGTATGGGAGGAAGAGTAGCAGAAGAGCTCATATTTGGAAGTGATCACATCACAACAGGTCAGCTGATGGGTAGTTAAAAGAGTCTTTGATCAAGGCTGTGGACTGGCGTGTTTAACGTGGTTTCAGTAATGTAACTTAGATCTGATTGCTCTCTAGGTGCTTCCAGTGATTTTGACAATGCTACTAAAATTGCAAAACTGATGGTGACTCGATTTGGAATGAGTGAGAAGGTAGTATCATCAATCCCTTAATACTTATATGGAGCAAAACCAAGTTCTGTTCTGTAGCTAAGGCCTATTTGTCTGTCAGTGATTTCTGAGATTGAAGTTAGTAGTTTTCACAAGAAGAGTAAGCCTTATGATCTGGTCTGCTATAGAGAGCTCAACTAGAAAACCTGCATATTTGACAGTTTAAAAAATTACCTCACAGGATTTTCACTTCAAAAATGCCCTGAAAATTTCTAATATCTTCAGGAAATAGTTATAATAAAGCCAGACATTTTGGAATTGAGGATAATTCTGAGTCTGGGAGGGCAAAGGGGGTAACAACAGTAAGTTTTCTAGACTTTCTTTAGAAGCTTCTTTAGTCATTGTTGATTGTCTGTCAAATATTAATAGTCCAGGCATTTCATTTTGGTTTTTATGTAAGAAAGCACCTAATTAGGATCTGTACTGTGACCTACTGAAACAGAATTTTGCAGTAACTACGTAATTGATGAATAGGCTTCTTGTTTTCCTTCTGCTTAAAGCACTTCAGGAGGCATTTGACTTATGATTTTTTTGCATGCAGAAACAATAGGTGTTGAAACTGTAGAGAGTTTTATGACTGCAACAGTGGCAAGATAGAGATATTTTTGTTATTGTTTAGCTTGGTGTTATGACCTACACTGATACGGGCAAAGTCAGCCCTGAAACCCAGTCTGCAATTGAACAGGAAGTGAGGACGCTTCTACGGGTAAGAGCCTCTCCCCCTCCCCTCTCATACTTCACAAGACTTCATTCTTCACATACTTCATACATACAATTCACAAAGGGATGGAAGGATTCCCAAGTATTTAATGTAGCTGCAGCTTTGGATCTCTGCATATGAAAGCTTACTGGTGATTGTCATGCACAAGTAGTGTGACTCAAGTTGGTGGTGTTGAGCTTTTTAATACATGCTTAACACTTCTCCTATATTAGGTCAGGATTTGTATTTTTCGTGTTCAATTCACAGGGAAAGTATGGCTACAATTTGTTTTAGAACAGATGTAGATGTTTTATGTTACTTTCAAATTTCGTAATTCCCAAGATAAGTAATTTTGTATAAAATCACATGAATAGCTGTATCAGATCAGAGTGCTGCCCTCAGTATCCTCTTCCTCACAATGATCAGTGTCAGATGCTTATGGAAATTTGGAACATTTGATAATCACTGAACTTCATGATCACTGATCTGGTAATCTGACTTAGTTTGGTACAAGCAGGAGAATTACTTACAACATTTAAACGAGTTACTGTAGTTGTTTTGCTGTAGTTGTTTTTGAACTGACTTGGCCTTGTGAGAACTTAGCAGGGTAGAACTAAAAGTTGAAGCTGGTAATGCTGGCATTGTGCATCTACTTGCAGCAAATGGTGACTTTCAGTAGCTGGTAGCTTTCAGCTTTCTAAAACAACATAGTATTTTGAGTTTTGTAAATATTAAAAGAGGCTAGTCTTGGAGGAACAATCTCTGAATGCTGTAGCTTGGCTCCTAGTGCAAAAAAATTGTTAGAAGAATCAGAAAACTTTCAAACTGGTCAGTCTTTTCTAAGTCATATGTAGCAATACTAAGGCTTGTCTCAGATTTTGTTTGTAGCCCTACTTGTGCAAAATGCACAGGTGGTATAAAATATTTTGTTGTTTTTCATTAATTATGCCAGCTATATTTTAAAGCTTTGTGAGTCAGGAGCTGTGCTAGCTTTGAAATGTAAAGCACAACTTTAAGTGTTTGTCTCAAACTGTATTGACCTGGAAACAATTTTTAAAGTGGAATCTTGCTGTTGTTTTTGTTGTGAAGTCTTAAAATCTCCTTCTGCCTGTTCTTCAAATTAGGACTCCTATGAGCGAGCAAAGAACATCCTGAAGACTCATGCAAAAGAACACAAGAATTTAGCAGAAGCTTTATTGAAATATGAGACTTTGGATGCCAAAGAAATCCAAGTTGTTTTGGAGGGGAAAAAACTAGAAGTCAGATGATAACTTCTGGGATATGTAACTGATAATTTGAAGAATGTACATCTAGCAATGCAGTAGTCTTACGCAGCGTAGCCTTTTTTTCTCTTCCTGATGTGTGTATGGCATTAGTGTCACTTTAATATTATTCTGTCTCTTGTGAGCTCCTGTTACTCATCTATTTGTTGTGTCTCATCAGAATAAGACACAAAATAAAGCAAATTCCTGATCCTCTGCTCCTTATACTCTTCGCACAAGAAGTTATTCAGAAGGATAAATCTCAGGGTTGAATTCAGCATTTTGATTCAATCAAATGTGTTGAAGCTGAGAAGAAAAACATGCACATACACTGGTGTGTGTTGGCACGGCTTCCTGGGCTGTGCTGCTACATGTGTGTTTGAAGTGATACCCCACAGTTTGTGCTCTGGAATGTGTTATGGAGAGTGACTGAGATGTAAAGCAGTAGTATGTCGTGTAGCTATTGCTCATACTCTGTTTGAGGTTAGAGACCACTATTAGAGACTTCTTACTTAGAAATGTAACAAAACATCTCAAAGAACGAACAAGCTACATTGTGGGAGCACCATGCTTGACAAAAATGTTAGCGGTAATGTTTCCAGTACTGTTGGGGTTAAAATACACACATGTATGGCTGGGAGAGAAATTTTAATGCAAAAACACAGGCTAAATGTGTCTAAGCCTCTTTGGACCATGTTTTGGGTAGAACCATAGCAGGGATAAGAGAAATACCTGTGACCTCTGATGTGCTGCTGACAATTTTCTTAAAATTTTTATTACTGCGGTAGACAGATGACAGTGCTTTGATGACAGTGCTTTTAAACTGCTGGAGAGTCTACAGCACTAGTTTCTATTAATGCTGTGTACAGGCATTTGATAATCCAACAGATAGTCTCTTTGAAGAGGACAACATTGCTCACTGAAGGGTAATTCAGAAAATGTTTGAAGCACGTGTTGTTTCAAATAGCATTCCCAGTTCTATTCTATGGTAGAAGTAGGGAAATAAAACCTTTTCCTTCAACCCTTACAGAAACCTTGGGAAATTCTAAGAGAATACAAAAAAGGTTTTGAAAACAAGGGCAGTTTCCAATCAAGTGGAAGTGAGGGCTAGCAATTATATGCCAGTATTCCTCTGATCTTATGGAACTGGTTTTTTAGGAATAACAGATCTTGGTCATAATCCTTCTGCACAATCAATTGTAGTGTTGTGGGATTACAAGCTTCTGTTGCAGAGAGGGCAACAGAATATTAATAGCATGTTAATGTTGAGGGTTGCCATACCTGGACATTAAAATAGTTGGGCTGGTGCCAGTACATGTGAATGGAAACTGGTAGCTACACCTAAAACATGAAGTAATACAGTGTTTGAGAATTTTCTGAGCGTAATGCTTGATTATAACCTAGTTTTTTTAGTGAGAGCGGATGCTTTTTTTTTTCCTTTCAAAACAAGATCAACTTTCTTTTAGCCTGTTTTTGTCAGCTTACTCTAGTAGCATCCCTCTCAGTGTGGGAGAACTTCCAAATGTTATAAAACAGTATAGGAAACACCTAGGCTGACTAGTTACAGTTGTACATGTATTTCAGAAATACTTCGACAGAAACATACTGCATATTTGGCATCTGTTTTTGGAGTAATAAAGGTTAATTTTAATTATGCACACTGGTTTTCTTCTTATTCATTGTAATCTACTATAAAATGTAATGTCAAGTTCCCTAGTATGTAAATTGAGGTGTATCAAACATTTAAAATTGTAAATAATTTTAAGAATTATGGTAAAATTGCACTCTCTCAAAATGAGATTTCTAGGGAATGTTCTCCCTAGAAATTCACACCATTTTTCAATTGCTGCTTCAGTAGTGGGACTTCAAAGGAATCTTTTCCAGCTAAATAATGTGAATTTGCATTTAGAAGGAGAAGCAAAAAAATTTTTTATTGTTTGGAGTTACTGAACTTTGTATAGAATGATCTTGTTTGGAGGGGTAAGTCCTTGAAGTCTAATGTACTTTTCTTACTCAAAAGCTTCTTGCTATCTGCATAGGATAGTGTCAAAAAGGAAAAAAAAAAGATGTATCACTGGGTCATTAAATATTATTACAAGATTAGCCATAAAGTGCCAAGGCTGTCTTTGCTTTCTGGCCAATTTAACAGCATGTTACTGAAGAGTTTACTGTCATTCCTAGTTGGTTTTGTGTGTGTCATACATGAGGTTTCCAAGAAACTTGTCTGTTTAGGCATTGTATTTGATAGCTGGTGCTCTTTTTAGGAGCCCCTAGGAGCTGGAATTTCTCCTTTCATGGTTATTGGGCAGAGATAGGAGAGTACTGGGTTGGGTTTGTGTGGCAGGGTTTGGTGAGGAGCCTCCATGGGTGACATCTGGGAGAAGATAGCAGAAGGTTCCCTGTGTCCAATGTTCCAGTGTTCCCTGTGTCCAATAAAGCATTGGAGACAGCTCTAGGAGAACCTGCTCCTGTCCAAGGCTGAGCAGAGGTAAAGCCTCTGAGACAACACACTTCAAGGGAAGAAGCTCTGCCATAGAGCAACTGCAGCCAGAGAGGAGTGAGTCTGAGAGAGAAACAGCTCTGCAGACACCAAGGGCGATGGAGGAGATGTAGCAGGGTTACAGTGAGAGGAGGGAGGAGCGGCAGAGACAACCTGTGATGAACTGACTGCAACCGCAATTCCTGTCCCACCCCCACCCTGCTCTCACCACTTGACGGGGAGGAGGTAAAGTGAAAGTGAAGTTGAAAACAGGAAAGAAGAGGGGTAGGGGAAGAGATGGAGTTAAGATTTGGTTTTATTTCTAATTTGATTGGCACTTAACTAATTTTCCCAGCTCAAAACTGTTTTGCTCATGGCAGCAAGTGGTGAGTGATCTCTCCCTGCCTTCATCTTAACCCACAGACCTTTTGCCATGTTTTCTCTTCCCTATCCAGCTAAGGAGGGGAGTGATAGATTGGCTTTGGTGGGCTCCTGCTGTCCAGCCAGGGAAACCACATCACAACCACAAAAGCAGCTTCCAGAAATCAGAGGATGAGAATATCCTCAGTTCCTTTTAAGTAGGCACAGTCTCCTACAGTCTCTGCTGTTGAAAATGGGGCAGGGCTAAGTGCTTAGATCGACTGGTCACAAGCAGTGGCACTTAAAAATAAGAAATTCAAACTTGGACATCTGAATTTTCTGTAATCCTGAGGCTTTCATACCAGAATTCTACCAGCAAGCTTAATACAAAGCAAATGGAAACTTCCAGTGAAAGTTGTGGCCTGCTCCTTCTGGCTCCTTCCTACTCTGTGATGACCTGTATCAGGTGAAATGTCAGGAGAGTTTTCTAAATCCTTTAAACTGGCTGTGAAGTTAGACAAGCAAGCCATTCCTAACTTTCTGCTCTATGGATCTACTTGGAAACTTCGGCTGGAAGCAAGGAGAGCTGTTTTTGCTTCTAAAACATGGCCAAACAACACGGTGAGAGGTGAGCAGGTGAGTACCTGCTTTAAATAGGCTGATCTCTACTTCCCTCAGAAGTAGATTTCCCTTTTTTAAACCCATTATTAAGAGGTCTTCCTCTGGTGCTGGGCAATATGAGAGCATCATCTGCTCCTTCCACAGCACCATCAGTGCATAAACGGCAGGAACATTTGTCATTAGAGCACTTGTGTGGACAGTGAAACATTTAATGGTGTAAGTGGGGACTCTAGTGCATGGGGTTGTGCATTCTAATGCGTTTGTTTTTTCCCAAATCTAGCTTTGTGGTTAGTGCCCTGTCTGGGAAACTTAATGCTGCTGTCTGTAATTCTGAGATTCAGCACAGGGTTTTGACTTTGAGTTCAGGAGCAGATTTGTTCTAAGATTAATATGAGTTTTCAGTCTTTCACTACTCTTTCAAAAACTGTTCAGGAGGAAACAGAAGGATCCTGCCCTGTCTACTGGGTCTCATGAAGTGGGCCAGAAGTCACAGGAAACAGAGGCAAACCCTGGCACACTTGCTCAGTCAGAAGGAACCCTCTATGGTAGCAGATTTGGACTGAATGGTTTAATAACTTCTACACCAATTTTTCCAGAATTACATCAGTTACAATCATTCACTTTATTTCCAATGGGTCGTGATATTGGCAACAAATTAACAACAAAATGAATTGACTTTTACCGACTGTCTTGTACCTTCAAGTTAGAAGGTCACTTCACATATTCTTACCTCTCATTCAGTGAAAGCTCCTCTGCTCTATCAACACATCACAGGACGAAACAAATGGAATTTATGGGTTTACAGTTTTAGGACTGATCTGCTTAAACCTCAGTTGCTTTTTCACTTTGTCCCGAATCAGGGTGTGATTCTCTCTGCTGTCCTACCATGGCACAGCATCTCCCAAGGTGATTCTCAGGAGGTCCATGCAAGGTCAATAACTTATAGCATCTCCCTCTGCAAACTGCAGCCAACAGAAGCTACACATAAACTTCTGAAGGGTACCAGATGTTCAACCTTACCTAGAAAACAGAACACCAAGAAAAGGCTTTGAATAGAAAATGGGAGTCAGCTTAGTCTGAGTCTTCCCCAAGGGTTTCTTGTGCTGCATTAGGAACCTAAGCACATTTTGTGTCCTAAAGGCTTACCAGCTATCACAGTCTCAGACAGTTCTGTCCTCTTGTAATTTTGCCGTAAAACGCCCAGATTTGAGCTTCTTGGGCAAAAACTGTCTTCCAGCTCAGTGCTGGGATGAATTACAGCACCAAGGCAAACAGGGAGAAAATACAGTCCAGTGGAAGTTACTCTTCCCCACTGTGAACATGTCCTGACAAACATGTAACATAGTCCATTAAGCTGATGCAGTGGTCAGTGTTTATAGTAACTTTAATACATTCAGTAAACACAAAAAAAAAATTTAACAACATTAGGATGTTGACACAAAAATGAGAAATGCAAATGCAATCTCTGTGTTTTAATTACTTCTGTTATTTTTCTTGCGTGGCCTTTCTGAAGCCTTTGCTTCCCTGTTGTGTTTTTTTGTCTTTCAGTTTCTTCATGTCTTATATTCCCTCACAGACATTACAATTGAATCTACATATAATAAATATAAATTATAACACATTAAACTTAGTCACAAACAACATTTAAAATTTCTCAAGCTCAAGTTTTTTAGATTTGGTACCAGGTGATCTGCCAAAGTTTCCAAAAAATGTTAAAAACACTGGAATAAAAACAAGACCATGAAGAGCCCCAAACAAAATTACAAGGAACATGATCTTGAAGAATGTCCTAAAGATGTAGGTGTTTGCTGCAGCCAGGACAACTACTCCTAATATCGTAGAAACTGCACCTTGTAGTACTGGGTAACCTAGCAGGGACAGAGCTTCAATTGCCCTTTTATTGGCTGATGCCTCTCCACTGGTCACAAAGGCATAGGAAATATGAGCAGAAAAATCCACTGAAAACCCAATGCAAATGACCAGGTTGATCATGGATATGGAGTCCAGATTGACGTTCCAGAAGGCCATGAAACCAGCAACGCCAACTATAACAGAGGCGATAGCAAAAGTCACCCAGAGGCAGCACAGCGGGCTGGGAATGAGCAGAAGGGAGACCACGAGCATGGCCCCGGCGGCAACGACAACGTTCTGAACTGTGTTCTGCACTACCACCAGGTACTGGTCGTAGTAGATGAAGGCTGGGTGATACACCTTCAGTGGAATGCTGCACTGCTTGGCTGCCTCTCTTAACTGATTGACGAGATTCTTCTCATCCACGGCTGATGTCACGTTCACTGTCTGGATGAAGAAACGTGAAGCTTCTATTTCACTCTGAGTCTTGTTTATGTCCCACTCAAAACTGGGAAGAATTTTGAACAGTCTGCTTAAGCCATTTAAGAAGTCAGTCTTATTGTTTATATTTATCAACCCCCCTTTGGCAAGTTCTGTGTATACTCTCAGCCATGACTCTGAGTGGTTCTTATCTACATAGGAAATGTTCTCTAAATTCTGTGCACAGCTCTCAATGCCAAGACGCACCGACTCATTCCAGTAATCTACACTCTCACTAATGACAACCATGATCCTGGGTCCATACGTGGAGAAGTATTTCTCATCATCATCATAGTAGGGAATAACGTAGGAGTCATCACTTGCCAGATTTCGGAGATCGATGCCTTCCCTGATCTGAGTACACCCATAAATGCTGCCACCCAAATATGCTCCGTACAGCAGCACCATGAGCAGCTTGATCCATTTATTTGTAACAAAAGGGCCGTAATACTTTTTAAAGAATATGCTCATTGGATGCTCACCTTCTGGCTGAGAAGGCTGCCTAGAACAGCTGCCAATACAGCAAGCATTGTACAAGCAGGAGCTCTCAGCCTGATCTTTACCTACATCCACACGCACACAAGTCAGCCAGTGTCGGTTCCCTTGCTCCCTTCTGTGATTTAATACCAGAACTGCCCCAAAGAAGGTCATGGTATATACATAGCAGAAGACAAAGGCTGTGCCTGTATAGAGGCAAAAAGACCTCACGGATGGAAAAGCAGTCCAGGTGCCAATGAAGAAGGCCAAAACATCCGTCAGAGTGGTGATGGTCACAGAAAGTGCTGCCTCTGCGTATGTCTCAGCCAGCAAAGCTTTAACATTGGATTTCTCTTTTTTCCTTAAACTTTGTTCCCAGGAAGCAATCATGATGAACATGTCATCAACGCCAACCCCTGCAAGAGGAGAGACTGTTAACGCTGCACTGCAAATGGCAGCTCCCATCAATACCCAACAAAACAACATTAGTCACATTTCATTCCCCATGAAATCTTGAAAAAGGAAGGTGGGCTTCTAACACTGCTCAAACACTGATGCCAGTTACAAGAGAATGAGGAAAACAGATCCTTTGTGTCTAGATGAATATATTAACTTTCAGCACCTCCAGGTGACCTGATGGGTTGTTGATCCCTCACTGACTCTGCTGAAGGACAGAGCACACCTACTGCATCTCTGACAAGTGCCTTGTAGTGGATGTCCACGTGTCCCCTGATGCAGACGATACAGATATCAAAGCATCACATATTCTGATGCTCAACTATTCCTGTCACTGGAAGCATTCCCTATTATCTCTGAAATCTCTTCTTCAGAACTGCAGCCACACAGAGAAATAATTTCTGGTTCTGCCTTCAGAAGGCAGCAAGAGCAGTTGCTACCACACGGGAGAAGAGTGATTCCACTTTTCCAGTGCCTTACTTTTTTATGCTCTTTGCCCTCCACTTCTCTCCAGCTTATCTTCCAGCACTTATTCACGATTTATTATTCATTTTTGTTCACATTTATACTGATGTGCTCACAAATATTACCTGCTGGGTCCCTGGGAAAACCTGCCGGGAAGACTGGATCCTGGGTTTGGCTTTTTGCTAGGATGCCACAGTAAGTGAGCTGAAGTTCAAAATTGAAGAGCCAATGGGCTTCTCTCACTTCTGCTAACTCTCAAGATTATTACCTCACACCTGTCAGTATTTTGCCATGTTGTCAAGGGCTCTTCTAGTCACTGAAAATTCATCACACAAATGGGAAAGCAAGGCTGCGGCAATAGCAGAGTGAGATTTAGCCAAGCACAGAAGAGATGAAATCATCATCTTCTACCGCAACAGGCCATTGCCAGTAAACATGCAAAAATGAATTAAGCAGCATGTCAAAAGCTATTACTGGATGGCAGTGAACCTGGCTGCTTCAGAAAGCAAGCAGCCTTCAAAGCAAGTCCTCTGATGTACTGACAATTTGTTTGCTTTAATGCAAGGAAGACAGAATGCTATTTCTGAAGATCTGAAGACACTGGCTTAAACCCTTTCCCAGGGATACAAAAGGGTCTTTTTGATAGTCAGAGCCACTGCAATTGATAAGCAAACAAAGTAAATTAAAATGCTTTGGAATTATGCAGAAAACAAAGAAACAATGCTTGCCCAAAGGAGCATTTGCACTGGACACCTTAGGATGATGCACAATCTTTGTCAACCTAGGAGCTCCATGTGTTTTCCTCAGCATGAGACCAAGCCCACGAAAACTTCAGATAAATGTATCATATAGGAGAGCAGTAAGGATTTTAAAAGCAGTAATTTGTTTGCAGCAACATTATCTAACAGTGTTTGGAAAGTTCAGCACTGGCTGTTAGGCAGTCTGTGTAACAAGGATGCAATGATACAAATTTCCTTGTGTTTTTGGAGGAGCTGCTTGCACAAATGGTGCATCACTTCAGCTGTGTGGCTAAATGAGACTGGTTAGTACACAGATGTTGTACTGCAGAGGATTAATCAGCCTGGCTACATTTCCAGGGACACCACAACAATGCCACAAGTGCTAACCTTACCACTCTCTCATTTACAGTCTTCCTGCTGTAGCAGGGGATCTAGGTCAGGCCTTGTCTTCTGGGAAAAGCTGCCCTTGCACCAGAACCCATCTCCAGTCCTGCTGTGGGCACGCTGAGCTGAGCTGAGCTGAGCTGAGCTGAGCTGAGCTGAGCTGAGCTGAGCTGAGCTGAGCTGAGCTGAGGGGCTTGCCCACCTGTAGGTGCTCTGAGGGGGCTGCACCTCTGGGTATCTCCTCCACTCATTTCAGGAGAAAATGTATTATCTGACATTCACATCATAAAAGGCTGACATAATTAGGTTGTTTTAACTTCACTCTGGTCTTTGTACCTTAATACAACTTAATTTTTCTACTTACCCAGAATCAGGAATGGTGCATTTGCTACAGTGACCACAAAGGGCACTCCACAGAAGAGCATCAATCCAAAGCTGCTTAATACAGCTAAGCCAGAAGAAAGCACTCCACAGCTTGCAAGCCAGATATTATTTCTTATACAGCTCAGTCTGAAAATATTTCAAGGAATATCTTAGTTATGTGTCAAATATTTCACAGACAATACTCTGTCTGAAAAGAACACTTGATGAATGATGCTGTAAGAGATCCCAGGTATCAGCATTAGACAAGATTAATTTCTCTAGGAGGTGAGCATTCAAGTTGCTCATGTCTGCACCGAACACTTGTTCAGGTATTCATCTGGTAGTTACATGAACCCCATCTAAGCAGTTGGGAAGCAGGAAGAGACAGACAAGAAAAAGCAAAGGAATACATTTTTCCTATGATTAAATGTCACCAGAAGTCTGCAGCTTCAAGAATGCCTTCACTGGAGCAGAAACCAACTGAGGAAGGTAAAGAAGAGCAAAGATCATTGCTTATTCAGCCACAGCTTAGAGACATTTTACCTTAGGCAAGAGATGACCGCAAAGGTTATTGTCAGGAAATATGTTATGGAGAAGAGCGGGATCACACTCTTGGTATTTTCTTCAAACTCCTGTTGTCTGGACAGCGAGGTAAAGTAAGTCACCTGCCGTTAAAACAACAAGAAACAACAAGATAAAGCACTTTTCCTCTTCTTCTTGGTCGTTGGACACACGCACAGGCAAGGCCAAACATCGCGCTGGCAGAGGAGCATTGCCCCGGCCCTCGCCACCCGCCCGCCTTCTCCCGCCACCGTCTCCTTTCCTTTCCATTCCGCCCCGGGGCTGCCCGGACCCTTCGGGCTCCGGCCGCACCCGCCCGTGCCTTACCCGCACGGAGCCGAGGCGCAGGTCCGCCACTTTGGACGGGATGTCCCGCAGGAAGCCCTGCAGCCACTGCCGGCTGTCGTGCGCCTCGGGGCCGTCCTCCCGCAGGTAATAGAGCAGCTTCAGCGCCCGCGCCGAGCGCACCCGCCCGCCGGCCGCGTCCACGCCGCCCAGCGCGGCCCCCAGGAAGACGCCGTCGCTGACGGGGAAGCGGAGGCTCCCCGGGGCGGGCGGTCCCGCCGGGCCCAGCCGCGACAGCAGCGGGTTGGGGCTGGCGCAGCCGCCGGCGCTGCGGGCGCAGAGCCGCTCGTAGGCGGCGTCGTGCACGGTGGCGTTCAGGAGCAGCACCTCGGCCCACGCCGCCGGCTCCAGCACCGAGGTGCCGTTCGTGGCCACGGCGATGAGGGCGGCGTAGGCGCCCTCGGTGGGCAGCCGCGGCGCGGAGAAGCGCTGCGAGTCGTCGGGGGGGAAGTGCCGCCGCACGAAGTCGCGCTCGGCCTTGGCGGGCCCCCCCGTCGGCGTGAACTGCCCCTCGATGTCGTTCGCCTGGCGCTGCGGCAGGAGGAGGAAGCCGGCGCCCAGCCCGCCCGACAGCAGCAGCGGCAGCAGCACGAAGGGCCAGGGGCAGGCGGCCACGGCCCTCGCCAGCCCTTCGAAGAGGCGGCGCAGCGGCCGCTCCAGGCAGTCGGTGCGGCGGCAGGAGCAGCGCTCCGCGGGCTCCCGCGGCCCCGCCATAGGCCGGGCGGGCACGGGCTGCCGGCCCAGCTCCTCCTGCCGGGGCCCGACGGTGCGGTCTGTGCCGGCCGGAGGAGAGGATAGAGAGAGGAGAGAAAGAGGGAGAGGAGTTCAGATCAGCCCTTTGCCCGTCAGACCTCGGAGCGGGCTTTTCATCGGGCAGAACCGCCCCCGCCGTGACTCAGCGGGGCTTCCGCAGTCTCCGTGGGACTGGAAGTGGGGGCCGGGCGGGTAGACCAGGCTGCCCCCGCCGCGCTCCGCCCCGGGTTCCTGTCCCCCCTGTTCCTGCCCTCCGTTTGCCCCCTGGCTCTGACTCGGCGGGGCGCGGCCCGTTTGCAGCGCCCGCCGTGCGGAGCCGCTCTGGCTCCGGTGACCCTGCTGGCTCCGGCTGACCCTGCCGCCCCCGGCACGGCCCCGCGCCTGCTTTTCATCCTCTAGACGTCATAGGCTTTTTTACTGCTTTCCCCGAATCTGCTGCAGTCGCTGCTTCACTGCTATGCATCATTCTTTCATCTGAGAGCAAAACACACACAGTGGTGATTTACATTTTGCCCTGCTTGTTCTCTCAGAGTACTCGTCTAGAAAACGGAAAAGTGACAGTGCAAGAAATAAGACTCTGAAAGAAGGGTTAGCGACTCCAGTTGGCAAGCTTCAAGAATATCACCAGTGTGATGTGCCAGAGCTTCATGCAGTAGCAATGATAGAAAGGATCTTCCAAGTCCAAAGCCGATCCTGGTGCTCTTGAAACTCGTGGCGACGTTTGAGTGGTTTCAGGCTAAGAAGGACATTAAACTCAGATGTGACAGTGCTAAAGAGGTGTCCAGACAATATGTCACAGGCAGGCACTTCTTGCCTTTGAGAGAAGCAGCTCTTCTCTCCTGCCAGTACTTGCAGAAAAGTTGTAGCTATTTCTTTTCTCCCATCCAGGGAAGACAGGCTTGGCACCTGTGAGTGTAAAATAGCCAGCCAGGCTCTAAGCAAGGTTATGTATCTCCTGCTGCCCTCAGCACCTAGGGCAGGTTGGATCCTGGTGATTCCCTTTTCCATGCACAGGTATTCTGAGATAGGTATGACAGACAGGCACTTAGAAGCTATTTCCTATAGCTCCTAATGGAAGGGGAAAAGTAAAGTAGTTTTATCTGCTATTTTTTGCCCAAAAGGAGAGGTATGCCAGCAAACAGGGAGAGGGAGAAAAGGTTTGATCTCTGCAGGGTTTGGTGAAAGGAGCTGCAGGCGGCATCAGTGCTTGCGGAGCACGGTCGGGAAAAAGGAAAGAGGAGGGGGTATTGAGAAACAGATGTCAGCTTCTCACTCTGCTATCAAAATTCATATTGAAAACATTCTGGCTTTTGATAATCCGTGCCTTTAACCGCTGCTGTGCTAAATTTTGCAAAACTGGCAAGGCAAATTCAGAGAGCATCCCCCTCGTGGAGGGCAACTCTAATCGCAGGAGCCATCCAGCAAAAAGGTGGAGGAAGCAGCAACAGTAGTATGGCAAGCACTTGATGAATTGAAAATTGAGATTCTATCTGAGGAATGTCAAGGCCAAACTATCCCTGACAGACTAAAGAGATCTTTAGTATTCAGCTGCATTTAAAGAGACATAATAGTGATATCCTGAGTGGGAAAAAGGACATTTGTTACTAGCCTGAGATGGACTAACCCCTCCAGAACTTGTGTTGTCTTCTCTTCCCAGGAATGATACTGGGAATGATGCCAGGCACCTGCACTGAAGATCAAGCTAACCATCGAAGGACTGCTTATCCTTCTTGCAGAAGCAATCATTGCCAGCATAACTAAATTTGGTTCACACATAAACAAACTCGACCCACAAGGTGGAGACCCTCTGTGAGGAGCCAGTTCAGTTTTGTTATGCCAGGGGTTTCCAGGGGCACATGGGGGAAAGGGTGCATGTGTGCCATCTCCAGGAGGCAGCTAGGAGAAGATGGGGCAAAGTCTTGTCTCTGGGGAGACCTTGTGTAGCAACCATGTCATGTCTCACACGGGACAGGCAGTCAGCAAGGGAACATGGAAACTGTACCCCAGGCACATTCTGCAATCAGACGGCAAAAGAGCTCTACCAATGGACTGAAGTGGGACATTGGACTGGGCCAATGGTCTCCTGTCAGCAGGCAGACTTTGGGCATAAAAGTAACTGCATCATAAGCCGGGGGGCTGTTCTGTCCTTTGCCTTTTGATGCTCTTTGGGGGCTTTTGAACTTGCTTCTGGAGTTCTGCCCTTTGGTTCTTCTCCCCTTGCTGGCTCTTGCCCGCCATCACGTCCGTCCTGCTTCCCTGTGTCCCTGACCAACACAGTGCCTGCTTCATCTCTGAATCTTCATCCCTGAGCCCCCAGGGTCCAGCCCTGCCCAACTCTGACCCTGCCACCACCTGATATCTCTTTCTCTCTTTCTCTCTCTGTAGATATATATCACTCTCTTTCTTTCTCTCTCTCGCTCTCCCCCTCCCATTTTTCTTCCTCTTGCTCTGTCTTCTCTACCACTCTTTAGTAGGGTAATTAATTTTTATTTTTCTCTTTCATTACCAATAAATGGTTCTAATGTACAATGTTTGCCTCATTTGGCTTAATTTTGTCCCTGACCATCTATATTTAAAAGAACTCCTCACAGTTTCCCACACTGGAACGTGGCACCCTCACTTCTTTATTTGTGCTAATCAGTATGGCAACTCTAGTACATTCTGCACCACACATGCTTCTCCATTGTGGGTGCAATTTACTGTGGCAGAAATTATAAAGGAGATGAAAGCAATTTGCCCACTGAAATTCAAAAGGTAACCAGAGATAATGAAAGTAGATTTAAAAGGGAATTCCACTCTTGGTGTTAACTAGTTAATTTCTCTGATAACACAGCCAGCAGTAAAGGCACAGGTTTTGTTTTAACAATGCATAATGCTATGGTATATACTATATACTCAATAATTGTGTCTGAATTAATTCATAACAGAGCTGCACCCTACTCTCTGGAGAACAGAGCATGGGCCTGAGGGAATGGATGTGCCTGTATGAGAACCTATTGTGACTTTGTACTTGTAAACAACCTTATGATAGATTCAAGTAATCACCATTATATTTGTGTGTGTAACTTTGTTGAAATTATAAGATATGATTATGGTTTTCAGCTCCTGTTATATCTTATCTATTGTTATGATTAAATTATGCAGTTATCTATTGTTATGATTTAATTATATGTAAGATCTGCAGCCTACCCTTAATGGGATCAATCTAACTTTGATGAGACAGCTCCTACTGAAGCAAGCACAAGAACAAGGACAAAAGACTTTCACTACAGTTCATCATCATGTGAAAGGAATCCACTGGGTGATGATGCCAGTGAAGGAAGATGGAGAACTCCATTCATGGGACATTTTATTTGGATAGTCAAACAAGCTGATTGATACTTGACATGCCTAGGAAGAGCACTGAGAGGGATAGTTGGTGCCCACATTTAATCAGGTTATATTTGCCTCTTTTCAAGATCTTCAAGATTTTCAAGACCCAGCCATACAGTCAATTAATTTCTAATATCCCCAGTGGCCTCACCTCTAGGTGGTGTCGGAATATGCCTGAACTGTCCACTTGAAGTCCACATAAACCAGTCAATGGCAGCTATAAGAAAAAACCTGAAAAGCAAAAGAACAAGCAGATCCCATTCAAGTGGGTGTGTTGCATTCCTGTTGCAGATTTCATGGTCAGATCATTTCTCAGGAGAGCAGGAGACCTAGGCTCAACCCCACCCTGGAACTGCAGTGCCAGGACCTTCTTTCTTCCACAGCAGGTTCCACCATCTGTCTCTGAGGTATTTTTACCTTGCCAGATGCAAGAAGCAAGAACAGTAATTCAGCCCAGGTCTCTTTCAGGCACAGGCCAGGCAGGCTCGCAAATGCAGACATGACTTGGGTTGTGGCCTGAGTGTCACAATGTCTCCAGGGCTGAGCCAGGTCCTAGCTGAAGGGACACCAGGGTAGGGAGAGCAAATGCACTTTCTGCACAGTGTTTGAAATTAAGAATCAACATCTGCCTGGCTGGTGAGACTCCCTGCTTTTCTTTTTGTTTGCAAACTCCTCAAAAGAAGTCCACAATGGAGCAGGAGGAGGGAAGAGAGAAGAGGATACCTGGGCAAGGGTTGGGTCCAAGCTTTTGCCAGAGCAGGAGCTGAAAGGTGCAGCCTGGAGAAGCTGCTGCCAGTGAAGGAACCAGCCCAGCATGCACTGGTCCCAGTCTCCCATACTGACCATTGCCTCAGCAAAGGAGTTGAGGATGGACTGGGGCGAGGGCACTGAGGAGCAAAAGGTCTGGCAGGGGGAGGAAGAAGTGTGTGAAGGAAAGCAGGATTTTTCCTAAGTGTTACTTGGTTTTATCAGTCTCCCTTGATACCTGCCATCTGTAACTAATAGATTGTTAATTGACAAATAAATTAAATTCATGGAAATTCCCTGAAGGAGGAAACAGTTTTTGCCTGTGACAATATGTAATGGAAATTTCTCTGATACAATTTTTAACAGTCGGTTCTTTCCCAAGATACCTCTGAGAGCAACCTGGCTGTGTCTTCCCTGTACCTTCCCAAGAGGATGTTCCCTACCCATGGCCATCTCCAGATGAGATCTATGTCCTGTGCCCTGCTACATTCAGTGCTCCAGAACCAAACCATCATGGTGCCCCTTCCCAGGTCTCAGTCCAGTGAGCTGATATCTCTCTTGTGCTGGGGAGCCTGCCCTGAGCACCACAGTGATGATGAGGTCTTGTGTGAATGGAGGAAGATAATTACTTCCTTTGAAGTGCAGCCCCCCATGTGGGTGGCTGTTGTCGTCACAAGGTTGCGTTGTTGACTCATGTTCCTACACTGCTAACTCAAACTTAGTTGTTTGGGTGGCGAATGTAGTCTTAAAATAAAACTGTGACGTGCAAATTCTTATGAAATAAGGAGGGAGGGATGTCAACAAACTTAGCACTTCTTAGTTTCTCAACTCCGTGAGTATTTATTTCCAAGGATGTATTAATGGAAATCCCTATCTTCTCTGTGTTTCGTAGGTAGAAAATATCTTTGTGATTTCTGTCTTTTCAATAAATCCCTTTAGTCTAAAGTAATTTCCTTATACAGCTGCAAAGATCTTTTGCAATCATGTTATTTGAAATAAAATGCCATGAGATAGCATTTCGTTTAAGTTTTCCCAGTTTCTTGAAAACCTCATCAGGAATTCTAGTTGTTATGTTCTGTTGTTTGGTATGTTTAATTTACACAGGAGAAATTATAATTTTTATGTGCTTTATTTGAAGTTATGTTATACTGTTTTTAGCTACTTTTCATTTCTTAGCTGTCTGCTTTCAAGAAAAACTAGGAAATCATAATGTCATAATTAAGTGTAAAGCAAAATAAATTTCACAGAATAGTTCCAGTTGGAGAGCTGTGATTTAGTCCACCTTGCCCTGCTGAAGGGTCAGCTAGACCAGGTTGCTCAGGAAATTGTCCAGTCCAGTTTTGAACATCTTCAGTGACAACTTGTCTGGGCAACCTGTTCTGGTATCTGAGAATTCTCACTGTAAAAAAAAAAAAAATCACTTGGTTGGATTCTGCTATAGAGGTACTCTAGAAAAGTTGTAAAATCAGCTGTGCGCACCAGTGCAGCTCTCAAGAAGCTAAGGACTGACTTAGTCTTGTTTGTCTATTTTCACAAAGTCTTTGAGCTCAGTGTAGACTGTGGTGAAGTGCAACACAACCAAGTCTCAGAAAGCATGGTGTATTTTAATTTCAAAATGTAGACCTGTGTTCTTACATCAGGAATGGACGTTTGTAGTTCCGAGTTCTCAGTCAGAGCACAGATGACTTATTTCTGATCCTCTCTTTGGAATGCCAGGGGAGAGGGGAATTTCCAAATGTGTGCAGTTTGCCCTTGGAAAGTGCTTTGCAAATTGTGTGAGACACACTGGACACTGGAGTAAAACAAAGTGAAATCAAGAAGTTTTCTATCCCATTTCTTCCACCATGACACAGCATAATTATGCCAGTGCCATTTCTAAAGGAAATTTGATGGGCTTGATCTTTACAGTGCCCCCCACAGCACCTGACAGAGAAACTATATCCTATGCTATGCTATGCTATCCTATTCTTTCCACGCATGTGGGAAATGCAACACCCCAAAGCCCTGTGTCCAAAGGGTGCAGTTTAATTGTCAAGCTGGGGGCTGCCAGTGGGAGATGTGTGCCCGCTGTGCCTTCACCAGCCAGCCTGCAAGGAAGGATCCCTTTTCCCTTGGCCTTCAGGAAAATGCCCACAAAGGAATGATGGGGGTGGCCAGATGATAGGGGCAGCAGAATGGGAGGTGAATTCCTGGTTTCCTCTAGGGTGGCTTGTCTGTCTAGAATATAAGATTCCAAACAAACTCCAGAAGTTATTCTGGCACGAGGACCCAGAGCTAACATTCCTGTTGAGGAGCTGCTTTTCCTTTGCTTTGGGAGATCAGAATGACACTGTGAAATTGCCACTACTGAGTGCTGGAAGGATGGGTGATTTCTCTGCTGCATGATGAGAGTGCATTCATTTGATTTTTCATTTTTGTTTTTGGGAAGAATGAAGGAGCCTAAGTGATTTAACTGTCTGGGTGATACCGTAGATAGCAGCTGTCTGTTTCAATTGAACATAATCATGATGAACAGAATTTCAGCTTATCAGTATAGGATACCAGAAAGGCAAGGTGAACTGCCAGTTTTTATTACTTTAATTCTGGGGAATATTTCTTTCCAAGCTGACTTAAAGAAAAATTCTTGTCTCCACAAGGATTTCGTAATCATGAGGTTTCCCAAGAAGACTTCATAAAACCCTAGAAGGTGATGATATGATGTAATGTGATCATTCTGCTGAAGAACCTGACCAACTTTTGTACTTGCACATCCCTATAAAGAGTCCATAACATTTCAGTTTCCTTAATGTACATGAATGATGAAGTGCACATTATTATGGAGAATAATGGAGTAGAACCACAGTGCCTCTCTTTTACTCCTACTTTGATCAGGCAATGTCTGCTTGAATGTTTTTGGTAGCTTTTATTTTAAACATTACCTTATCATTTGGTATACTTATATATCAGAGAATACTTATCTGAACATGAAATGAACTCTGATTTATTAGAGCTCAGAAGCACAACAAAGATATTGCAGGGGCTAATGTGAGAATTTTATTCTGTTATCCATGGAATGGATGACCTTTCAAATCCCTCCTCATTTCCTTTACTGGAAGGAAATTTTCTACTTCCCTGACAAGGAAGTTTTCTGCCAAATACACAACTAATGTAACCGTTGCCCTCCTGCTCCACAATGTTTCTATGCCAACAGGATATTAGAGAAGGTATCTCCTTGTTAGGTTAATCCAGTCTCTCCTGGCATATGTTGATTTATTACAGGTGTGTATGTCAAGGTAATATCTTCTTCTGTTGCAGGTGCAAACAGGGAGGTCTGCTTATCTGGTTCTATCTGTGCCTATATATCTTTATCAACATGTGGTTTTAAACTTCATTTTGTAAGCCAGGATATTTGCAGAGATGTCAGTACCTGCTATACATACAATATAGCAGAACCTTATAGAGATTTTCAGCTTCTTGAATTCCTGTCAGCTTGGGAGTATGTTTCTTGGAATGCTGACATGTCACAGGGAGACTTTATATTCTTAGAAAAAAACCTTTTTGATCCCTGAGTATTGACAGCCACATTAAATGTTACTGCTCATAAATGGACCAGAGTGCATCCTGATCCCACCTTGGTGTTCCCCTGGTACCTTCATATTTTTTCACCCCTGTCTTTTTCCTCACTGGTCAGCTACTGGAATATGGTCCACAGAAATCACTCCTGTTCAGTTAGCAGTGGTCTTAGATTACTAATTGTAAAACACAAATGTAATGCTGGCTGCCTTCCTTTCGCTTTACTTTTCTTGGATAGAAATTATCCTCTAACTGAGAGTCTTTTTTCTTCCTTTCTCAGCCATTCCTCACACTCATTGCATCCACTTAGAGTGGGAGTGCAGTGACCACTTGCACTGGTCAAACAACCAGCTCTCTTCAGTGCTCCATTGCATGGCTGACCAGATGTCATGGTTAAACCCCAGCCAGCAACCAAGCACCACGCAGCTCCTCGCTCCCTCTGAACCTCAGCTCAGGCTCAGACCAGTGTTCCAACCTGGCCAGTGCAGCAGCACAAAACCAGCAGGAGCCCCCTGGCCCCCTGCCAGCCCAAGCACATCACCATGGCTGCTCTCAGGGTGTTCCCAGGCACAAGGCAGTAAGGTGGGAAGTAGCAGAGCACTACAGCAAACAGCAAAAGCAAAAAGCAGTCACTAACTAGCACTAGGCTCTAACATGCAGTCAGGAAAGCAAACAGCTTGGCAAGCATAGGGGCCCACTCATTACCAGCTGAACAGCACTAACAGATATAAATTCAGTCTAGCGCCTCCCAATCAGATCTGTCACTATCTCAAACCCTTCAAGCTCCATTTTGGGGACCAAACCAGGAGTATTGTGGTTTAACCCCACTGTAGTAGTTTCACGTTTACCAATTTTAATTTTCCCCGCTGGGTGCATCAAATTTTTGATGGCTTTTGTGTTTACTCTTTTTTCTTTCTGTGAGATAGACTTTTAGGAGGAAAAAGGCAAAACAGGCCCAACTTAAAGGTTACACAGATAGATTTATTAACACACACTAAAGAAAGAGAAAAAAAATATGAAACTTTCAGAACTTTTCTCCCTCCCCACAAACTATCCACTTTCCTACAAGCAACACAGAGAGATAACTTGTGATTTTCAGTCAGTTTCACCATTTGGAAAATAGTCTTTCATTATTCTTTAGCAGAGGATCCCACTGATTTTGGAACAGGCTGGGAGATGAAGGAAATGAGAGCAGCCCTGCTGAGACATCCTGGGGATAGACTGGCGGATAGACAGCTGGACTCAGCCAGCAATGCACTCACAGCCCAGAAAGACAACTGCATCCTGGGCTGCATCAGAAGATGTGTGGCCAACAGATTGAGAAAGGTGATTCTGCCCTTCTGCTTTCCTCTTGTGGGACACCACTTTGACAGTGTGGTCCCCACCCTGCCTTTTTCTGCTTACATAATAGCCACCAGTGGTGGTTGTGATGGCTGTGTCTGACTTACAGATAATCACACAACAGCTAAGGGCCCTAAATCTTGCTCAACAGCTAGGGGCAGTTAGTTTTGCTCAACAGCTAAGGGCTAGTTGAGCGTGCAACAACCCAAAATACATCTGGCATGTAAGTATGATTGTAAGTCAATCTTCTTATTCCATGAATAGTGGACAGTCTGGGCCAATTGGGCTGTCCTGCATGGGAGTGAATTGCATGCCAGGATCTCCCCTTGAGCAGGAATGCCTCTCGGGTCTACTCCTCATGGCTGAGAGACTTCTTACTGCAACAGATTCTTGGTAACTGATTAACAGCATGCTAAACTTTGAAATCATAGCTGAGTGGTATAAAGGATTGATTGTGCACAGGTTATCCTTAAGGCATCAACCACTGACCTAGTCTGGGACTAAGTCTATATCCATCTAAATTCCCCTTGGAAAGCAGTTTAGAAAACAGTGGGTTTTTTCTGAACCTTATGACTCAATAGGAGAGTGCCCCTGACAGTTTTGTCTGAATCTGACCTTTATGTAGTAAAAAATCAAGTGTACCTTGAATTAAATCTTGTTAAACCACTGTCATATTTGCTATCAGACTTTGTTAAATTGCTGGTTTATATCAATAAACATATTGCCACTTCTATCTTATGTGTGAAGTGCATCACTTGATCTGTGATACTGTCCTGGGATACTGCATTCATCTCTGGAGTCCTCAGCACAGGAGAGGCATGGACCTGTTGGAGGGGGTAGAGGAAGGCCACAAAAAAGATCAAAGCAATGAAAAAGCTCTGAGAGAGCTGGAGTTGTTAAGCCTGGAGAAGAAAAGGTTCCAGGAAGACCATGTGTCCTTTCAACACTTAAAGGAGGCTTATTAAGCAAGACTGGGACAGATTTTTAAATAGGGTCTGTAGTAACAGGACAAGGTCTCATTGTTTTAAAATAAAAGAGGGTAGATTCTGAGTAGATATAAGGAAGAAATTTTTTGCAATGAGAGTGGTGAAACACAGGAACAGGTTGCCCAGAGTGGTGTTAGGTGCTCCATCCCTGGGAACAGTCAAGACCAGGTTGGACAGGGCTCTCAGCAACCTGGTCTAGTTGAAGAGATCTCTGCTCATTTCAGGGGCTTTGACTAGATGATCTTCAAAGGTTTCTTCCAACCCAAACTATTATATTTCAAATCACTTTGAGATCTCTTGCTTAATGGAAATGGCTTGAGTTAAAAAAAATCAAGAAACAAAAGATCAAGAAACAAACCCATTCTTCCTTATTGAGAACTGTTTGTTGATGTGGAACAAAATCTTTGCAGAGAGGCAGACCAAAGGAGCAATTACTTTTGGCGCAGCAGACCAACATTGCTGTTCCTCTTCCGAAGACTCCTTGAAAATCAGTTCTTACCTGTCTTCCTTCCTCTGTTTTGGGATTGCTCTCACAGAGAGTCCTTGTCAAGCAAGATAAACAAGAGAACATAATCCTGGTAGGGAGTGCCCTGCTCAGGAATAAGCGGAGTAATTATCTGCTACAGGATAATTGGGTCAAGTGTGCATCATACTCCTTATGTTTTCATTTGGAGCATAATACCTGTCTCTGAATGGGATCTTGTCTGTGATTTTGGAAGTTCAGTACTTTTGGTTCATCACTTGTTGTGTTTGTTTATTTTGTTTGGTTTCATTTTTTTGTTTTTTCATTTGAGAAAATATGTGGAAGATGAAGTTTGGTTCATGAGTCTTTTTAGGGTAATTTTCTGTGACATAGGTTGTTGTCAACTTTGTTGTCAAGAAATACCATCTCATTTGACACTTTGAAGCTTTTCTACAGCCTTCACAAGAAATCAACTGTGGATTTATAAGAAGATTGTAGCCAGAAAGGATAAACTCATTTGATGGGTAAGACTTTAAGACTTGTGGACACTCACCTAGCTGATAGGCTACAGACTCTACAGTAAATCCAGTAGCCAAAGGTAGATGACTGTAATCCCCCCATGGGATGAGTAAATGGGAGATTCAGGAGGCTGAACAACAAGAAATGCAGAGGTTAAAGAGTGGGAAGAAGATCTACTACCAGTAAAAAAGAGGAAATGACCACTTGGGAGGCATGTTTTACAGGCTGCAAATGGGTAATTTTGTGTGCCTGGAGTTAAGAGTTAGGTAAAGAGGACACAACTTCTTCAATAGCCTCTTATTGCCTACAGCCACTGTCCAGGAAGGGTTGAATGTTGGTATGAGTGTGTTTAGCTGAGTGGCTGCATGAGGATGTTAAAGAGGGTGCCGAGAGGGCAAGCACAATGGAGCTTGGCTCTGCAACTTAGCTAGGGTGCTCAGCTGGGAGTGAAAATAACTGTTTCTGCTTCTGGATCAAGACTAAGGGTCTTATCTGAAACAGCTACTGCCTCCACTAGTAAAATAATCCCATTTAGATAGTTCAGAGTCTTCCTGGTGATTCCCTAATGATGAGGTGTGTAGATGACAGAGAACCTCTTTATGGTGAGCAATTTATTAGCTCTGGCTAACAGCTGAAAATGTGTCACCACCTTCAGTGCTCACAAAGCTAAATGAAATTAATGTCATCAGTGTTCTGTTTTGAAATAATCTGCATGTGTTGATTGGTGCTCTGGGCCTGTCAGACCAGATTGAATTCACAGGAGTGTCTAGTGTGTCTCTGGAATCTCATAGGCTTGCTAGAACAGGATGCTTACTTTTTCAGCCCACAGAACTTATGGGTGTGAACAGGATGGCAGCAACAGGAGCTCAGGGATCTTATAAGTTGAAGACAGAGGTATCTCATCAGTTCACATTCTGGTCTGCTGGGTGAGCAACTTTGGAGGTCTTTTTGTTGGTTTGGTTTTGTTTTTAATTAAATTTGTCTATTAAGTCCCAAACACTCACTGAAATCCTGAGGTAGCTCTATTTGGATATAGTCCATATTGCCTTCCTGTGGACAATGGTAGATGAACATGTTTTGTAAGATGTTTTTAGTCAGAGAACAAAAATAATCTTTGTTGGAGTGCAACATGGAGTACAGAAAATAGAAGGGTCATTGCGTGTTGGTCTCTACACCACAGCTTCAGTTACTTAGTCATTTTTTTCTACTTCCATTACTAATGTATTTAGGAACCACACTTCAACTTTCCAGTTTTCACACAACTCTACTGAAAAGTTTTAAGTTCCTGCTTGAACAGGGGAGTTGAATCAGATGATCTCCATAGATCCCTTCCAACCCAAATCATTCCATGATTCTATGAAAACTTACATTTCCCACAACTTTTGTTGACATGCCAGTTAGTCACGCCTGCAGGGAAGCAAGCACAGGCAGACCAGAGTCACCCATAGTCGTTCTCCTGGGCTGTTGTTCACCTGTTGTACCCTAGGTTGGTGATTGTGCTGTAAAGAATGATCAATAAACACTGGAACAGTACCCTGAACTGCACATGTCTGAGGTGGATCTGAGTTTATTTTGCTAGGACCCTACACCACATATTACATCTTAGGGATACTTTTGTTAGTGAGAAGCTCTATTTCTTAGTCTGCCCACTTCTTAGTCCCAGAGGTATCACTAGAGTGCAGTGCCTATCTGCATGACCAGGTGTGTGTTGGCTGCTTTTTGTCACTGTGAGTATGAATATGTATAATTTGTATATCTGAGATCCTGCAAGGATTTTTTAAATTTCTTTGTCTTTAACAAGGATTATTCAATTCCTTTGACTTCACTTTTCTCTCTATTGGGTAACATTAGCCATTAGCCATTTGCTCTTCACAACCTGGTATAAGTTTGGGAGGTGTGCTTATCTTGTGTGTCAATATCTGTGAAATTTATTAAAATAGTGAAATATGTTATTGCTGCCTACAAGACTGAAAAGCAACCAGTACATTTGGCCAGCTAGAAGCTCCCTTCAGTAATTCCTATGTATATTTAAACAGAGTTATATGGTTGTCTCACCACTTGCATAAGACCCTTGTGAATTGCCAGAAGATGCAATTTCTATGAAAACTTGTTTGCTGTCTGTAATCCTGTAACAGCCTGCCAATCTGCAAAGGCTGATACATGCTCCCAAGTTGAGGGCTGCTAACAGGTTCATAAGGACCAGGAAGAAAACTGGCTTTTCTTAAAGGAACAGTTTTGAGTTGATTGAGATGTTATTTGAGGCCTCAGGCTGCAATTTCTCAGCTGTCAAATAGAGAGCTTTTGCCTTATAATTGTTTTCGTTGCAGGCTAGATTAAAATGTACACAATTTATTTTTGCATTAAAATTCTTAATTGTTCAATAATTTAATACTGGAGCAAAGTATAAATTATCTGCTCTTGAATGTTAAGTGGAGTCAGTGAGTCAGTCATGCGGCGGTGGCAGTGGTGAGGTGCATGGCTGAGCGTAGATCAAAGGGTACAGGGGGTTCCTGGCTCTGGAACATCCGAGGCAGGGCAGGGAGCTCCTGCCTGCAGCCAGCAGCTCTCGTGAGAGAGGCTTCTGCAGTTCAGGCCTTGCCAGGAGCAACGGTGGGACACTGAAATGGCCCTGGGGAGCAATGTGACCAGGATGGGCAGATGGGGATCGAGAGGGCAAACACAGATTGAGAGAGTGCAGCAGTTTGCACAGAAGGGCACGTGAGAAGAGCTGCACACAGCCCAGGGAAGTGCTCTGAGTCTCTGACATAATGGTGGGCACATGCCTCAAATATAAACCCAGTGTTTCTACAGAGAAAGCCTCTGAGATGTTTGAGGCTTCCATGCAGATGGGACTGGTAAGAAAGGACATCAGTAGAAGCAGTATGTTTCAATGAGTGACTACAGTCTTCTGGAGAAAAGGCGAATGTCTGCAAAAGATGTGCACAGGGTGTTGCATCAGCTGGCTGAGTTGCAGGAAACAGTTGAAAGGCTGTGCAGTACTAGAGAGGCTGAGATGGAGATAACTGGCTACAGAACCATACACCCATAACAGACAACACAGAAAATGTGACATCTTTGACCCTCCTGATCCACAAAAACATGGCTCTGCTTCATTCCCCACCCTCCAGCATTGCAACCAAAAACAGATATGAAGCTTTAATTGCTGTAGACACCCATGAACAAGGCCTGCAAGGACAAACTGTAGCAGCAGCAGGCAGTGGATGCCACAGAAGGAAGTGACAAATGGTTGTAGTGGGTGATGCACTGGTGAGAGGTATTGAGGCACCCATCTGCTGGCCTGGGAACAGGATATTCCTTGATGACTGCAGCCTGTTTGGGAGGGATGGCATCCACCTCTCTGGAAGTGGAAGGGCAATCTTTGGTAGCAGGATGGACAATTTGATGAGCTTGGCTTTGAACAGGAGGACTCTGGGTTGGGGTCCAAAGTGGCAACACTTACACCATTGCAACCAACTGTGGAATGAGTCAGGCCAACAGAGTAGTGATGAATTTTCCTTATTTGCCTGGCCAGATAGAACCAAAAGGAGCCACCTGACACCTCAAATATGTGTTGACTGATGCACACTGTCTGGGGAACAAACAGGAGGAGCTGAAACTTTGTGCATCAGTCAGAAAGTTATGATATCACAGGAATAACTGAACCATGGTGGGACAACTTACATGACTGAAAAATTATGATGGATGGAAATAGACTGTTTTGTAAAGCCAAGTAGGGATGAAGAGGAAAATGAGTCATGCTGTATGATAAGGAAATCCAGAATACGTAGAAGTCAACTACAGCAACTCAGATTCTTATTGGACAGAAGATGAACATTTTTCACGACAAGGATAACCACTCATTGCAACATACTAAACATCTAAATATAAGCCTTGATACCAGATGCAGTTACTCAGTGGTGGAATTTTCAGAGGAACTTTTTGAGATAGCTGAATGCAATGTCATGTATCAGGAATAGAGAAAGCGAGGATTTGACAAGATGTAGTATTTCCTTCTGAGAAGATGCAATTCTGAAAAGGAAACTGGGAGTCCTGTTAGATAATAATCTTATTTCACATCTCAGATTAAGTGTATGGAAAAAAGAATTAATGTCATCCCTGCATACATGAAAAGGGATATTGAATAGGTGTAGGGAAATTATTGTTCTACTGCATTCACCATTGAAAGTGGTTTTATATAACTTTAAACTTCTAAATTGATCTGATTTTCCCACTGCAGGTTTTTCTCTGTTGTCTTTGGAGAAGAAATCTAGATGGTTACCATAGACTCTGTGCATAACACTTGCATAGCTCAGGTTCAATGGGGTGGACCCTATCCCTGCCCCAGCAATGTTCAGAGTTTGCACGAGGCATGCAGTTTCCAGATTCCATCTCTAGGAAGTTAAGAGAAATCCTTTTGTACTCCATCCTTTCCTTATAATTCAAATTTTAGGAAAATTTTGCAAACATCTTCATACTATGATGTCATGTCTTCTACTTTCTGATCATCAGGAAAGTAGTTGCTTCTGTCCATGCTCAAACTATTAGCAATGGCACCACACTATCCACAGTTGGTCGGAATGAGGCAGGCCCTGGATATTGTTTCAGGCTTTCAGCAAATGCATGCAGACAGCTTTGCATCATTTACTGTCATATAAAAAGCTTATTTTTGCAATCATGCATGAGATTACTATTCAAGTGGAAAAAAAATCCAAGGAAAATAATTTAGAGGCCAGAAGCTGCTCTTCCTTTTACTTCTGTTCCTCCTGAGTAGCCCCTTAGTGCAGAGCTCATAAAAAGAACTAGGAGTTGTCACACATATTACTCTTTGTGGTGGGGTCCTTCTTCTCCCTATGGATTAGAATAGCTCCTGGCATAAGAGAACCCTGCTGTGCTTGGTGTTAAAACTTAAACAACAGTGATAATAAGTGGAAAACTTCATAGCTGTAGGATGGGAAGGGTAAAAACTGCTCCCTTATTCAATGATATATGAATTCATTATTATTAATTATAATTATATACAAAGCTAATTTTTGAGATTTTTGAGATTTTTGAGACTGGACTGGTTGGAAATTGTTTTGCCCAAGAGCCAGTGACTTTTCTTATTAGATTTTCATGATAATACATAGTGACATATTTGTGTCACAACCTCCTATCTTGTCAAAGCACTGCCTCAGTGAAGAAATAATATCTAGTGATTTGTGAAGTAATTCTTCCTGTGTCCTGATGGAAACAGGTAACCCACAGGTATTTTAGTCTTAATATCTACTTGGAGTTAAAAAACATTCAAATTTTTTATCCCTGTTGTCTTTGAAAGACATGCAGTCCCACAGATACTTCACTCATGCATGTCTTCCCATCAGAAGACGGTAAAAACTTGAGTGAAATAATGAAGACTAGGCAAATAAATAGCTATTTTCCTACATTTGAGTCTCAGTTGGATGTAATTGTTTGGGGAAATACACGTATATTTTATTTTTCTTTTTAGAATTATCAGACATAGGTCTGGATTGAAGAAACCAAAGGTTTGTTCAGAGGTGAACACTGTAACGGCATGGGAGACAAAAAAATTGTAGTGCCTCCATAGAATTCACGGACTGACTAGGTTGGAAGAGACCTTTAAGATCATCGAGTCCAACCCATGCCCTAACACCTCAACTAAACCATGTGGCACTGAGTGCCACATCCAGTCTCTTTTTAAACACATACAGGGATGATGACAATATGACAGGTCTTTGTCTCCCCTTTCAACTTTTTACTTTTAAATTTAGATGAAATGCATGACAAATCAACATGTAGCTCAATTATAAATAGACTACATTAGTAACGGACTCAGTCCATTATTGCTACATATATTATTGCTTGCATCTATACTTAGTTCCTACTTCTGTTTCTGTCATTGCTCAAAAGGATTGAGCAAGCACTTGGGTTTATTAATACGTTCCAGCTATGATGAGACTAGTGGATGTCATCAACAGTCAGGCAAT